>NW_009259800.1:1943122-1992276 GCF_000687185.1 Egretta garzetta
CAGGCCCCCTGCTGAATAAAATTTAAACCCGAGGCTAATGATAATGCGAAGCGATACCCACAAAGCACACACAAAAAATAGGAACTGAGCCTGAAACTCCATCCAGGGTTCACCCATTTAAAACAACCCTGGAGGCTCTCCAGAGTGGGTATATTACTACATAAATTCCAAGATCAATTTAGCCTTAAACAACTGATCCATCCCTTCTCATCCAAGGTCACACAGCGATTCAATGCCATTAGATTAAAAAAAAAACCGTTGAAGTAAGATGCACTATCCTAGCAGTAAGGGCAATTAAAGACCTTACTTGACAAGATAGGGGGCTCACCATCACTTGGAGCTTTAAAAATGAGATTAGGCATCTTTCTAAAGGATGCGTTTCAATTCACTACCCTTGTAATACGGAATGGTTATTCTCGTAAGACAGTGACATTGCAACTTGTCATTCGACTATCAATCAGTGGTGTCATAATACTTCAGTGCCGGTTGTCTGTTTCCATTATAATAAATAAATAAGAATTATGTATTCTAGTGAAGAAAAAGCAATGTAAGCCTATGTAAGGTCAGAGGAGGCATAACATGTCATGCCCACGGGAGCTTCTTTTGCTGCAGTGCTTGCAAAGCTGTGAGCAGGAAATCTGAGCTCTCCAACACCCGAGCTCTCCTACACCCGTATTTTTGGTGTAAGCACCAGACCTCACCATCTGGTCATTGGGTTAATTACTATATGAGAAAAAAAATGCAAGAAAATAAGATTTTTCCAAAGCAATAATTTGATTTACACTGCTCTGTTCCCGTGCCGAGATACAAAGACGACTGGTTTTCAGATGGCAGCTGACTCTGCGGGAATCAGTCCCTCAGCCAGACAGGCCACATTGCAAGCAGTCAACTTCTCAGACACCACATATGGGATGGGACTCACTTCTGCCTTCCTCTTCAGTGAGGTCAGTTCTTGGTTTAGTCTCAGTATTACTACAGGCAAAAGAGCATGTGGCCAGTATTTAGGAACTGCATGAGACAGCTTTGATGACTGCCCATGACCCATCATCCTCAGCATCGTGGGGTAACGAGTGTCTGGGACCAATTCCTCCCTGTTGTACCAGTGAAAATCTGAGCAGCCACAGTCACTCCAGCAGAGAGACGCTGGCAGCAGAGTCTCACCCCTTGTGGTTCCAGGCCTAAGTGAGATTCAGCAAGTAGAAATAATTCTTGAGAAGCAGAGCTCTGATGTGCTCCCTCCATTCATAGTAACAGTCCACTTTATGCCAAGTGACTCATTACCATGAGTGGAGGGAACATGATTCAACCAGAAAAGTACAAGCAATTTGCATATATTACTTTCCCACTTGGTTTCCATGCTGTGGAGTAACAGGGACTGCCTTCAAGACAAAAAAAAAAGAAAAAGGATAGTCCCATGAGTAATTCTTCTTTGCTTAAGTATTAAGAGATAATAGATTAAAGAGACATTTGGGTATGGCAGTCTAGAAAAAAAAAAACATATTGTGACGAAGGAAGCCTTGTGTGCCAGTTATTTCTAGTGTTGTGGACGTGAAATGAAGCTAGTGTTTGGAGGATGCTTCAAACACCACTTGTGAAGTAAGGAATAAATGTTTCTTTGCAGCCCATGAAAGTCAGTGCTGGAAGGAAGAGGAGGCAGCCTCAGGCATGAGCTGGTTGGATTTCAAGATTTGCTTTTCTTCTCCAGCTGGGTGCAGCTTGGGTTTTTCTCCAGTGGGGACACCACCCTCATCAGCCTCTGTGGAAAGACACAGCGCTACAGAGCTGGTGGCTCACTTCTGAAAAGGAGGTGGGGTCCTTCAGATGCGCTCCTTGCCCTGGACTCTGCAGCATTTCACAAGATTAAGCTCAAAGAGAGCTTTCAGCGCTTGTGCATCAGACCATTAACCTAAAATGAGGATGTGATTTCACTTATAACTCCGCACTGAGATGTAATAACTGCAATGCGTAGTTTATAATTTCTTTCACTGAAGCACTTGCTGGCAGATAGGAATAAGCAACTGGTTCCAGTAAAGTCAGAAGGGCAAACCCAAACTGCTTACTTTGTGCATAAATGGGTTGATGCGACAGGGCACGGGGGAAGCAGAAGATCTGTCAGGAAAAATAAACAGGAAAGAAAATATTACTTCGGAATAACTCATCCCAAGTAAATTGAGCTTTCTGAAGCAGCAGCATGCAAACTATTGGGTTTCAAGAGTTTCATCCTGGCTCCAGGCAATGTAGGATGCTTCACTTGACAAACAAGCCAAGCTCAAGAAAAACAAATTTGCTAGAGTAAGAGAGCAAGGAGTGATCGGGGAGAGCTGAAGTGACACATGGCTCAGTGGATACAGGGCTTATTTTACTGTAAGAGAGCCATCAGGTGCTGGGCAAGGCAGATAAGCATACAGGCTTGGAACCCACAAAAACCTTTCCCCACACTTTGAACCGAGTGCGACGTAAACCACGCTGTATTTTAGGAAGTGTGCAGAAGCCAAGTTGCACCTCCTTACAGCAGTGCAAAGCAGACAGGCAAATCAGCATCCAGCTGCAGACCCCTGGCGTTACTCAGCTTTCCGTCCAAAGGCTTAGGTCTCATGAAGTCTGGTCCCCTTGCCTTACATTTCTTATCTCTCTGACCCAGTGGCTCAGAGGTGGTTACCTACTTAAAATTGTGCTGCTGCTGGCAGAGGAGGTTCACCTCTGCTCTTCTGAAGGATGGGATGTGTCACTGCAGGGGTGGGTGAAATTACACCCTCTACAAGGCACTCCCTTCATCTTCCAAGTCATTCTCTTGAACTGCATGTAAGAAAGCAGCGGGAAATGAAAAAGACAGGTAATGGGAGGGCACTGCAAAAAAAAAATATAATTCAATAACAGAGCAATAATTAAATCACCATGAAGTGTCTGAAAATCAGCTTCACATCTTGATCTGGTTCAAAGTAGGGATGCATCACATTCCTAGGAAAACCAGGGCTCAGGAGAGGATAGCAAATACCAAAGTCTTCTCCCAGCACAGGAGTATTCCCAGTTCCCACAGCCCAGACAGTCCCAGAAATCTCATTGTCACCCTTCCCATTCTTACCATGTAGCTCAAGCTCCTTTGCTTTCCCACAGCACTTTGGCTGTGCTTCCAGCCACACTGGAGGCATTTGTTTGTAGACAAGACCCCACAAGTCCACTCCCAGCAAGAAACATCACCCGGGACCTGAGCACAGAACTGGGATGGAGAAGGAGCTACAGCTGCTTGAGAGCTTCCTTTTCAACGGAGAAGTGATGCCCCATGGGATGGGCAGCCCGGCAGCAGGAGAGACCACACAAGTGACGAGACCATTGCTTCCAGCTGACACGCAGAAGGGTGTGGGCTCTCCTCAGGAGCTGGCAGAGGTTCAACAGCCGCTTGGGGATCTGCTCCGTCCTCGCTGCAGGCAGATTTCAGCAGACTCACTTCCAGAGCGTGCTTAGTAGCGTGCAGTAAAACATCAAATGAGCCACAACAGGCAAAACAAACTGGTGGATGTGGGCTATTTTAATGTGAAATAAGCTAATCTGCAACTAATTCCTGGTATAAATAATCTCTCCTGCAATCACTTCTCCAGGATTTGGTGGACGGCAGGTCCATCCCTAGCAATCTCCTCCCATGTCGTGACCTCCCTTCAGTGAGATGGCTGATGCTCAGGGTCCGCATGGATGTTCTTGCCCTGGGAGTCCTTCAGCAGAAGGGGGATGAGACAGCTCTGTCCCATCTCTGTTGCAGAGGGGCCCTACAGGGCACTGCCAAACAGGTATGCGGCATTTCTCATGCTACCAGCTCCTTGGCTTTCCCTGAGGAAAAGGTTTGCTAGATACCTTTTTTTTTTTTGTCCCTTTCAGAAGAGGGGAGGAAGGGGAAACCAGCAACAAACCCTTGTAAGCACTGATAGGGCCCTAAGGGCTTCTCCACATTAAAGCCGATACAGCAGGGTAACTCCTACAGGCTGCTATTGTGGTTTGTGTTTGCACTCTCGACTCTTTAATTACAACTGTTGCCGACAACTGTTTACAAGACCACTTGCAGCTCTGTCTTGGAAATCAATTCAGATGTCAACAGTTACACCGTGAATGGGCTTAGAGCAAATGGGTAAAGGCCATAAACTTGACACCAGAAAGTGTAAATCTCCAAAAAAAGGAAGAGTTGGACTTCTCAAGGCATGTGGCAGGGAGGCCCCGTGACCAGAGAAGGCACTGGGGGACACCAGCCTCTGGTCACTAAAGGGGTGCGTACACAGCAGCATGTGTGCACCCAGCAGGTCAGTGGCTTTGTTTTCTTCTGCAGCGATGACATGAACACAGACCATTAATAATATGCTCCATAAATAGGGCTAAACCCTCCAAAACATCAAAACTTTGGCTTCTCAGCACTTCCCAGGGTCTTTTGCCAGTGGGCCATGGTTACAAGTGGCAGCAGCTGGAGATCTCATTTCCAACTGAGACCTCCTTGGGCAGAGCTCCATGAGGAAATGGGAGTCAAAAATGTACGAGGTGAGAGTTTACAAATGGGGAACTGAGGCATGGGAAGATTAATAATAATGATACTTAGCATTTCTTTATTGCTTTAAATGGTCCACACCCTTCACAGACGTTGGCCCTCACAGGACCCTGGGGAGAGGTGACTGGCTATTATTATCCTGTTTTTCACAGATGGGGACAAAGAGACTGAAATGTGGTGCTCTCCAGGCCAAATAGTTGACAGCTGGTGAACATAATTCTGTGCTTTGAGTCCCACTCAAGCGCTCCACATCCCTCACCAAAGGAAACATCATAGTAATTCCCCTTCTGACCAACCTTGTCTTATTGCTCCTCATAGCTGCAGACATGCAGAGCATCCTTAGCCCCTTTGCAGGAACGGTTGGTTTGAGGCCAAGCACAAGGTGGCTTCACGCAGCAGGAACAGACGAACTCCTTTCCTTTGGACAGCTCTCTCCCCCCACCATGCCCGCCACCAGCGTTCCAAGTGTGCGTCCTCGTTGGGCTGGCTCCTCATACACATCTTACCACACCATTGCTTTTATTGCTCCAGTGCTTCCCATAACAATCCCCTCCTTTTCCCCTGCTCTTCCAGCTGAAGGAGGACCACACAGGGCTGGGAATGGGGCTGAGCAATGATTTTTAGGAGGATAAATAGAAAGAAGGGAAACAGCTACCAGGCAATGTTGACATAAGACTGAGTGGAAATTAAACAGTTTCTCACCAGCAGAGAGAGCTTCTGGAACAGCCCTGGGAGAGCAGTAGTGGAGGGTAAAAATTAAGGACAAAGCCAACCTATGTAGTTTTAAGGTGGAGCTTGACAAATCCATAGGGGTGGCTGCCTGGGACTCATGGGGTCAGACCTGCTGATGGAGGAGGTCTCTCCAGCCTGGTCCTCCCCTTCAACTCCCTTGAAAGCACTGACCTGTTCAGCTCACAGCTGCTGAGGTTCATTTCTTTAAAACCTTGGCTGCCAAACCGAGCAAGCTGGGACACAAAAATGATAATCAAGAAAACTGCATGGCAACACTCAGCCCCAGCTCTGTTCCCAGCACTTTGGGAATTTGTGTCCTTCTTTCCTGAAGGAGAACTCCCTTCCCTCCTGCGGCAGGGGCTGCACGAGGACAGTCCCACCTTAGCAAGGCCCTGGGATGCTTTGCCGTAGCGCTGGCAGTCCCTTGCTCCAGTGGCACACAGCCTGCCTCCCTCTGTCACACCCAACTGCTCAAATTCATTTGGCTCTGCTACTGAAATAAATTAATAGCCAGGGTTTCCTGCGGTCGGCATGCTCTGCGGACACGGATCATAGCCTCGTTTTGTCAAGCTCGTGAAGAAGGTTGTAACGACAGCAATGGGAGTCAGCACGATCGAGTAAAATGTTCAGAATTTGAGTTCAGGAAGGCAGACCCTCCCCGTTCCCCTCCTCGCTTCCCCAGGGTCCAGACACTCCTCGTCCCCCCCAAAATCGGTGATGCAGTGGGCACGCTTCCAGCCGGAGGGGATGAAAGGGATGGGTCAGAGGCCAGGTCCTCCCTCCTGACCCATGGGGTGTCAGAGGCAGCTAGAACCCATCCATCAAACGTAAGTGCTTGGTTATCGCAGAGGGAGCGCTTGGGGCTTTGTCTCCACGAGAAGATTGCTTTGGTATTGTTCAGGGTACGAACACAAATTGCTGCAATCCCTCGGGGCCCTTCTTCACTAGAAAAATGTGAGTCCTTAATGCCCATTAATTAACTCAAAGTAGGCTTTGCGGGAAATGTGTAGTTTTCACATGAATCAGGGGGTTATATTAAAGACCGGCTCTGCATATTTTATTTGCTGTATGATTCAGCAAAACTCAAGCATGCACTTAAGTTTAAACATGCCCTTAGAGCTCAGTGAAGTCAGCGGAAGGCTGCTAAAATGCTTCAGTGAATTGGAGCTTATTTAGACCATGTGCGATTTAGGGGTAGGCATCAGCAATCAAAAATTTCCAATACTATACCTCATACTGCAGTACCTGAACATGTCCCCCTTTCCTTTTGGCTGGAAAACTGCTAGCACTATGAGAATAAATAAGTAAGATTCAAGCCTATAGAAGATTCAAGTTTGGCTTGCTTAAAACTCAGTGGAGTTTTGTGTCATGGTACACAGGTGGGTGTTGTTTTCTGCAGGTCTCAGTCAGTCCCTCTCCAATAAGGACCAATACCCCAGCTTTCTGCTTTCCTGAAAGCCGTTGCACCAGCAGACTGAACTGCTGTGCACCAGGAGGCTGCCAGGCACTGCCCAGGTATGTTGGAGAGCTTGTGAAAGTGCTGTGTGCTTTTGAAAAGCAGGAGCAGCCTTGGAATGACAAGTTACTGCTATAAAGTTGAGAAGAGCATCTCCCCATCATCCGCGCTTTTCCGCCTGGAATGTAGCAGGCATAAAGCATGAACCACAAGAAGGCAATTTCCCACAGCTCTTTTCTCCTGCCATAAGAAGACCATATAGGAGGGTGCCAGGAGCAGTAAACACACCGTCTTTCACGCCGGGGCTGCCCTGCAGCTGGGGCAGCAGATGCAAGACTCGGGCTGTTCCCCATTCTCTCCTGCCCCACGGAGCCTTTGAAAGGGCTCCCCATCCTCTGTGCACGCAGGGTTGGCCACCAATGCCTAATGATTGCTCTTTAACCTTAAAATATGACAGCACTGTGCTGCACTCATGTGATCCTGTAATCATACCTTCCTACAGTTGCCCTTTTCATGCAGCTTAAATATTTTACAAATACATGTCTAAGTACAAATCTACCACATTAACTCTTGTATAGAGGGTACTTATTTTCAGTGAGGTGGCTGGGATTCCTATAAGTATAATTTACCATGCAGTATGACAGAGCTGGGCTAGAATGCACAGCTTTTACTAGCTAAAATACAATAAAATATGCTACACCGTGTTTCACAGATGAATCACTTCTAAACCATGCCTTTAAGTATTGTCTGTCACTGCAGTTCCTTATTGTAATACTTTGCGAGAGCTAAGGAAAAAGAGAGAGAAATTGCCCTTTAAATCTCCACAAAGCCTACCATCCAGAAGAAATTAGGGACATTTGTTCTTGGAGTCAGATGGGTTATGTAAGAGAAAGCTATACACAACAGGTTTTATTGGGGTGGAGGTGAGGGGAATGTGTTTTCACTTATTTATTTATATTATGTTTTATTCGAAGAACGTTCAAGGACTGGCTCATGAACAAAACAACACCCAAACGCTGTAAAAAGCAGATGTAGTCCAAAGGGTGCAGACAACCATTTCATCTCAGCCCAAGCTGCCGGGCCACCGGGATAGAGACCCCAGTAAAGCAGAACTTCCCACTAACTGCTTTGAATTAGCTCCCAAGAAGAGAGTCAACAGCATGTGGACAAAGCAGAGGAGTAGGTCAGGCAAATCGTCAGCAGATAGGAAGATTTCCCCATATTCAGTAGGTGCTGAGTGCTCTGCGCAGCCCTTGCTTCAGAGGAGGACAGTACTGGAAAGAACTACCCAGAGCACAAATCTGCAGCAGTCACAGACAACCCGAGGAGCAGACAGTTATTTGGGAAACAGCCATACAAGATCCATGCCAAAAGCTTTTGAACTCTTCCCAATATCTAAAATCAAACTTAAGTATGAAAGACCTGAAGTTATAGAAAGACAGCGGTAATGGGATGTCTAGAGTCTGGCCAAAGGCTTTATATAACTTATGTGATTGGAAGGCACACACTTCATTTCTGCTACTAAACGCATCTCCACTCGCCAGATCCCCAGGTTTTCCAGCATTCCCTGGCTTGCCTGCGAGGGCCCTGGAGCCAAGCTTTGGGTTATCCCCTTGGGCTGCTGAGCCCTCGGAGCAGGGCTGCTGAAGTCCTTCACACACCCAAGAGTTTTTCTGTAGATTGCAGCAGGTTGTTTCGAAGCCAAACTCCCTGTGGGCTCCTCTCTCTTCTTTAAAGCTACCCCTGAAATAACGTAGTAAAGGCAAAGCTGGAACAACAGGGCTGTCACAGCTGGTGGCCACAGCTGCGAGTTTGGGGCAGAACACATTGTTCTTCCTTCTGCAAATGCTTGCTGTTAATAAGACACTTACTACCAAGATACTTTCTGCTTTGGGGATCTACAGCACAAACCAAAACCAAAGTCAAAGAGAAAGTCCATTTTTTCATTTACCATTTTGGCAGGATAAACAAGAAACCAGGAATGCTTCGGTCCCATCTGACATGAATAAATAATACGCCTGTTATTCACTGCCTGTCAAAACACAAGCTCAGGTTTAGAAAGATATCCAGAGGCCATTAAAGTGCTGCACGATAGAAGAAAACTTGACCTTCGGGGCAGAGCGGCTTGGCGCAAGCGCGGGAGCCATGCACGCTGGTGCAAGGGTGTGCGTGCACAAATGGCCCGACCCCCCCAGGGACCGTCCTTAGGCTGCAAGCGCCGGCTTGCACGTTAGAGCTCCCCAGTCCGTTGTCCACTGAAGATACAATCCAGCGTGAATGTAATTCCAGCAAGTTTCTCCCCCTCCGACACGCTGCAGAGAAGCCTCCTCTCCTGATTATCTGAAAGCATGTTGCAACCATTTCATCCTGAACCTCAGCATTAGGTTGAGGAGAAAACTAGATTGTGTCTCGCTGCCTTTTGTTCACATATATCTGAAAATCGTGTAATTAGAGGAAAAAAATGAGTGTCAGCTCAGCGCCAGTATTTTCTGCCACCTTCAAGCAAAAGCATTTCAGGATCACCAGAGACCTTTTTCACGCCCAGCACTGGCCCCAGGCTTGCATGCAGCTCTGCGTAGCTTGGTGCAGCTTCCCACTTTGCTTCACCCACAGAGGTTTGGTTTTCTGTCTCGGGCTGCACAGCTGAGTGTGTCTCAGTACCAAAAAACATTATTAAGTTAGTTGGACTAATGCCTTCCTGCACATTTTGTAAACAGTTTTGAGACCACGGGGTTTCACTATGTCTCATGACTTCTCCAGAAGGAGGGTGAGTCAGAACTGGTCAGTGAAGAAAGCTGTTGCCTCTGGGACCCCTACTTCATTTTTTTTCAGAAGCTGGAAGGTGTACATTATGCTTTGCATGTATTTTTAGTTCACTTTCTTTAGTCACCCTGCAACCTGGGAAGGGAAGGCAGGGGGAGGTGAGAAATTTTTTTTCTCTTTTTGACAAAACCAGAAAAAACAACCCTGAACCTGTCTTCCACGAGCATGATTGTAAAGGTAAGTTCAGGCATAAACCACGTAAATTATACGGTTTGAGTTCCCTGGGGATTAGCACGGTTTCTGCAGTCTCTCCACTGCTCAAGCTCCCCCATACGCTCCATAATCATTTCCAGCTTCTTTCATGCTCCTTGACTCAGGGCTATAACTCAGACTGTCACCCTCTGTGCTCAGGAGGCCTCCTTGGGAGCCCCTCACCTTGCCCAGGGACCAGCCCTCAAGCAGTGCTCCACGGCCCTGGGCAGGAGGGACGAGGGGCCGGTGCCACGTGGGGCGGATTGGGGCAGCAGTGCCCTTCGAGGTGCCAGGACAAGAGCTCTGCATGCAAGACCCCCACAAACAGAAACCAGGAGACAGAGGTCAACCTGCTGTGACCTGCCCAATGAGACCTCCAACACAGCCCTAACGAGCCCCTCATTTGCCGGGGCTTGCAGCAGGAGCAGCACAGCACGCTACGGGAAACCTCCCTGCCCATGGACAGCTTAAGAGCCATCGTAGAGAGAAAAAAACCTGTCCTGGGCTTTTATGTACCTTATACTGGTAAATACGCATTTGTTTATTTGGGGGCAGTGGGCTGACAGCTCAGGAGGCTCACATGTTTTTTAAGACCACCTATTTCACACCTACCTTTGTGAGAGTGAGTAACACCTGCCCTTGCAGCAGGTGACTTCTATAAAGATCAGAAATGGACATTGCTTATTGCCTATTGATTTCATGAATGAAGAATGTGCACATGGCCCAAGAACTGAGTGTTTGCACTACAAACACTTGTATAATTACAGGAGAAGTACACATTAATGAGGGACCAACTATATTTTCCTTAAGTGCAAAGTGTATTTAAAAGGAGAAGGCGGCTCCTAGAGCTTTTGAAGTCAGAAGCTGTTAAACAGCCAGCGGCTGGAAATTTAAAATTCCTTCACATCAGGGCTCTCGGATCTGTGATCAGTAGGGATTAAGTCAGACAGGACTTTTCAAAGCCTCTAGTTTTATTAACAAATAGGAAACTGGAACACTGAGGTGCTGCCGGAGACACCTGGGAGACCTCGGTGCCAGGAGAGGGACGAGCGCATTTCCTCTCCAGTGTTGAGGCAGCAGTGCGAGCATCGTGCCAGGCTGACTCAACTACAGCCACAGAAATGAGACCTAGGAGCTAATTTCCCTTCCTTTGATGCCTGCCTATCTCCTGATTGCATGCCAGGCTGCAGAGGAGGTTTCCTGCCAAGTTGCTCGACACCCTGCTCTTAAGTGCGCTATTGTGGTACGCGGTTCCCGTCAGGAGCTCTCCGTCACAACAGCGCAGCACTCGGTACGTGGGGTTTTGCTGCCTTGTTGATGACAGTATTTTTCTCCTTTGCGAAGGAGAGGCCGGCCAGCCACCCGGGAGGATGACGGTCTTGGCTGCCCTGAGGAGGAGTTTCTGCAGGAGAGCAGAACACCCCAGGCAGGGGAGGCCGAGGCTGCCGAGAGCAGGCAGCTGGGCTTTGCCCACGCTGGAGGGAAGCTCCCTGGCAGTTTGCTGCAGCTCAGGCAGCCACCGAGTTAAAACCAGTTCTGGAGGCAAAGACACACCTGCAGGCAGACAGAGGCCAGGGAGGGCAGAGACAGCTGCTTTGCATTTTCTCCATTTGCAAAGTTCATAGAATGTTTTGGGTTGGAAGGGACCCCTAGAGGTCACCCTGCCCAATCCCCCTGCAGGGAGCAGGGACACCGCTAACCAGATCAGGTTGCTCACAGCCCCGTCCAACCTGGTCTTGAATGTTTCCGGGGATAGGGCCTCCACCACCTCTCTGGGCAACCTGTTCCAATGTCCCTGGTTTTATTCTAATAAAACCTGGTCCGATTGGTTTTCTTTCTGTGTTTTAAGCTTAAAGCCTTTCAAATCCTCTTTGGAGACCTCAACTGAAGATGGAGCATGTCCTCTTCAAAGCTCTGAGTCAGTCTGTCATCAGAGGACTTCTGCAGGCTCTTCCAGAGCCTTTTGCAGAACTTGTTTCTACTGTTAAAGCCCCGAGACCTTTCAGTTACAAATGAAGCAGGATTCCCTCTGCTACTCATTCGTACCACAGAGCAGTGGACTGATTTGTAAAAAGAGCTCTCCATGTTTACATGAAGGTCAAGGTGCTGAGATTTCTGAATCTTTCGACCACTACGCAAAATGGTTCATGAGGCTGCACAAGGCAAAGGTTTGCTTACACACATCAGCTCGGTATTTGGGCACACCATCTGCATGCAGTATGCTGCATTTTTTTGTAGCAGCACCACTCAACTTGAATGCTATTGGTGATACTCTACAGGCTAGCCTCAAGGTGAGATTTGCTGTTCAAATAGTCAGCCTCGTCCACCTGAGGCATATGTGCATGCTAGCAATGGCTGGGCAAGCTGTGCAATTAGCATGGGGTTTTTAAGTGAGGTTGAAGAACTGCGGGGTGCATCACAGAAAAGACCAAGGACAGCAAGCTCCAGGGTGTGTGTACATTGCCTAGAGCCTCCATGACCAGTTTTAACCCCTCCTCCAGCACATCATCTTAAAATCTGCTCAAGCCAGGATTCATCTGTTGCTACCCTGCTTAAAACTCCCAGACACATCAAGAGTGGTCGGAGGTTGTGCTCATCTGTGCCCACTGGCAACAATCTCCAAAACATCAGCCAACAGCTGGAGCCTGCTGAGGCCAATGCGCCTATTCCCCCTCCGTGTAACCTCATACAGCACCTTGCCCTGCCCTGGAGCAGGGACAGGATCAGGGATCCCATCTCCATGCTCCCCGAGGATGGCTGCTAAGAAGTGCCTGGTTAAGGGGTTACAAGACTTCATTTGCTCAAGTCACCCAAGGAGCACAAAAAGCAGTTGATCCAATTATCTTTGTCTTTCTTTTTAATTAAAGAAAGAGAAAAGAAATTAAGTTTCTTTCCTCTTTCCTGGTAGTTTTCCATTTGACTATGGACTGAATAAAGCGTTAGGTCCTGGGCCCATAGAGGCAGCATCCAGGCAGCAATTCTATAAAAGAGGAGCAAAGATTAAGAGCTTTGCTCTGATCAGCTCCAGAAATCAATTTCTTCTTCTTGTAGGGTTCTTTTTATTTACCAATTTTCGCAGTTTTACTAGAGTTATAAATATGCTGCCTTTGGAAGGAGAAAAAAAAAAAAAAAAAAAAAAAAAAAAAAAGACTCCTGCAAAATTAAGAAATCCAGTCCCTTTCTTTTTATCTCTAGCAGGTACAAGCTACCAAAAGAGATTTCCTTCTCAGCAGCCACCGTATCCGAACACTATGGTTTCATTTACAATATTTCCTGCACGAATGAGCTAAGCCCTGTTGTTGCCATGTCTTTGGATTTACGATGTGGTCAACAGTTTGTTATTTTCTTCTCTGCCTTCCAATTGCCTTTGTCTCGCTCGGGTGACAAGGGAGGCTGAGGTGAGTCGTCTGGCCAGTGGAAACTGCTATGCATCTTAACCAAGTGGCAGCTTGAACCTCCAGGAACCCCAGTAGAGGGTTTCAGCCAGAGATGCATTTTAATGACAAATCGCCGAGACGAACACGGCTCAGAGCCCGAGTCTGTTGTCCTCGGCACAGCATCATCACGCTGACGAGCGGAGCAAAATGTTTTATGTTGCCGTGAAAGGAACCGACACGGCTGGAGATTTAATCATTTTGGATTCATCTTGGCATGACGCCACTAGCGCGTACAAATGGAGCGTTTAATGTTTAATGCGCTGTTCTGACTGAGCTGTGACCTTCTCGCGCAATTGCATGTTGGGGATTTCCGATGCCGTGTCGCTACAAGCGGCATTGCCACTTACACCGTTTGAAGTGGGTGAAAACCACGCAGCCTGACACAGCAGCCTGCCTGTCCAAGGGCCAGGCACTCAGCGAGGGCCTGGGACCAGCGGGCTGGCTGGAGCGCTCCTCCAGGGGCTTCTTGACTTGGCAGCACGTGGCTGCGGTGCGCAACGCGATGTTCCGGGATGTGATTTCACTTACCTTATGGTCTGTGCCAATTAAATAACTGCAGAAGCTCAGAAAGGACATCCCGCTGATAACGTGTCACTCGGTTTGGGGAAATACAGCCTGGAAAATAAGGCAGCACAAGCCCCTGGAGCCTCCTCTTCCCCCACGTCACTCCAGGTCAGCTTCCCACAGCTGGAGACCACAGCCAGAGGAGACTGGAAGTCCTGCATCCACTGTCAAAGCATCAGGAGACCTGAATGAGGAGACCTGGATCTCTGCCTCACATTGTGCAAAAGTAGAATAAGTACAAAAATATTGTGGAAATCAAATCAAAAAGGGAAATGCTTATTTTGTGCATCTATTTTTCTTCCCTTCCTCTCCCCAGCCCAGCCAAATGACAGACTCCTACAACATGGGAGCTTCCTGAGGATGCCTTTATCAGCAAAACCCGGGACTGTTTGCAGCATTCCTCTCCTTCCCTCTGCCACACCATTTGTATTGGTTTGCTCGGTTTCCAGAGCATGGGCTTCTCACTTCTCCGCCAGAGGAGCCAAGCTGCACACAGGCTCAGCCTGAGAACTCTACTGAAGTGAAAGCATTGATAAACACTTAATGCAAATGAACCTAGGGTCAGATTGAGCCTAGCCACTGCTCCCTATCGGATATCATTATTGTTTTTTAAGGAGCATCTAAATGCTAGGAGGAAATTTCAAGTGTTTTTTGTACATTGCCCCAACATGGGTCAGGCAGAACACAAAGCAACCCCCCACATGCTCTGCCCTAAGGAGACTGCGCTCTGATTTCCTCCTGTCCTGAGAATTAGATATAATTTCTTGCCTCAGCATTTCAAATGCCAAACGTGGCAGGATTTGCTCTAGTCCAACTCAGCACTACTGCTGAGAAATCAGCTCTGAACATGAGATACTCTCTTTTCTTTGAACGTTTCCTCTCCGCTGCTAAACCTTGCACCGGTTTCAGTATCTGTCGAGTTTCTTGGTTGCATTTCCTGGGACTGGAATGGGCCTCAGGAAACTGCACAGTTCATCTCCTTCCCCAGGGGGGGGACTACATAATGAAGTCATCCCTGACAAATGTTCGCTGTTCTTAAAGACCTTCCTAAGGTGGAGGTCTTGTAGCCTCCTCAGGTGAGCCATTCGAGTTCTTCATAATTGTGGAAAATAAATGACACCTTGGGAAAATCTCCATGGTATTACTTCAATCCCACTCTACCATCTGCTTCAGTTTTAGTAATGACATCTCTTAGCATCAGTGAAAATCTCTCACTCAGTATTTGCAGGACAATAGCACACACAGGTATCATTGCAGTGAGAAAGGTTCCAGGAACAAATGGGTTTCAAGAGATTTGCTGAGCTGTAGTTGTAAGGTTAACTCTGGATATAAGAAAACACAGAGGGCCTGTAAGATCTCAAGAGAAGAGCTGGGTTAGAGAAAGAGGTCAAGAATGGTGTAAGAGCAGAGAAGATCTGTCCTGACAAGTATCTTTATCTAGGTATGACCTAGAGGTATGACCTTATGCTGGGCAGCCAATGCAGTCAAACGTCAACCTTTCTGGTCAGAGTGTCAAGGTGGGTCTTTCTACAAAGTAGGTGTCAGCCTACTAGGAACTGGACAGGAATTGGCAACTCATACCAGAGCACTAAACACTATCAGATGAACAATGAGGACGTTCACTCGTTACTAACATGGGCTGATCTGGAACCTACGTGGTGGAAGGGAAAACACCTCTGAGTCATCCCAACTGTTTACTGTCAGCAATGAGTGCTGAGAAAGGAGCAGCCTCCTGGAGCACCTCCTGCCACAGAGCCACATACAACTGGGCAAGACTTTGCAGAGCAAATAGAAAGGCTGGCTGCTGCAGCAAGGAGTTTCCTAGTGGGAAACGGTTCAGAGCAGAGTGAGGCACACTGTGGTTTCGGTTTGCATGTTCCATCAGCTTTCATCTCCAGCAAGTGCTCATATATTCCTGAGAACCAGGCATGCATGTATTACGCTACACAATTTAACGTCTCTGGTAGGAAGTTCAGCTGGGTTCCTCACTCCAGCACGCAGCCAAACTGCTCAGAAAGGTTGTTGCACCTCATTCAACGGCTTCCCGTCCCAGCTGTTTCCCATGTTGAGAAAGGCAGTTGCTGCCTAACAACCTTTCTTGTTGCTCAGGTCTCCAGGGGAGAGGACAGCTTCTTCTTTCCTCCTAAGACACTCACACAGCCCATGATCTGGTCCTGTGTCCCTCAGCCCTCATCAGCTCTGGGTGCAAGGAACAGAGTCTCACAAAGGTCAGAGATGAATACGAGGATCCAGGGCTCGATCTAACCAAAGTCAAAGTCAATATCACTGAGGGGCAAGAGACCATAGGAGCATCCATGTCCTACGCAAGGAAGTGGCTTGGCAGCATTCGAAAGTATTCCCAGGTTCCAACATGGGTTTTTTTAAAAAATATGTTTCTAAGAATCCTCTCACACAGAGATGATTTTTTAATAAAATACTATTTGGGAAAAGAATAAAGTTGGGATTTTTCTGAGGCCAGAGGGTCTAGATAACCCTGAGAAATGAAACAGTGCTCAGCTAACCTGACTAATGGGCTTATCTGGATGGTTTGTGGGTTTTCTTTTGTCTCCTAGCCAAAACTTGAGAAAACACCTGCAGCAAAAATCTTATCTGCACTCTTCAGTTTTCTTTTCTTCCCTCCCTCATCTCCTGCACCATGTGTTATGAATAGTTTCTTTCACTACTCCCCCTATCCCATTTATCAGCACAGCACTGGTTTTGTTAAAATAGTAGTCCATTTCTAGGACTAGGCTCCAAGCCTAGTTGGAAGGATTTGGAAGACTTTTGTTCAGCAAACAGCAATAAGATAGGAGTAAATCAGCAAAAGAGGTTCAGCTTAATACACCTGGCTTCCCAGCTGAGACCGTGTATCACCAGGAGTCAGTTATGGCAGCTCACCCAAGCAGTGGGGACACTGAGCTGTCACAATTCCCTCGTGGTCCGGTGCCCATGCTCACCCTAGCAGATACAACAGAGATGGAAAAAAGCAATAATCAGAACCCAGGTGGGGACTCTGGCTGCTTTACCAGCAGCTGAAGGAAATTTTGAGTAAATCCGAGCAGGTTGTCTTGGCCTAGGGAACATGAGGACACTTGAAACATTTGCAGATGGCTCATGGGGAAGGACAGAGCAGGTACCTGCTGCAGGGAAGTCAGATCTCCAGCAGCATTTCACTGGAGAGGGAAAAGGAGGGATGCACAAGAGGACAAAGCAGAGCCCCAGGCCCAAGCCATAGGTTTGGAATAGAGGTGACTACAGTCTGATGACCACGAGAAGAGGGGGAAAGCAAGTACTTGGGACTCATCCTTGATGTAGCTGCAACAGAAGCTACAGAGGCAAAATGGCATCTCAGTCACTGGTTAATTTATAATGGGAAGAGCAAGAAGTGGACAGAGGACATCAGAAAGATGTACAGACAGGAGAGCAGCTGACTACACATGCCCAGAAACACATCTGACATGGGATGCATCTCACTGTACTTTGGAGACATCTCTCTGTTCCCTCCCGCATGGTGACTCTGGACTGCCTTTATAGGCACAGGAGAGAAAGAGGGCCATTTACAGAATGATTCATCTGACCTATTTTAGACATTTACTCTAGCATACAATGACTCATGTCCTTGGGGTGCCCATTTCTTTCCTATAAACAAGAGTCTAGACAAGTAACTCAGATGTAGACATCCACAATTAGATGTCTACATTTGGACAGATGAATTCTGCTTCTAATGTTCAACCAGAAATCAACCAGCAAGCTATGCCAAAGACAGCTCTGGTTGATAGCCACGATAGGGAAGAGAAACAGGGTCATTCATTCTTTTTGATGGTGCGTAGCTCCCTGCACAGAACGCTTAAAGCACTAGCTAAAAGATTAACCATCCCGCGAATGGCTGCGATAGTACCACTGCAACAGCAGCAGGGACCAGTAAAGAGAGATTCATTATTGCAACTATTTTTCTAATCTGCACCTGTGTCTAATTAACTGGTGTCAGGTCCCTTTTCAATCAAAGGCATTTGGCAAAAGGAAGCACAAATCAAACCAGTTTGGCATGCAATCTCCTCTCGGGGTGGGTCGGTAATGGCATGGATGGGCATCTGGCCATGGGCTTCCACGCTCCCAGACTTGAGAAGCCACAAGAAAAGCAGGTGCCAGGTCTCTTACTAATCCCAAGGGTCCCCTGTACCATCAGCACAGCTGGTGCTGTGTTTTCCAACGTGGGGGCTCTCAGGAGCCCCTTGGGGCTGTGGTAGCTGGCAGGATCTTGGGAGGCTTCAGGAACCAACAATCTGGACAAAAAAGTCAGGTCAGAGCACTGGGAAGGCTTTTTGTTTTGACAATTTTAAAGTGTTTCTCATTTCAGCCTGTCAGGCTGATTTCCTATGGCTCATACATTCACACTGTCTGGGTCTCCCTCAACAACTTTGAACTCATTGAGCAATTTCAGCCAAATTTGACAGGGAGATAACAGCCTCAGAGACGATTCAGTTCCTCAAAGGCTTGCAAAAATAGACATCCACGTAAAGGAGAGAGATGTTATGAGTAACCTCAACTGAACAAAAGCCTGCAGCATGCGCTCAGCCTTCATTAGACACTGGAGAATCCGCAAGGCAAAGAGCCATTGCAGATCCCTCAGACCCCAGCCCTGAGGACAGCTTTCCTGAATTCCCCAGAAACCCAGACACAGCCCCAGAGCAAACCAGGCTCAGTTTAACCCAGCAGCCATAGAACCCCTGGGTTATTCTCCAAGTGCTTTCGGTAACAATTAACTGAAGTTTCAACACACAAACATCTCAAATTAAAAAAGCCAGTTCTGTTTTAATGTTGCAACCGCAGTTTCAAGTGTGAAGATTCAGGATATTTATCTCACTGAGCTGAGTTTTGGAAAGGAAAGGTAAGCCCTTTCTGATGTAAAGTGTTTGATGGGAAGGGTTCCCCAGCAGCTCCTGCTGCCGCACCCCTCAGGGCAGCATTTCCCAAGGAAGCATTTCCCAGGGAAGCACCGTCCCAGGCTGAGCCTGGGCAGGGAGCACACTGCAGCCCTCGCTGCTGGCACTGGCAAGCCCATGTCCCCTGCCCGAGGTGAGGATCCAGGAGCCGCTGGCCATCCTTCCCACACCCAGCTGAGCAGGGAAAGTTGGGGGTCTATCACCTGGCTCCTGGTGCCACCGAGCTTCAGCTGTGCTTCAAGTCCCTCAACCCTCTCCCTGTGCCCTGCCAACAATTTGCAGCAGCTGGAGGAGATGGCTCACAGCTTGGCAGGGGCCCCGGGGAGCCCTCTTGCTTCCCACCGATAAGGGGGAGAGCAGACAGGAGGCTGCTGGCACTGCAGCCAGGCTCAGGCAGGGGTCAGGGAGTCTTGTAGGGAGGAGAAGCTGGAAGGGGGATGCCGTGCCCAGTCAGGCTGGCACCACGCTAAATCGGGCTCATTGGGATGCTGTGGTTGTGGACAAAAGGGAAAAGCTCCACATCAGCAGGGAACTTCGCCCACTCCTGGCCCGCTCCCTAGCGAGAGCCGGGTGTCTGGCTGCAAGAGCCACACGGGTGTGGGAGCCCAGAGATGGAGTGAGCCCACACCGAGTTACAGCTGGATGCTCCTCATGCAGGGTGGCTGGGTGCCACTCCCTCTGCATGCCAAAGGGACCTGCCTGCAGGAAAAGGGCAGCTGAAGAGTGAGTAAAAAATGAAACCATTTGGGAGAGCCATGGGCACTCCCAAGCCAAGGCTAAGAGGCAGCAAAAATAAAAAAAAAAATAAAAAAAAGAAAAAGCTTTGTGTCTTCCCCTGCTGGCCCAAGTGGTGGGATTGGCACCAAGTCTGTCAGGGTTTCATTGTGGGGAAACACAATTTTATCAGCCTATGCAAAACCTTGCAATATCTGGGCACAGGAGAGGCAAGAACTATGAGAATGAGGACCAAGAGGGAGGAAATCTGCAGCATCGCCTGATTTATGTTGTCACCTCTCAACCCTCCCCTTTCCCTTCCCACAACCACCCTAAGCTGTAGCACCTGCAAAAGCCCCCGAGCAGCTCTGCTGTCCCAGAGGAAGCAGTTGCTATAAAATGCCAAGCACAGGGCTCCGGCTTCCTCGCTTTCTGCCCCTCACCAGAGCGCAGCGATCCAGCCCTGCACAGCCAATGCCTGGGAAATTCCTCCAGTCTGCCCCTCTGGTGACCCCCAAGCAATGCATTTTTATTCCCTGTCTGACCTTATCGCTCCCACAAGTGGCAGAAGCCGGAAAAGCCCAGAAATATGTGCTCGCAGTGAGCTGCCACAGTTTTGACAAAAAACAAAACGGCATCAGAAGTAAGGGGCTGACTTGGAGGGAAGAAGCACATAAAAAGCTCCAGACATCCTGAAGTGCTCAGATGACGTGAAGGCAGGCTGTCGGCCACCCTGAGAAAACACAGATAAGGCAGAAACTCAGAACTGCCGCTTGCCAGGACCCTGTGAGCGGGATGAGAGCTCAGCCATGCGGCAGCCAGAGCTGCCTGGGTGCCAGACAAGATGCTCCCAACCAGCAGCCAGGGGAGAACGAGTGGAGGGGAGATGCTCTTTCTGGGCACCACCTATGTCATTTAGGCACACACCAGTCACACAGACATCAAACTATTTTCAATATACTTGTTTTCCCCCCAGCACAGCTTCTCCTGCAGTTCAAGTAGCTTGAACGGTCCATCTTGCTACCTCATTTATTTAAATGAGGTCTATGCTGGCATGGCAGAGAAACACCTCTCTCCCCTCCATATTCTATAATCACAGAATCACAGAATGGCAAGGGTTGGAAGGGACCTCGGGAGATCATCCAGTCCAACCCCCCTGCTAAAGCAGGCTCACCTAGCACATGTTGCACAGGACATCATCCAGGCGGGCTTTGAATATCTCCAGAGAAGGAGACTCCCCAGCCCCCCTGGGCAGCCTGGGCCAGTGCTCTGTCACCCTCAAAGTGAAGAAGTTTTTCCTCATATTCAACTGAAACCTCTTATGTTGCATTTTGTGCCCATTGCCCCTTGTCCTGTCACTGGGCACCACTGAGAAGAGCCTGGCTCTGTCCTCGTGACATCCACCCTTAAGATATTTGTATGTGTTGATGAGGTCCCCTCTCAGTCTTCTCTTCTCCAGGCTGAACAAGCCCAGATCCCTCAGCCTTTCCTCAAAGGGACGGGAACATCTCCCCTATATCATCCTTGTTGCTCTCCTCTGGACTCTTTCTAGGAGTTCCTCATCTTTCTTGAACTGGGGAGCCCAGAACTGGACCCGGTGCTCCAGGTGGGGTCTCACCAGGGCAGAGTAGAGGGGGAGGAGAACCTCCCTCGCCCTGCTGGCCACACTCCTCTTAATGTACCCCAGGATTCCATTGGCCTTCTTGGCAACAAGGGCACACAATGCTAATGGCCAGGGCCAAAACCCCAGGGAACACCAGGCTCTCACCTCAGCTCTACAGCAATGCTGTTCCATCCAGACAGGGGTACCAAAGCTGACACTGCATTCAGCCAAGCTCTTTCAGATGGCCACCCTCAGCCCAGCACTGGCCTGCTGCCCTCTGTTCCCAGGCAGCATTGCCATCTCCGACACATCAGGGCTACAAAGCATTCTCCAAAAACCACATGAGAAGTGGGGCTTTGCTCAACCAGGGGAGCAGTGATGGAAGAACCCACTGGTGGGGCACAGAGCTCGCGCGCATGTGCGTGTGGGAGGCTCTGCGTTTACAACAGTGGCTTTTAATGGTTTCTTGCACACTGTTCTGCTGATTGATAGCTTACCACGGAGCTGTTAGCGCAGCAATATCCCAGCCCTATTTACAGACATCTCTGCACATTTACTTTGTCGCAAGTAAACTCTGCACACGGCAATAAAGCTTAAGGTAATGACTTCTTCAGCACAAAGCCAGCAATTTCCTGTCAGCTTGGTTTACAAATGGCTAACTCTGGGGTTAATTTTCAACTGTGGCTCCAAAGATGGCTATGCAAAGTGGGGATGAGGGGAAGGGGACTCTGCAGGATGTGCTGCTCTGAGCTGCAGCATCCCTGCCCTGAAGGATGGACACAACGGGGCAAAGCCACCCCATGCTCCTGTGTCCTTGCCTGCAGGCACGCCATTTTGTTCTCTTTCCATCAGCAGGGAAGCAAGTGAAGGTCAACCCCAAGCCTCAGGCTAACTCCCACATGGTGATGTTTCTATGCATCCTTCTCAAGCCGACTTTGCTCCTACACAGCTGAGAAGACAATGCCAGGACACGAGGGGAGACCATGGTGGGTTTCTCCTCCAGAGGTCTTCCTGGGTGAGAGGCATGGAGCCAGGCATCTCAGCACACTTCCTACAGCACTGCGCAGAAGTACCAGCATCACCCAGGTGGGCACTGTAACCCACACTGCAACCATGACCTGGGTGAGCACTGTAACCCACGCTCCTCCCGCAACCAGCAGCACTCCAGCTACCAGCAGCACCGCCAGCCCCGATGGCCACGGTAGGGTGTTGCTAGCCCCAGGGCAGACCTGTAGCCTGAACAAGCCTGTGAGTACCTGTGTGGGCTTCAACACCCTCTCTGGTGGTATGGAAACAGCACAGCTAAGCCAAAAACCAGCAAGCTGGGCAGCAGATAACCCCCCCACTCTCATTCCAGCCATCTCACTCCCTGTGTCAGGGAAAACAAAGAGGTTATTATTGCTCTCTCCCGCAGGCATCAGCCTTCACGTGCTAAAACTAGGAGCTTAACATCTCCAGCCTCCTTCTATAATTAGTGCAGAGAGAGGATGTCTGAGAACAGGACTATTTTAGGTGGTGTGAGTCACCTTCCAGAGATGCGTATCTTTTTTTTTTTTGCACTGACCATATAGAAAGATCTGAAAGTAGATACCCAAAATAGATGGTATAAATATGCATTGAAAGCTTGGAGTACACTGCCCTTTAACTGGGTTATGATGTTCTTCCTTAAGAAGGGTGTGAAAACACTTTGTCACACTGAAATCTAAACCACTGCACCTAGGAGGGCTGTCAGCAGCTGACGCAGGAACAGAGGGGACAAGAGGATGCTGGTGGAGCTTTTGCAAACCATCTCAGCCCAGTGTCCTAATCCCACTGGGAAACAGCAAACTGCTCTGCCCTTGCCTTGGTGTGGGCCTGTCTTGCTTTCCGGCACGGACACTGAACTGTGAGAAAAGGGCTTTGGTACAGTTGAAAAGGCAAGGAAAGTGAATATAATTCCACCTGTGAAAAAAAAGGCCAAAGGATCAAGAGTTCCTCTTGGCTCAGGCTCAGAAAGGTAGGTCTGTACGTGACGTTTTCATTTGTGGCTGTGGCTAAGAGGAGAAGAAACTAAAGATGGGAAAAGGCATCCTCTTGATGCATGTTTGTGGGGGACACAGCCTTAGGGAAAGTGGAGCTTCAGCTTTTTCCATACTCCAGCCCAGGGGGCTTCTCCTTTTCCCCTAATCTTCCTAGTTTTTCTTATTTTTTCCACTGAATGTCCCTCCACTCTTTCACCACAATTTCAGAAACAAAACTTGGGTCATTCAGAGGAAGCCCTTCTGTTTGCAAGAGCCCAATCTTTAACCTTTTTTGCTTATTCTTATTGAGATCTCTCTTCCCACTGTTTCATTTCTGTCTAGAAACCCCTCAGCCTCTCATTTCCATTATCAGCTGTTGTATTTGTTCCCTTTTCCCCCCCTCCCCATTTATCCTACAGCAAGATCCCCCTTTATCCTCCCCAGCTTCCATGATGGTTTCCTCAGCCCCTTCTATAAATTCTTCAAAGCTTTAGAGAATGAACCGTGCTTCGGCTCTGCGTCCTCTTAAACAGCTCGCTGAATATGCTTCTTGTTATTTTTAAGAATCTGTTAGAATTAAACTCCAGTAAGAAATCTGCCACCATTGTAGGGGATAGCACATTAATCAAAGACATAGGCCGCTCCCCAGCTGCCCAGGCAGGGCCCAGCCTGGGATTGATAAATTGCACCTGGAGGTAACTAATAAATCTAAGAAGTCATTTGCTTTTTATGAACAGGAGCAGTGGGGGATCCAGCTGCCGAAGGAATTTGGGTGGAAGGAGAGCAGCGCCTGGAGCTCCTGACACTTTTCCCTTCCTATTCCCCCGCTCCCTGTTGCACCTGATGTCTGCCCACAGACCCACCACCAAGCAGAGCAGGTCCTGCGATGCTCGGGTGGGAAACACTTAAATTAGGCTCTGGGGTTTCTGGGGAGGCACATGGCAGGAGCCCAGCCAGCGCATCCTTCTGCCGGTACGGAGCCAGCAGTGGTGGTGGCACGGCAGAGCTCAGCTTTGGCTGCCCAGGCTGGCAGTGTGGACAGAAGGATGCTCTGGGGTTAAAGCACTGCCCCGTGACACCACACCCCTGCAGTCCTGTCAGCACCTTTGTGCACTGGAGATGCTTTCTGCATCCACACCTGCCTGTGCTGGAGGAGGAATTTCACCATTCTCAGCCCTGCGCAGAGGGGAAGTTCCTTGCGAGGGACAAGACTGGACTCAGACATGGCGTCCTGGGACTCCCCAACTCCTTTCACCCAAACATCACCACTGCCTTCTCCCTCACCGGGGCCCCTGAGCAACCATTCCCCACTCCCCACTGAGCACGGCCTCCAGAAGACAGGGGCATCCCTCGTGCTTCGATACCCAGCATTGAGGACTCTGCTCTCTGTCAACATTGCCATGATGCACGTGTCAAATAGCCATCCCGTGGGAAACTTTCTCTAACTGCTATCAAAATCAGCATTCAAGTATTATCTCAGAAGTTTGTGAAACATACTCCTTACTTTCCTTGGTTGGAAGTATTTTTGCAATGCCCACATCATAAAGATCTGCAAAAAAAATAGGATAAATCATGAATTACACCCGCAGTCCTAGATGGTACAGCAACTGCTTCTGTTCAAAAGCATAGGGTCAAGAAAAAACCCCATCTGCTGTAGTACCGCCCAAAATACCATTTCCTGTTTTCTCCAGATCACAAACTCCCTGTGGTAAGCAGCCGTTCATACCTATGCGTTTCTCAAAGCTGAACACCGGGTTGTTAGCAAACACACAAACACCTACACATCAGCTATTTGGAAGGGAGGATCAGAGACAGGACATGATCACAGAAGAGATCAGGCAAGACGTGGGTTAAAATGTTTCCTCCTTCCCCCTTCCTTTTCATGGGAACATCATCAGGGCAGCCTGGAAGAGCTTTCCTGACTGGAGCAGCAGTTTCTCCAGAAAACCAGGAACGTGCACGGCCAGCACGGCTCAGCTCCTGGGTGCAGAAGGAGTAGTCTCCTGGCATCCATGTGACCCGTCACGGGAAATAAATGCTTTTCCCTGATACGGGGTGGTTTAGGCATTAGAGCACAATTTAGATGTTGAACCTCAAGTCACACAGCTACACTAAAGCCTGTATTTCCCCACTGACCTCGCTGCGACAGAGGATGGGGAAACTCGTTTGGAAATTCAGAAGTGGCTGGGGTTAAGCGCTCCATGCCGAGAAAGAGGCAATCATTATTCTGCTCCCGGCTTTGCTGGCCTCTCCTGAAGCTCTTGATTCATCGGATACCAAAAAGAATCTCTGCTAGCTTAAATGTCCCTTTTTCAAAGCCAATCTCGCTCTGGGCAGGGAGGATGAAAGAAGAGTCTCTTCTGCGCCTGTCAGTGCCACGCCTGGAGGATAAATCTGTCCCCTCCCCTGGGGTATTGAGTACAGAGCTGGTTTAGGTGGTGTGACCCCGCTGCGCCTACCATTAGGTGCAGAGCATCCGGGTGAAAGCACCCACCCACGGGAGACAAGCACTTACTGCAATGGTTACGCTGATAGACACCAGCAAGATGGTTTTGATCCTGCTCCAGCACAGCTCAGGACAGCGGTGGCAGGAGGAATCTCAGGAGAGCTGCCAAAACAGGGCCTCCTGGTCTGACCAAGGTGTGAATGCACCCCTCACCCTGGGGCAAGCACTGCATAGCCAGGACATCCCCATCCTCTGCCCCGCATAAGAAACCCACCACAACAGTGCTAACGCTGCCGATTCCCCCAGCCTCCTGCCCCAAGGACAGCCACGGCACCAAGCGATGCACCCCGCTCATCCGGAGTCACACAGACATCAGACAGAGATGCCACATCCAGCAAGAGGTCTCACAGCACTCCTGGTCCACCTCTGGTGTCTGCAGCACATTCATCACCATGGAACATCGACCCAAAATCCACCCCTTTGGCCATAACCAGCAGCTGTGACTTTTTCCCCCCCCCTTTTGTAAACAGGGCTGCTCTGATTTTGTTCACAACATGGGCTGTGTCCCATCAGAGGGGGATTACTTACTGCCAATTACTACATTAAAGTTCAAGTGGAACCATGTGCTAATTGCCTTGAGATAGCTATTAAAGCTATGTTATGCAAGCAAGGCACTCTTAAGAGTATCTGCATACTGCATGGTGATACATGAGGTATAACATGATCTGCTAAGAAAGAATTGCTGATACAGTCATAGCCTCTTTTGTAATGTATAAACTATTTTTATATTCTATATAAACATAATAATATTTTTTCATATATATATATAAGGAGGAGAAACTTTCAAGCTCAAGGTTTGCCAGGAGGAATCTGCAAGCTACCGGAAGCAACTGGTCACACACTGCCCAACCACTAAAGGAAAAGCACTTATGCTGTACTGAGCAAATCCAAACTCTTAAAAAGCACCAAATACAGCAAGTAGCAGCACTCCTACAAAGAAAGGGAGAGGAGACATCTCCTCTCTTTCCATCAATGTTACAACTGAGGGCTGCCTTATTGGCCTGCAACAGGCCAGCCCAGGCATTTCAGTGATCCCTGCCTTCCCGGGGTCTGATCCCTTGCCAGAGGGTTTCCGACATACGTGTGTAGGAGAAGCCTGGTGAGATTTCATGCGAGTCTAAGCTCTCTCTTGCGTCTTTGCAAGGAGCTTATTCACTGCCTCTTTAGAGGGCTTACAGGCAGGCAAATGTGTGAGCTGCTGGGGGATTTGCAGCTGTGGAGGAGCAAGGTGATGGGAACAGCACCATGGCTTTCTGCAGCCAGGGGAAGAAAATAGCCTGCTGCCTCCCTGCTTCCCACCATCATGACCAAAACAACCTCCTGGATCATGGTCAGATGCTCAGCTGGAGCCATCTGAACAGTTCAGACATTGCATGAAGGTGTCAAACTATTAATAGGAGGTAACTAACTTGCCTCATGGCAATGTTTATGAAAGGCAGGATGAAAGGACAGAATGAGAGAAAAATCAACTTTAAAAGGCAGCTGTAGGGCTTTTTCCTGAATCAGGTTCACTTACAAGCTCTCTTATAAATACTTATAACATTTTTCTGCAGCTCCACCTTGCACAATTCTTGTGGACCATCTTCGTTGTAAGGCCGTTCCCTGGCCAGATACGTACAGAAGTATTTTACAGCTAAGACACAAGTCCAGCTTCCAAAAGTGCAGTTCAAACCATCAGAGTGGGGTCTGTGTCTAGAAAACACCCCCCCAAACTGGAAGCCATTTTGACTCAGAAACCTAAAGACCTGGAGCAAGGTGGAGATGAAGATCATGAAGTTCCTAGCCTGAAGGAGTGGGTACCTCCATCTCCCGTACTCTTCACCAGGTACCTCTGTTCTTTGTACAGCTCCCAGCTGGCTCTGCCTCTCCCAGTCCTCCCCGGGGGTCCAGACATGCTAAAATCACCACAAACCCTGGGTGCTGCTGACCCACTGGTCTCCAGGGGATGCTATATGGCCAGGGAGGTTTCAGCCCCCTCCACGTATCAGCAGATATCTCGCTTGTTATTGTAGGAGCAGAGCAAGGACAATGATCTCCATCTCTGCTTCTTGAAAGGCTCCTTTACGGGTTCAGGTTGAAGACATCAGTAGAGCAAACGTGGTGGCCAGCACCTTCCATTGTGGTTGGCCAAAAGCTTTTAGAGATTAAGGGAAATAACACGGAGAAAGAATCTCTCTTCTGTGCCAGAAAAGCACACAGCCTGAAGCTTTTCTCACCGTGCAGAGGATGAGGATTTGGGGGGTCTGTTCTAACACCCAGTAAAGTCAGTGAAAATATTCCTGACTATTTCAGTGGGCCCAACCGAGGAAAGACTAGTGCTTAAAGAGTCCTTTAACCCTAAACTCAACTCTCATCAGATTTCTACTTCTGTGCTTTTCTGGGGGATTGCTCAGGAAGAAGAGGCAGATAAGAGCTGGGTTTCAAAAATATAATCATTGCTTTCCTTCTGACTATTTGAAACTGTATCTTAATTTTATCAGTAAGTCAGCCTGGTACAGCAGCAGTACCAGCTAGCGCTGCACAGGCTGGCTGGTCTCACCACTGAAGTGCAATCCTTTCAGGTTTTATAACCTGACATCAAAGGGAGGGCAGAAAAAGGAACTCATTTTGGCATAATCTTTAACAGGATATCTGAGGGAGAGTGAGAAGAAAGCGTTTTACAGAGGCAGTAATGAGAAGTTCAATAATATTCAGGTCTAAATAGGAGCTCCTCCTAAACTGTTCAAGTTAAACTCCAGTCTGGATATGTTTTATAGAGACTGCACATCATGCTAGACATAAATCACAACTATAAACAGGCAACTTTTAACAAGGAAAGAACAGTGCAAGCTAACCAAACAAACAGCTGCTGCACATCTTCAGCTCCAGCTTTGTCTCTTGCTAACCATGGCCCAAGCCTCGCCTGGGTCTCCCTGTAGCACATGGAGACCTCTCATGGCAGCGTGACTTAGTATGAAGAAGCCCTCCCCTGTTCATAGGGCTGAAGGCAGCTCCCCGCTGAGCCCCCAATAAATCCGAGGTGATCCGGAGCAGGTGCTCCTGTGCACTCTCAGAAAGGCAACAAATCCGCCCAGAGTCAGCAGGACTCAGGCTGGTACTTCTACAGTCCGAGAGATTAAAGCAATATGCCAGCAGGCCTTTTACAACACATCAGCGTGCGCTTTAAAGCCCCGCAGGGGCACGCTAACTCAATTACCACACGATGTGGACTCCTCACCGACCCATCCCCTACTAATGAACAGACCTGCAGGTTCCAAATCTTTAAGGGGAAGGAAAACACCACCAAATAGATTAGCTCCACAGTTGTGCTGTTAATTATGGGTCATTTAGTTCAGTTAATCAATAGGCAGACTTCTTTAACCGGCTAATTATGCCAAACTGCTTCCACAATGAGCAGGTTTGCTGCTAGTTGTTAACCATGAAGGGATAATATTTCACTGTAAAGATAAGCCTGGTCCCAGTCCTCAGACAAATGCTTTGCAGCACCCTGAGTTTGCCTTGTCACTAGCTGCAGTTTAACCCATTCCAACACCAAGCAGTGACTTACAGCTGGGACAAAAAAGGTACCAGCATCATTGGCTTCTCCAGCGCTAAACCACCAGGGTAAGTATCTGGCCATCTCCTCGAGTGAATCATTCAGATCATTTACTTCCCAAATCCCTCCTTGCCCAGGCTAAGCAGGAACTAAGTGTTATCTATGCAAACCAACCAGCTGAACTTCTTGGTGGTAGCCCGAGTAAAACCAACCAGCCCATATTGCCTTTCAGGCTGGGGAATATAGTTCCCTCCTTTGCTTTGCCAGGCTGCTGCATGAGACATGTCCTGGCCAAGGCAGGAGTCTGGAGAGCCAAGCCACATCCTCCGTTTGGACCCTCAAAGAGCAAATCAGCATGCGGAGGAGGAGGTCTAGGCTCTTGGCTTGTCAAAACAGATAAAAGGTCAAGACAGCCTCTTGTTACTTGTAGTTGTTTAGAAAAAAGAATGGATTTTGTTGCCACTTGAAGAACTGATTACTGGACTCAAGGTCCCTGTTGAGGTCATCAAATAGTTATTGCAATAGAGCAAGATAAGAGCTGAGCGATAGCAGAAGTTTGTAGCTGAATTTCCTGGATATTTGTTTTAACAGAAGCAATCCGTGCTCGGGCTTTGCTAGCAAATTGCCTTAGCTGAAGAACACAGCTTGCTGAGCCAGCATCCTCAGAGCACCCTCAGAGATGATTTCTCTGACAGGTCGGGGTCTCCACTCACCCTGATGGGGTTTCAGACTGCCCTCACCTGAAGGGCTCCACTCCCAGAGGATAAAAGCAGCACTGGCACATCAGCTCAGGGACTGTCCTCAGTGCTTCCACTGACTCCTGAATGACGTTAATGCAAGTCACAGTTCCTGTCCTACTTGTATCCCCTATTTTTATTTCCCCTTTTTAATCCCCATCTACTGGCAAACCAGACTTTGGCTTTTGCTGCTTGAGAAAGTCCATTAATGGAGCATTATTGTAATAAAGAAATGCAAATGCAAGCCTTGGCGGTAAGTGTTTGCTAAAAATTTATATGCACGGAAAAGTCATACTGCTGTAACTACACCAGGATGACTAATACAGTTTGATGCTGTTGTAAAAACACAACTAAAGCAAACAAATAAGCTTCACGGGTAGTATTTGCCATCTTTAACTAGAGGAGAGTTCAATGTGTTGATATGATCATTCAGAACAACTGCAGATTAAATCACTGCGTGTGTAATTCAGCCCATTACACCAGTGCAGAACTGGCCTGTTCCCCAAATCGTAGTAAGAGAGGAAGCTTAACACGCACTGCCTCAGGTGACGCAGCAGCAGATGGCCCACAAGCTCTCCGCCACCTCTGTTCATCTCTGATGACCTTTTTGGGACCAAATGGTCCACTGCATTCTCAACCACAACAGACCTCAGTAGCTACAAGCGAGAAGTTTGTTGCAAGCAGAACTTTTGTCTTTGCTCCCCATCACCTTCTTTTGGCACATGGAGGTGTATTGTTTTAAGCAGCAAGGCTTAACTTCAACCTTTGCCTGCAATCAGCTCTTTCTAAAATATACTGTTGGAGCGCAAGCTTTATGTAAGCTTTTCCATTTTAGATGCTATTTTATAACCTCCTCACAAGTTTACTAAAACATTTAAAAAAAAGATTGCAGTGTTGACTAGAAAAAAACAGAACACAGACTTACAGAAAAAAAGGGCTTTGCTGAATCACAAAACCTTGAAGTGATAAGGTTTGTATCCTGAGGTGGCTTGTTAACCAGCCGCAGCATTTTCTTGTTAGAAAAGGTGCTACAAGAAAGGGCTGCTGCTCAGACTCCAGGGAAGTTTGGGCAGTGCTGCAGGGTCAGATTCCAGGCTAATTCCAGGTTTACTCTAGAAAAAGCACTATTGAGATTTAAAACCATTCCTTGGTAGCACTAAAACATCATACATTCCCACATGAGACTGATGTACTAGACTTCAGTGCATCTGCCAGGAGCTGGAATTTCAACCTGGAAATTGGTAAACAGAAGCTTAATAATTTGTGTAAAAAACCAGAAAGACTGTTTTTACCTGAATCACTAGAAAACAATGGGATAAGGAGTATTCCTTTGGGACATGTGGTGCTAGATTGCAGATGTGATTCACAGAGACATTCAATCAGACGGCACATCAAAAGCAATGGTAAATTACACGTCTTCAATAAAAAACCCAAAACATTTAAGTCATAGATACTTGGCCGTGGAGGAAGGCAATTAGACTTCAGCATTATTTGTTAAACAACAGGCACAAGATGATACATAGTGAATTTTTTTGCAATAATAGCCATTCCTGGTCATTCATCCTGAAGAGAATAAATCTGTCACTTGAGTGAAAACAATTGACAGCACCATTTATTACCTTGCATGCTTCAGAATAACAGCACAATTTACATGTTGCCCTTTGGCACCAGGACTCTCGGCTTGCTTAGAAACAAAGCAAAAATATCTACAGACCTGGTAGCAAGGATTTAAGCAGCAGCTGGCCTTATGTGGTTTATTTGAACTTCTATAACGGTGCGCTCTTGTTCAGCCCCTGGTTATAGGGGAAATAGGTTCTTCTGGAGAATCCACGGCCTCGAGACTCTGAAACACAAGGGGTCAGGCAGAGGTCTCTGTATCTGATAGTTCAGAGTGTAACATTTTAGCTCTGATCCTCTGAGATGTCTCCTGGGAATTAAAGATATTTGGTTTCCTTTCAGAGGCTTTAAAGGGCTGGGTCTATCAGAAAGAAGGAAATTTTCCCTCTTTGTGCTAAATCTTACCTTTCTTTTTCACACGAAGATGGCTGGATCCTTGGTATATCTAAGCCACTTAGCCCACTGAAAAACAAGCCAACAAAACCTGTGGGAAACACTGTGTTATTAGAATAGAAAATACTCAGCCAAAAATTGCTATAAAAGTCCTAAAATGCTGCCCTTTGTAGTAATATCTCTGCAGTATTAGCTGTTGGCTGGTGTTTCTTTTTAAGAAGGTTAATAGGTTTCCTATGGCACCTGTTACAAATGCATGAGAGACACTCAAATTCGGGATCAATTGTCCCAAAGATAAGCAGAGAAGTCTGCAGACCATTTTGGAATAGCATTTTAAAGAGATATTGGGCTTCTTGAATCCAACAGAAATATTTAGGTGGAGAGCTATTATAAACCTCTATCAAGCACTTGTGTATACTTCAGCAGCAAAAAGCTTTCCAATTGAGCCATTCTGGACAATATTTTATATTCACCCTTATGGGATTAAAGTGGGATTTCGGGGCTATAAATGGATGTTCATCGTAGCCAGGCACTGGCAAGGTTTTCTCCCTGCACAGGGAGGTCTCCGCCTCCAGCACACTGATGCAAGAGCCAAAATATACAACTTTTCCCACCACAAAACCACTTACTTTGGCAATGTCCATTCCAACTCCCGAAGGATGACACTGCTCTTCCTTTGGTAATGGTTCCTCCAGTCTGCAGAAAGGGCAGGCCAACACCTTGTAACTTTCTCTTGTTACAATTAAAATCTAGAGTGGGCTGCTTTAATTTTCCCTCACCAATAGCACACAGCAAGGTCAAGAGATTGGTCCTTTACTGGGAAGCTCTCTAATGAGGACAGGCTGAGAGAGTTGGGGTTGTTCAGCCTGGAGAAGAGAAAGCTGCTGGGAGACCCGATTGCAGCCTTTCAGTTCTTAAAGGGGGCCCATAGGAAAGATGGGGAAAATCTTTTTAGTAGGGCCAGCTGTGACAGGACAAGGGGTGATGGTTTTAAACTGAATCAGGGTAGGTTCAGACTGGATATAAGGAAGAAATTCTTTACAATGAGGGTGGTGAAACACCGGAACAGGTTGCCCAGAGAGGTGGTGGAGGCCCCATCCCTGGAAACATTCCAGGCCAGGTTGGACGGGGCTCTGAGCAACCTGATCTGGTTAGCAGTGTCCCTGCTCCTGCAGGGGGGTTGGACTGGGTGACCTCTAGGGGTCCCTTCCAACCCAACACATTCTATGATTCTATTCTCAAGCACTCTTCTAGACATGAAATCCTAGGGAGATTAATACAGCTGGGGGTAGCACCTACATTCTTAACCAATCCTTGTGCCTCCTCCCACAGCACCCTGGTCTTTGTAGAGCTACAAGAAACTGTCACTGGGAAGCGTCCTGTTCTCAGCATTGGGACATAGTTATGAAAGAAAACAAGATCTTGGGTTTCAGGTATCTTAATGGAGGATTTTAGCCCTTTGCTGTTACAGCACATTTGCAAAGATCCAGGCTGTATCTGGTTTCTTCGCCTTTTTTCCCCCATTCTAGTTCCTGGATACGCTAGCATATAATCAAAATGTCTTTTTTTTCCCTTTTTGTTTCTTTTTTTTTATAGTTGTCACCAATGTGTAGTTATGTTGTCAAATAAACTGCTGATACAGGTGTATCATTTACTGTAATTTCTAGCAACACTGAAGTAGAGTTTCATTTTTTTTCCTTTAAACATTGCAGCATAAAATTCCACCTGAGTCACATGTCAGTTCAGACCTCAAACACACCCAAATCTAAAGCCTCCATTTGCATGAGTTGAATGACCCAGGAACACATCAGGAGGACCTGGACAGCCCAGAGCCATGAAACCTCCCTGTCCAGAGCAGAAACCACTGATGAACCACAACCCCTTACTACAAACAGCAAACACCTGGAGGTTTAAACATCTCCTCCTGCAAAGGCAAGTAATGAGGACTCTAGGTAGGGGTTATTTAACCATTCATTCCAATATTCAGAGGGTACAGCTTCTCTTCAGAAGAGCCAAGGTAAGATACTGTAGATGGTTCTCATTTTTACACCGCTCTGCACAGCTAAATGTGCAAATGTTTGGGAACTCCATGCGATGGGATTTTTTGTTTTCTTTGTTTCCTCCAGGCCAAAAGTGTTTGTTCTCTTCCTCAGATCTGACACAGGAGTCCTGAAGAAGAATTATGCCTAGTCTGGGCATAGCTTTATAAGGTGTAAGCTAGATCTCCTCACATTTAGACTTCTCTTAACCAGGCCTAAAATTCTTGATCCTGTTCGCTTCCTTGTCTCTTGCTCCACATCTGCCACCACCTTAAAACAAACAAAATTTGGCAATGGATGAAGCAGCACAATACCAGGCTTATGGGGCAACCAGAGGTCACATAGCCTATCTCTGTCTATGGAGCCTAAAAACAGAGTACTTAGTGTTATTAGCTTTTCTGCATGGGTGATCAATCCCAAATTGGACATATGGGTGCTGTGGACAGACTGATAAAAGTAGCATTTATTTTTTTCTGAATGGGCTATTTGCTACTTACTCGTGACTGCAATAGCAGACTGCAAGCCATACTTCAGTGATATGCTGCTATCATACTTCGTGATAAGGCTGAAACCATTAGGCAGACAATAAATAAAAAATAAATAAAAAAAGGGGGGAGAAGTGCTCATGTATATGCTAGGAGAATACCTTAAGGCAAACTGCTTGGAGAGATGACACCCTTAAATCATGTCCTTGTTCCCAGGGCTACTCCTGCTACTTCTCTGCAGGGATATGTGAAGGTATGAAGTAGGCTCCTGCCTGTTTTAGGTAGGTATTGTAGGGTCCAGCTCTACCCACAAAGACTTGACCCAAAAGGCTTTGCTAACATAGGGACCAAATGCTGCTTTCCTTTCTCAAACGTACTCCAAAATAACAAAATGCCCAGTCCTTACAGAGCTTTCCATCACAGCCCTCTGTAAAGGATGTCATCCTTTATTTGACAAACAGGGAGACCAAGTCACAGTCACGCTCTGCCCAGGGGCACAGCCCAAGTTTCCCCATCTACTGCTGTGGGGCTTTGCTCACCAGCAGAATTAAAGAAGAACACCAGATGAGTCACACCAAAGTTCAGATGACCTTTGCTGAAGTCTAAGAAATTAATACCCACAACCCTTAAGGCAACGGAAAATTATTGTCTGGCTTTGACATACTGTGTTCTCAGGGCCTTTTGCTGTTCAGATTACCTTTCTTCGAATTTGAAAAGTCTCTGCTTCCTGGGGAGCAGGGCAGGTACGTACAGCGGGGGCAATTCTTACCAGCCTGGGGCCAAGCAGTTGTCCCTGAAGGTGACTACAAGGCCCATCACAGCCCTTATTCAGTCTTCCCTATTCTCAAGGGTCTAGGGGGAACTGAAAGAAGCCTTGTCCTGGGACCAGGGAAATCAGAGCAAGGCACTGCCTCGAGTCCAGTCACAGCCTCTTGCAGCATGGGGGGGTATTTTAAGGAAATGGGTGGCGCTCTCTGCTTCTTTTTTTCTTGTTTCACTTCCCTTCTCTGCTCTTCTCTTTGACACTGCAGACCTCATGTCAGAACTTTAAAACCCAGAAGCTAGCAGCTGGACAAGCTCCAGTTGCTTCTCCCACACACAGCCCAGCCCTGCAGGCACACTCGGGTGGCTGCTGGACCCCCAGGGCTTCTGGAGGAGCATCTGCTCCTCCACAGCAGGTGACACAGATCCAAAGTTGTCTGAAATTCACTGCTTTGCTGCTCCTCAGATAATTCCCTTGATGAGCAGTGCCCTTTTCCCATGGCAGGCATGCTGACGTACACCGACACCTCTGTTACTTCGCTCCAGAAAGGTCTTTCCCCCACCTCCACCAGGAAGCGACCCCACAGAGGCTGAGGGTCCGTGTCCTGTCAGAGCACAGTGGACACCAAAGGAGCAGCAGAAGAGCCAGACCCTGTACAAAACAGGGCTCAGTTTCCCCTCACCACGAGCCTCCACTTAGATCAATTTAAACCCACAGCCCAAGCTGAATACACCCCTTTTAATATCAGGAGATTTTTCTTCATTTGCAGATTAACTTAAAAAAAAAAAACCACTATTCATAATAAGGAAAAATATTTCCATTTCAGATGGCTTTACAAGTTGCTCCAAGTCATTCGCAGCCCCACAATTTTAAGTGTCTGCTCTTGCAAAGCTGTCTACATTTTTTTGGCACAGCTTAGTTTTCCACTGCAAATCCCATGGGATTAATCCGCTCTTCAGAAAGTGAAAAGCAAACCAGGAAGTCCAGTTGCAACAGAAACCTATGAGAATCTTTTCATGAGTTTTAATAGGAACTGAATGAAACCCTGGGTTAACTCGAGACATTGGAACAGACCCCAGCTTGAGACAGACACGGTAAATGCTTGGGACGCCAGACATCAGGAATGGACCATAATCATAGAATCAAAATGTTTTGTATCCCCAGCCAGCGATACCACCAGCTCTGGCTGACCAGCGTGGCCACTTGTAGGGCCTGTATAAATGAGAGCCATACCGACAGACGTGGGTCTCAGGGGGTTGTGCCGGTTAATTATCACGGCTGCCCCTCAAGGCTGATAGATAAATGAATACAAACAGGCCATGCACGCACTGACCATGTGCATGATGCATCTTTCATGGGAGCCACAAGTAAGGGCATGCTGGGGTCTGGTGGTTTGCTTGATGCACCCCGCATATGGACCACCCACCCACTGCAGCCCATTACACTCACACACACTAACGAGGGTCAGCTCTGCACCAGGGGAGGTTAGGAAGTCTCAGGAGCACATGTTCCTCCCAGCTTCATCCCCGACTGCAGAGACAGCATTAACTACAGGAGACAACGTCAAGGGAGAAAGCGTACCCAGGTCTCAGATAAATCACAGGAATGAGACACCTCACAGGTCACCTTGCTCCACTCCCTCGACAGCCACAGCCGCTGGTACCACAAGGCTTTCGCCTCACCAGTGCAGCTGCCTCCAGCAGCCATCCTGCAAGAGCTTGTTAGCAAAACAAGCCCACAAGCGCTGCTGTTCTCCAAGCCAGGCACTAGAATCATGAGATTATAAATAGGGCTGATCAAATCATAACTAACGCCCTCAACAGCTTTTGCTGCTTGGTCCCCTTTTGTCTTGCACAATGGGGAGAAAAGGGGACCTGGAGCCAAAATGAGAAGCCCACGAGATGTAATCGCAACCTCAGAGGCATTACTGGGATTTGCTGGGCAGCAAACGCGCCTCTTCAGTACAGTGTGAAACAAGCTGGCTGCATCGTGTCCTGCACACCCCAGCACTGCAGCGAGGGACCAGAGCAGGCAACCCCTGAGCAGGGCAGGCAGGGGCCCAGCAGGAGCCCACAGGGGAAGCCTGTGATGGAGGAAAGGGGAGCAGGATGGTGCAGCACAAGCCAGGCTGGGCTGTTCAGCTGGGGGTATGAGAATCATGGTGAAAGCATACTTCTTGGCTATAACCAGAAAGCAAGAACCATAATAAGTCATAAAAAGGACGGCAACTACTAAAAATAAGCAAGAGCTAGGAAAACATTCTTCCTTTCTTCATCCATAAAACAGGGATAACAAGTGCCTTACCTGACAGGCAAAGCATTTCCACAGATCTTCAGTTACTGGGTCAGGAGCATCTTCTGGGACTCAAGCACCAAGTCAATACTCAGGGAAACAAAGGCTCTTGCCCCAAGGGGTAACAGACAGGGGCATCAGGCACCCCTATGGGTATGGGTCAAGGCTGAGAAAGACCATCAGCCCACGGGCAGCGCCTCTCTCAGCAGGGCCTATGGCCAGGCAGGGCTGTGGCAGGGCTGGAGGCACCCTACAGCATCACTGGGGAGGGAGGACGGCCCCAAGCTGAGCAGAATGGGCTCCTGGAGCCCCAGATAGGTGCAGGTGAAGCACCTACATAGTTACCCAAAAGCAACTACAGTGAAGCCAACACAACAGTGCAAGAGCCACCCCAGCCACAGCAGTTACCCCATGCAAGACGGGAACCACCACACCATGAGGTCACTTCTCCCATCCAGCGTGTCCTACTGCACCCCATCCAGGCTTTGATTCAAGGTGCAATCCAAAAACGCAAGCAGGTTTATAATCCCATGAGCAGTCTAACCAAAAGGAGGAGATGAACAGCTCTACTATGTCGGGTTGTAAGAAATAGACCCCAAAGTGCTGATGAATAGCAAATTAATGATAGGTTTGAAAGGGAAATTGGTATGGGAGGAGATGGATTTTCCAAAATGTCAGAACATTTTGTTTCAATATTTTTCAAAATGAAAGTGTTGACATTTTGCAAGAAAAAAAACTAATTTAGATTTTAGCTTAGTGTTAAAAGTGGATTCATCAATAGGAAAACTCAACAAAATAATCCATTTTATGTCAAGCATTTTGTATCTTAGCTCAAAATTAATGTGCAGTTGGGATTTGTTTAATTAATTGAACCCTCCTGGAAAGTACCAGTTTCAGCTGGCCTGAAGTGATTCAACCCAGTTTACACATTCAGGCATCGAGACAGAAATTCAACACTCAAATTAAAGGACGGTGGGAGAAGATAAACCAGCTTGAGAGAGCAGCACTTACTGAGACATGAGGAACAGGTTGGGAGAGGGAATGAGATGTACAGGGCTGAACAGTGCAGATCACAGGGGAGAATATTCCAAGCAAAGAAAATGATGTAGAAGTGCATAGACCCCACTGGAAGGTGATAAAGGATTTGGCATCATAGGGGAAAAAGTGGGATGCAGAAGACAACAAGGGGCTTTGCAAACGTGTCTTAATCCCCATGCATCCTCAGGCTAAGCCCAGCTTCAGAAGATATAAATGCTTAAATAAACATGAGTCAATTTATTATGCCTCTGTGTTTCAGATCTTCCCCACTTTCTGCCTGGCTCATTTACTGCAATTAAATGCTTGTAAACAGATTATACCCTGAAAGCTACATTTTCCTGGTAAGTGGTCACCTTAACCTCCTCTGCTTTGACTGCGGCTAATATTCCCCAGGTCACACTATAATCACTGAATAATGGGACCAAAGTGAATTGCTGGGTCACTTGGTTCAACAAAACTATCACCAGAATCCACACCACATATGCCACCGTGCTTTGCTGATCACTGTGATAAGCCCTGCTTACACAGCCCAGAAAAAATTAGTAATGTCATCGTTCTTAAAAATCTTATCAAAATTTGCCCTGAGCACAGGACACATGCTGCTGCATTAAACTAGGAAGCGTAAGAGTAAACTCTAGACTCATCTAGTTTTGCTTTCTTGTTGGTTATGGTGGTGTACACATTGTGAAACCAGCAAAGTGGAGCCTGCTGTGAAATGGTGTAGTTTTCTGGAAACCTAGATAAGCTTCTCCAAGCCATTCTAAGAACTGGGCTTCAATTGCCTTGTTTTTAACTCAGTCCAAAATAAGTTTCCTCCCAACCTATACAGGCAGGGGAGAATGACAAGAGCAACTAGAGGAACCATCAACAAGACTGACTTTTTAATGCCTTGCTTGGTTTTAGTGGCAAGGTCTGAGCTGAAATACTACTGACAGGGACAAAGTTTATTATGACTTCTCAAATGGGAAGCAGGTTTTGAGATGGTGTAGGTGAGTAATTCCACTGAATCAAGCAGAGTTACCAGTTTATAGTAATTGGTAGACTTAGTCTGTATTTTCTGTCCTCTTTCACACAGACTCTGTCAAACTGCATTGATTGTCTCTACCAGGAAAAAAAAAAGTGGAGAATAAACATTCTTTCCACATTTAGGTTAGAAGATTTTGCTCTTCTGAAGCAGGATTAAGCAAGCCAGTTCTCTTCTATTTTTTTGTATACAGCTCCTCTCACCCCCCAACCACAAAATATCTCTGCATAAATGAGTAAGAAATGTGAAGTGGTCATGAAAGAGAAATATATTGCCTAAACAGAGCTTGTAGCATGAGTTTCACAGCTAAGTAGTGTGCCCTCATGGGTTCATCTCTACATCCCTTTGGAGAAGCAATCTGAAAATAAAGACCTACGCACTCCCCCAGGCCAACACACCCCATGCTTTCCTTGGCTGCCTAAACCCCAGCAGAGAGGACGATGGAGGCTACTGCATGCAAGTCACTACAGGAAGCCAGCTCTGTTTTTACAGAATCATCTCGATTCTGAGCTTTATGAAAAGTTCATAAAAGGGGAGGAACAGAAAGTCACAGTGACAATGCAACCAACACTTGGAGATGCAGCGCGGAACTTAGCGGTGTTTACCTGCTCCAATAATTCTGATCCCAGGACAGAGCACTGAAGATTAGCTCCAGACCTCATTAGGCAGCATAGAATTATGTGGGTTAACAAAGTAATACTCTTGGCTTTCTTTTGCATTTTAAAAGTGGCTTGAGACCTATAAAATCCCTTTGAATTTTATTAAAAGTCTCCTGCAATCATTTTTCATCCTGCAGCCCAGTTGAGCCGAACTAATAAATTAGCGTGTTATCTGCGTGGATATCCATTAGAGCTTCAAATGAAGATTATTAGAGCCAAAAACCTAACAATGCTGGTTACAACTGGGGAGGAAGCAAGCTGGTCCACTGAGCAATGGGCACCAAGGGTAATAAATGAGGGATTCATCAACCCCACAAGCCCACGGGAGATGGGCAACATGAAGAGCATCTCCAGCTGCCAAAAGGGCAGGGTTTGGACACCCCAAACAGGCAGCCAGAGGCAGGGAAAGCCAGGCAGAAGCCCACTAGAACTGAGTATGTACGAAAGCCTCTGCGAAGGCTTATCAGGCTTATCCTTACTGCACAATCCAGGTGAGTTTTTACTCGTACTGAACCAGTACCAGTTGCCCACAAGCAAGTCCTCACCACAGACAAATTCTGCTTTTCAACAGAGTTGTCTGCCTCAGCTCAAACCCTGCTAAATGCAAGAAGGGCACAACATGAACGTAAATCACACAACTTTCTAGCTGCTACAGTCCCAGGCAGCGTAGTGGCAGACACGGTTTGAAGCTGGAGTGATGTATTCATATTTGGCATCAGCTTCCCTCAAGTCTTTTGCTTTTCTTCCTCATGCGCTTTGGGATTTCTGACCAAAATGTCAGTACAAGCAGAGTGCAATATCTTTTTGTTTGCTGTTTTGCAAAGCTCAAACAGGCAAACTTAAAAAATTAAGCCAGGGTGTGAAAAACAGGTGTAACATGGAAAGCAGACACTCGGAGAGCATCTCTTTAATCAGCCTCAGCAGCAGTGCTCTTGGCCCAAGTGCTGCCTGCTCAGTGGGAGCTGGCGGGATGCTGGCTACACCTCTCGCTGTCCTGAGCAGCGGGCAGAGGAGGGCAGCGGGTGGCTGGATCCGAAACCCACCAGAGGAACTGAAGAACATTGCAAAGGCAGAGCTGCCACAGCCCCTGAGCCCCCCACGCTGGTCCCAAGCGGAGCCAGGACTGTGCATCCAGCCAGGAGGGTCTGGCCACTGGGGAGCCACACACTGCTTCCCACTCCCCAAGGCTTCTGCAACAAACCAAAGGACCTGGAGGGGTCACAGTGAAGGGGTTAAAATGGTATGACACAAACACACACCGAGCCTTCAACAGGCCTGGCCACCAAACAGGATCAAACACCTCCTTGAAGGGAAAGCCACCATGCAAACATGCTTCCATTTTCTTGTCCACGCTCCTCTACCCTGCCCTATCATTGCAGGACTCATCTTTCTCCCTGCTTACCTGCCTTAACTCCTCCTTTTTCCTTTTCTTTCTCCCTACTGATTTATTTCTTCCCCCTCTTGAAGGGCCGTTTGGGTCGCTGGTGGCCTACATGAGCAGGAGCCTGAGGGCTAAGGCACCAAAACTGTCCAAGTGTGTGCAGGCAGAGGAGTGCAAAGATAGGTTAATTTACATTCTCTTCAAGGTATTTTCCAAGGACTATTTTCAAGCTCTCAGCTGCTCCAATTCCCATGACCTTGACTCTGAAAGGGCAGGCAGCTGGGCAGCCCAGGTGCATCTCACAGGGTGCTGTGCCACCAGCCACTGCTCCTCTGTGAGCTGACAGCCTTTCAGCTTCCCCTGGAGCAAACTAATCAAGGCAGGAATTTAAGGGAAATGTCATCACACACTGCCTGGATCACTGAACCATGGCAGCTTGATTGTGCACCCCTGGACTTTTTTTTTTTCCACCTTAAACAAGACCCAGCTCCCTCTTCCAGGGCACCAGCCACACACTTGCTTCTGCACCCCCTACCTGCATCAACACCACCCCAATGTTAATCTGGACACTGGTTGTTCTTCCCCAAAAGAAAAAAGCTCCTGCCTGAGCTGAGCCTCGTGATGTGCTACCCAAAGCGAATTTCAAGATACATCACCAATCTGCCGTTCTTCCCCTGGGGTCATACAGACACCATTTTAGTGTGTCTTTATTGCCAACCTTCCTCCTCTTCATCTTAATTCCCTTTCACCTCCCACTTCTATCCTTTATTACTCTTCTTCTATTCTTTCCTAAGAGGAAAAATGCTTCTTTTTACTCTCAATCTCTGTTCCTTTCCTCCTGTCATTCCCTTCATGTCTCATCCATGCTGATATTTTTGTTCATGCAATAACTAGTTTGCTCTTTCTCCTCTTCCCGCTGCGCTACTTTGATCTACCATTCCTATGCCTGTTTTACACATTCCTTTTCCTCCCTCCAAAGACACATCAGCCTATTTCCCATCCCCTCCTCCTTATTCATCTCTCTTTTCCTGCTCTAATCTATTCTTGCTGCACCAAACTTTTTTCGCATGTAGATGGTTTAAAACCTGCTCTGCTATCCGGATAAGCACTGCAGTAAGGAGGGTATGGCCTGTCAATCCAGCTACCCTAAACCAACACCGGATGCCGCTTTAACACCCTGCCTCAGCCATGCTTGATTAAGAACACCACCTGACTCCCAAAGGAAAACCTGACCCAGGCAGCGCTTCGGACAATAATCCCTCGGTCACTTCAAGTTCAGCAGATCACATTGCAGCACAAACCTGGAGAAGCCCATGGGGACCCATCCCAGCCACTGCCAGGATCTTTGGCAGGAAGGGGGCAAAAGTGCCCAGCCAGACGGAATGGCCTTTTCATCGTCCGCAATCAAGAAAATCCCCTGAAAATGAATAAAATGCACTTGCCGCTTCATAGGACTGCGGAGAGAGGAACTTTAGAGCTGCCTACTCTTAGTTACAATAAATCACAGCAAGATTCAGTGTGAAGCAGCAGGGAGCCTGCTGGCCCCCTGCAACGGGAAACCTGAGGGTGAAAATTACTCTTCCCCTCCACATGACAGCCGTTCGCTAACATGTCCCTTGCCCTGAGAATCTGTAAGCAGGGAGAAACAAGAAAGAATCATGCTTTTCCACCCTGTCCCAAACAGGGCATTAGCACTTTTTGCAATGTCTGCTCCTGATGAAGACTGACTTCTATCTGACCTGGCTACTTCAGGGAAAAAGCAGGTAAACAGCAGGAACAAACGGCATGGGAACTGCTGGAGCATCCCCTCCCGAGGCTGAATAACGCTTCTTCCCCAGGGGCAGGCGCTGCGAAACAGGGCCTTTTGCAGCCAGAGCGTTTGGACGCAGAGCAGAAATGCCGTTTGGTGCCCAGCAAGTGCCCCCTGGGCATTTGGGCTGGCTGCCAGGCTGTTTGCCCAGCTGCCTTACCTCCGGCTTTTGATGAGCAGCACTTAATCTGAAGGTTACAACAGAGCAGTTTGGCCACTTCAATTCATAGAGCATCATCCGGTGATTTCATTAACGCTGCAGAGCTGTGGGACTAGCACAAATGTTGGCATTCCTCTGGAAAGAAAAGAGGCTTACTTCATTTTTGCCTGTTCCAAGTGATTTCATTAACGCCGCAGAGCTGTGGGACTGGCACAAATGTTGGCATTCCTCTGGAAAGAAGAGAAAAGAGGCTTACTTCATTTTTGCCTGTTCCAAAGTGGAGAATATGGGAACAAAGTGATGTTCTTGTTGTGATAGGACTGGTTTTATCTGTAAGTAAGCCCAGGTTAAAAGACCCAGTTGCTAGCCTATGAAACATACTGTTAATTTACCAAAGCATTTGCGATGTCAGCCCCAGAAACCTGGCATTGCTTTCTTTTACCTTACACAGCCATGTGAATCAGTCATTCCCAAGAAGATAACTGCAACAAGAGCCATGATAAGGCCAAGTTTTCCTCCCTGATCTCCAGCTCTGAATCCTCCAGGCTCACTAATGACAGCAAGCGCACTCAAGCACCCATGAAATCATACAGTGGCCACAGCAATCTTTATGTCATTGCAAAGGTTAGGTGCAGCCTGCCCTTTACATGCCCCAAATCCAAACCTGGTTTGTGTCTGAGTAGAAAAAGAAAAAAAAAAGGAAGATAAAAGAATAGAGATGAAGCAAGTCTCAGCAATTGCTTCACACGCACATGCAGCATGTTGTTTGATAGTAATGGTCTGAAACGTTATGCTTCCACAACGCTATAACAGCATCACTTAGAGTCATTACATGAGCATAATGCAGTTCAATTTGGCAGCATGCGGTTTGCCTTGGTTTTTTAGTACCAAAAGGAAGAACTAGAAGCCTCGTGAACTTTTGTTAGCCCATCCTAAATAATTCCACTGAAATATAAATCACCATGCCTGAAGTCAGTTCAATCTTCAGGAAATTAAATTATCCCATTTACTGAATAAATGTAGTTATTTCTATATACAGGGCAACAGTTCGAGTACCTGACAAGCATCTATTGCCACTCTGACATCCAACTGCGCCGGCTGCAAGTGGGCACGGGTCTCCTATGTCCCAGATGCCGGCTCTATGGCCATGTCTCAAATGCTCTAGGGAATCTAAAATGTCACAGGACACCTACGTTTGGGCACCTGATGCACTCCCACATCACCCTGCAGTAGCAGGTGATGTAACATAATAAACCTCAGCATGGAAAACCTCTCTTCTGCACGATTCCCAGCCCAGGAGCTCATCAAGATCTCAGAAAATTACCTCTTGATACCAAGCCAGTTGACTTAACTAGAAAGGCAGAATAAACATTAAACAGTCTATATAGGTGTGGCATAGACATAACATGTGGGTTTGCCTCCCCTTTGAGGTTCTGCTTACCAAGAGCGACCAAATTCCATCCTTAGAGCTATAGTGAAAACCTGTGGCCTCAAATCAGACTCTAGTCAAGGGCAGCATTTGTTCATAAATTGAAATGGCATAGGTTAATGGAGAAGAAAGATAATTTCATTATCTGAATCTGAACAGATCTTGTCATATAAGAGAAAAACCTTAATGCAGTGCTGATGGCAAATATAAGTAGATACCTTAATAGCTATCATCACCGACTGAACCATATGAATACCTAACACAATTGCTGTGCTAGAAAACAGCTTTTGACCTGCTGGTAACATTTCATTTTGGACTCAGCACTAGCTACAAAACCCAAGCCTTTTGAACCTGGAAAGATGTATACACACTGCACATCCAGTGAACTCCTAGCCTTGAGGCTCAATTTTGGTGAAAATTGATTAGATTTGCTAGGTGAATAAAATTCCTTATTAAATTTGCCTGGTTGCAAGTATGCCTGCGTATTTGTTTTTCATTAGAGCACCACTGAATTTGTCTAAAATCGTTAAGAATATTGCAAGTGATACATCAGTTAACAAGTGGTCCAACCACAGCAGAAACCCCCCAGGAGAACATGCTTTGCCTACGAAACCAAAGTCTAAATGCTGCAGGTTTCAATTTCTCCCCACCATAGGGGAACAGAAGAGAAATCAGCCTAGGAACATTTTTTTTTTTAGAGGAGAAAAGAAACACCTCAAAACCACCTCTCCTCACTCATACATGCACACACACAAACTCTGCCAGGAGGGACAGCATAAATATTTCAGAATTAGCTGTGAAGTTCAGCAATGAGCATTGGGCCAGGGCGATCCACAGAGCTGCCCGCACACCCTCCCCTCTCCTCCTTCCCACCATCCTCTCCACACAGAACGCGTCCGACATACTACGCCTGGGGAATTCATTTCAGTTGCCCGGGTCTGATTTCTAATTATGATGCAGGATGCACGGCGATAAATTTCCTATGGGATACTCATTATGTAGAGCATATGAATGTGCTGTAATCAGGCGTATTTGTTGCTATGGAAAAACACAGCAAGCATGCAGAGCCTTCTGTGTGGCATCTTTAGTGTCCCTGCACTCAGAGTACTCGGATTCCTTGGCAGCGTGCGGCATAGCAACATGTTATCTGGCACAAAACCCAAGGACGTTACAAGTTTCAGCTGAAAAAACTTGCAGGGCTCCTTAGCCAGTTGCATCTTCAAGGGGTGTTAGACTTAACGGTTTGTGTTATTCCCTTCTAAAGCAAAGGGATCAAAGAAAAGTATCACAGGCAGCATGAGTTTGAAAGCGTAACCTTTCCCGCCTCCTCCCTAAAGCCTGTTGTCTTCCTCTCATACATACTGGCCACATCCATTTTAGGAGGGGAAACAAGGTTGTTGGACCACGCATTCAACCCTTTACATACTGTGATTAAACAGGGCTTTCCCCATGCCCAGGTAAGGGGGTATTAGCCTGAACACCACAGAGAGCAATGCCCAGGTAGGACACACTCTGCTAAAAAACAAAACAAAAAAGGAAAGAAAAAGTCACCATGCTTATTAATTAAATCTCTTGCTAATCCCTTCTGCAAGCAGCTGGTGGAGGTGGGGAGGGTGCCAAAGTGCAGCCCTCTCTACGCTACCGAATTAACGGATCTCGGTGGCACATGGAAACACTCAGGCCGTTTGTTTTATGCCTCCCTTATTTTAAAACACTTAACCCGCCGCCCAGGCCCGCAGCGCCCAAGTGCATTCCTTGGGGGCTGGCGCCGTCTCCATGGAGAGGCAGGAACCGCAGCGAAGCCACCTCACTTCCCAAGCCTGCTCCTCCAAGGGGGAGTGGTGCGGGGGTAACACTCGCTTCCATCTTCAGATAAGACCCAGGTCTGCGTTTCTGGGGGCTCTGACCCAGAGACAGGTTTTCTTGACACTGTGCTTGAGGTGAGAAGGGAGGTGGTACAGCTGCGAAGCGCTGCCCGTTGTGTAGCGATGGCTGCGACATCAGCCATGGGAAAAGCGCTCGGGGTGCTGAGCATTGCAGCTGCCGGGATCTCTGTGGCAAAGCAGGCAACCTTAGCGGTGCGCTCCTTATTCCCCAAAGAAACTCTCCTCTCCCTCCGTTTGGGGCAGGCAAATTAGAATATAGTGCCTGGAAATAAAAGAGGGCCAGGCAGGCTTAAGCTGCCATAATAACCACCTCTGCTTAAACACTTAAACATTAAATGCAGAGGTAATGAAGTGTAGAGTGGTTTTGGAGAAGAAAAAACATGAGTTTACCCATATTGTGTTACAGCAGCACCCACATTTCTCTTCACCTTGGGCTGGAGGAGAGATCTGGTTTGTACTTGTTGGCTTTGCCCTGCTGTCCCTATGCAGAAGCTAAAGCTGGAATGAATTAATCCATTTTCTTTTTTAAAGTGGGCACCAGTCCATTAGATCGAGTGGCACTTAGAGCTGCCACCAACTATTTCTGTGATTTCTATCAAGACTAACAGCTCCTAACTCAGTAGGAGGATTTTGGAAAAATAGAAGCGCGTGTGTGCGTGAGAGGAGAGGTGTTGAAACCGTCAGGCTCAGAGAAATGCTCTGCCTTCTCCAACTTTCCTCTGCTCCCATTTCCTCGCCTGAACTCCCCAGCAGTAACACCATGCTATGAAATCCAAGGATGGGGCTGCCCAAGCCATGACAACCGCTTCTGCAAACAGCTGGAGCAGGACCCCACAGATTTCCACTCGCTCTTCCTATGGATCCATCCTTGTCTCATTCTCCTGTGTATAAGAGCCAAGAACCCTTCAGAGGGATCAGGCATGCAAAGGTGGCACCAGGAGCTCCAGCAAGCCGGGAGATGGAGGAGATGTGTTCCTACACACACACTGGAGATGCACCGGCCATGCAGCTGGCAACCTCACTGCGAGATTTGGCTGACCCAACTGAGAAACCCCCTAAGGTAGGAAATACAAGCAGGTGAGTGAGTAACAAATTAGACCTCCACATCTGCATGGGCCACACACAAGTTAATAAAAAGGGGCAGCCCTTCCAGCCATCCTCTGCTGGCACAGCCAACAACCCACCAGAGGGATGAGGGTCCTCCCAGATCCAGCAGGGTCAGTTCATACTGGTGCTGCTGGTTGACTTCTGCTAGCCTGCATGCAATAATTTGGGAGCAGGCCAGTTCTTATGGATAATACCACACAGATTTCTTCACAGTGCAAACCCCTCATAGCAACCTGAGAGGGAGGCTTGGCTTGGCTCAAAGCCTGACTGCCCAGAGAGGAACACACAGGCGATGAGGGGGCACAGCCATTTGGGGAAGCCTGTGGCACTGCTTTCTTGTGCTTATTCTCATCTGAGCATCTTGGGGCACTCTACAAAATCAGATTAACACCACTGATCCTATTGCTTTTGAAGACTGGCAGCTGGGGAGGAAAGACTAACAGGGTTCTTCAGAGTCACAAATGAGGGAGTGAAAAAGACGGGGCTTGGCTCAGGCTTGTCACCCTGCTGGGAGAGGTGGCGTTTCCTCCAGCCCATACACTCCCAACCCCATCTTCTCTAACGCATGGGCAGAACCCACTGCAATACCATGCACACAGAGAGCAAACTGAAGGTGAGCAGGAGCTTCTGCTTGATCGCCACTTCCCATTAATTCTCAAGAAATTTGCACTTGCCCAAAGAAGTTGTGTTTCATTTACCTGCTTGCTAGCTCCTCCAGTCTACAAGGGATTTGAGGAAGTGCCGTTACCCATGTATTTGTTACAGCACCTCGCACAATGCCACCCCAACAGCCTAGATGGTATAAAACACAAACCTACTAGCTTCATAAACATTTACCAGCATCGCGCGCTCATAACTCTCCCCAGAACAAATGCATCGATGAAAACTAATGGCTCTCCAAAGAGGCTGTGATATAAAACCAAGCTGACAACAAACCAGTGACTGCCACGTTCCCAAGCCCCTGGCAAGCAGACAGGTTAATGCTGAAGTGTTATTCATTGAACTTGAAGGAAAACCTTTCAAAACATTCTTGGGTTTGTTAGTGTAGCTTTTCATGATGCTTATAAATGAGAAACTTGACAAGAAATGTGAATATACAACTTCTCAAACAAAACACACATAAAAGAGTGAAATTCCCCTCCTACTTCAAGGGAAAAGTGCCTCATTTGCTGATGCCAGATACTGATTTAAAACACTGACAGATACAGACCACTAAAACTTCCCGTAATGAACTGTGGTTTTCAGTGTTGGTAAGAAACCTCAAAACACAACAGGAAATGAGAAAAAGGTTTTGTTTTCTTTCC
>NW_009259800.1:1992304-2029229 GCF_000687185.1 Egretta garzetta
TACTGTTGCCTGTATAAAAGGGAAATCGTTATCGTTTATTGCTAAATCCATAACTCAAAAAAAAAAGACCTGCTCTTCCCATCCCTCCCGCCCCAGCACAAGCCCCTCCGTGCTCCCATGCACACGCATGGCCAGGGGAGCAGCAGTGAGAACGGCGCAGGTCTGGGTCATGCCAGGTGCCAGTGAAAGCAGAAGCTCGATTGCCGATTTAAGGTCTTTCAACTGCTGGGTTTTTGGGGAAAAAAAAAACCTGCAAACCCATTTTTGTACAGTGTCAGTTGTACCTTGCCAGCAGTGCTGCCATGGTTACCACTGGGGGCTTTGGTTTTAATAGTTTTGGGGGGCTTTTTGACTCTCTGCTGAAATGTTTGATAATCCTATAAGGCTTTTCTTTCCTCAAGCAGAGGAAGCTCTCACCTAGAAAGTTTTGGAGAAGTGATTTCTGCGTTGCCTTTTTCTGCACGTGCAGCCTCCTCACACTTCTCTTTGCCTCTTTCCCATCCTAACAGCTTGATAATGAAATTGCGGCATAAAACAAGCGTGATGAAGCGTAGCGAGGTAAAAGCTTCTTCAAGCGAGGGAGCGCTGGGGAGTGCAGCAGGTTGCTGTATTGCTGCACCCACTTCCCATGCTGGATAACTGAGCATCGAGTCAGAGAAGAAGTGAAAAGAGCTATTGTGAGCTCTCTTACTTCTTGTCTGAGTGCGTCCGTGGCCACAGCTATTGGGACAGTACCAGTAAATACACAGTGAAAAAAATACCCCAAAAGACAACCCTCATTTCTGCTTTTAACTCCTGGACCATGCATCAAAACTTCCCTGACTTCAGTGCCTAAACCAGTGACAATTTCATGATTCTTATAGATTTCTTCAACTCCAAATCAAGGGTGAACATGAATATTTGAGGTTGCACGCCTGGTCTTGGGGACTGGTCACAATTTGGGGCTGGCTAAGCTTGCAAATCTTGAAGTATAAAACCTGCTTTCCGCAACAATTTGTGCCTAGAAACTACAGACAGCTCTGTTTTAACACTCCATGGAAATATTGCAGACAATATTTCCCCAACTGCATTCAAATTAGCTGCAAATCTGAGCTATTAACTAAGGCAATATTAGCATACATATAGCAGAGCAGCTATTGGCAGTACCAGTCTGCCTGCGTCGCACCGCACGCATTCTCGAAGGGCAGCAAACACGCCAGACCAGCTCTCTAAAGCCAGCGGGAGCGTTGCGATCCCATGAACAGGATTAAGCATAAGCAGCTGTAGAAAGGGAAGAAAAAAAAATTACCTTGCTTTTGAGGACAGAGTCCAAAGAAAGAGCAGTAAAGATCCCAGGGCTGCGTCGCTGCAGTAATTCAGCCAGAAGGTGCCATAAACAAGGTCTGCAGGCCAGGATACATTAAGGAGGCATGAAGACAGTTTTTTCCCAGGGATTGAGATGGTAATCTCTGCTCAGCTGCAAAGGGCTGCAGCTGCCGAATAATTGCTTCAATACCAGTGGTTTCAGAGAGAGCTTATCAGCCTGCCCCATCCTGCCCTTGGAGTGGGAGGTTAAGGTCCAGGGACAGAGACAAATTTAGATGGACAAAGCAATGATAAGTAGAAGGAAGAGGAAGGCCCCCCATTCGCTTCCCATTACACTTCTAGTTTAGAGAGATAAGGATCCTTTTCTTTTTGTCAGAGCAATAGAAGGGAAGTGGATTAGCTGTGTTGGCCAGTATTTTCCTAGTGGACCTGGAGGGAGCGGGAAGCAGTGAGCTTGGGTTGTCCGACTCCCACCTCAATGACCGACTCCTGCTGTGGTATTAATGATACCAACTGTCCTAGAGGTGAGCAAAGCCTCTCCCAAATGGGGATTCAACCCAATGTAGCTACTCTCTATTAAGGTTAAAAAAAAAAAATCATTGTTCCTACCACTTTTGCCAGATTGGATGGGAACTTTTTAGCAAGAAATAGCATAGATTTATTAGCTGGGGCACAGCGGTGAGCTGACACCACTCTACAGCTTCCAGATAGCAATAAAGCAATGCCCGGCAGTTCAGCACACAGGAGTTCAACTGTCTCTCTTTTGGCCTGAAAGAAGACCTCTTAAGAGCATTAAAAATAAAACCAAATAAAAATTACACCTTTTAAACCTGCACCTAGCAGCAGTGAGACAGAGGGCAGGTAGGTAGGAAAAGGGACTGCAAAAGCTCCAATGAAGAATTTAACCGCTTTTTGTTTTCAGGAGGAAAATATCCAGCAGTATATTGTGCTAACACAGCACTGCTGTGCTTCGAAAGTGCCTTTGCAGTGGATTCTCCTCTCTTGGCAGCAGGACTGCAGCCTGCTTCCGGGCTAAGAAGTTTTGGAGTGATGGGAGCCCCTTGCCTGCAGGGCAGGGGGAGCAGCAGCAGCAGCCCCAGGGAGCAGGCAGCCCCCATGCCCTGGGACCTCCCACTTGGCTTCACCCTCGGGAAGAGCCCCATGGAGGGGCACAGCAGATATCTTAGAACAACATTTTTTAGTGATTATCCATGGTTACATATGATTTTGTCAGACAGTGATGATGTCACTTCTTAAACCACAGTTTAGCATAATCTTAGGTGCCTTGATAAGTCTCATTGAACTCACAGGAAGCTAAGCAGATGATTATCTAATCAAGAGCACAAACAGCAACAATTTTCCCTTATCTCCCCATCAGCCTAGGATCTCAAAGCGATTTATAGAATGAGTAAGTCAAGACATGTAGCTAATCTTCAAGGGATGGTACTGTGCCCATTTTACAGGTGGGGAAGCTGAAGCACACAGTTTCCAGGCAAAGATAAGCGTGCTTTCCTATTACACTGTCAACAGGCTCATTAAACCCAAGAGGATGACTGTTGAAATGGGAGAATTTGCCTCGTGAAAGAAAGGACTAGAGAGGGTTCCAAAAGTCTGCATCGAGTTACAGAGGAAAGCATGGGATCAGACAGGAAAAGACCTAAAAAGCACCAGCTTCTCGGTGCAACGATGGGTCTGCCTCTTACAGGCACATACGGAAAGTCTCTCTCTCTTTATGAATAAGTATGTATATATGTTCCTCTTTGAAATTCATTCTTACATTGCACTGTTGACTTACCGGCCCTCTGCACCAAGGGAGGGGTGATAGATTCACATTAACGTGCATCCCGGGAAGCAAGCACATCCCCAGGGGAGCAGCGTGATTCATTTTTAATGATACTTCCCTGAGTCTGTAGGCCCCAAAAGCCAAGAATTACAAGCCTTGAAAGTCATCATCACTGACTGAGCTGTTGTTGGTGAAGGAGGGTTTCCAGTCCAAGTGGGAGTCGTTACAGCAGAGGGATCATTTTAGACTAAGTGACAAGAATATATTAGGGGAAGGAAAATTACACTTTTCAACAACTGAAGAAAATAAAAAACCACTTCCTGCCAGAAATTCTGATTCAGAAACAAGACAAGAAGGCAAATTGCTTCCCCCTGTCTACGCTGCATGGAGCAAACCTACACACATAGGTCAGAGGCCTAGCACGAGCCTGAGGCTAAACTAATTATTGTGATTTGCTCGTCTTTTGTAATTAATCTAGGAAAGGCTTAAGGCTGTTAGCAGCTTTAAAGAAGTAAATCTGAAGGACCAATTAATTAAAAACAGCAGTGCTTAATGAGGACCTTTTGGTTCTCTCATGTTGATTGTTATATTTGTTGAAAGTTAAGTTTCCGCTGTCTGTCAGATCTTGTCTGGTCTTGTAGAATAGATCTTCTTACTTGGTGCTTAACCACTTGACACTGGAACAAAAGCTTTCGATTACAAAGCAATTTGTGGGGATTATAATGGAATGAGCTACACCCACGCTCCCTGATTTAACAATCAATTTGAAGCAATGTTCAATTCAACCAAGAAGCCTTAAGGACCCAGAAACTACAGTTTGGATCTTCTGGTTCCTCTCCTCCAGGCTGGACCCCACAGGTGTTAGTCATGGAGGTAGGTTGACACATGCACCTCAAATCATCTTTTGAAAACAAAAATACAGATACACTTTTCCAATTCAGTCTTGTCTTAAATTGACAAGCACCCATCTTTCTGCACATTTTCTGTGTAAAGTAAATCTAGCGCAGACTAGGAGAAAATCATGGCTTGCAAAGCGAAATTCAGCTCCACACCAGAGAGATACAGTCATGGCTTTATCTTCTTACACACAACAGTCAAACCATTATCCTGAAAGCAAGCTTGTACCCCTTGGTCTTCTTTTACTATCAGAGTCCTTCCTCTGAGGTGAATGCAGTTGGGTACCAGAGAAACAAGGAACATGTTATGGAGATCACTGTCAGCAGCTGAGAGAAATGGCCCGTTCTGTTTCTGCTATGCTACCAGGCCCAGGAGGTTTAGGACATTTTATGCAGTTTTCTTATACATGTGGAAAAATGTTGATGCTTTTGTTTATTTAATCAGGGGAACAAGTAATTCACCCCAAGAACATCTATTTTTTTGTTTGTTTCTGTTAAGTTGGATCTACAAACCAAATCCTAAGAGCAGAGCTCTGCCACGGAGGGGGAAACCTAGGCCAATGCGTTACCTAAAAACCCCAAGTCTCTTACAGAGAACAACAATATGATTCGCCAAGTGAATAAGGCATCTGTCATTGGCAAAGACCAGGACCCTCTGCCTATTTGCTGTCCTTATATAAAAGGTACACATAAGTGTTTTGTGTTGGAAAAGAGAGACTAGGAAAGGAGTAAACAAGTATGGAAGGAAGAAAGATCAGTTACCAACTTAGCCCCAGAAACAGCCCCTTGTGAACAAAATTGGACTATTTTGCTTGGCAAGACAGAGGAAACATATCCCTGCTATTCTCTTTCAGACACCTTCTCTGTCATCTGTCCCCACAGCTAGCATTTTTCACATGCAGCAAATTAATTTTACATTCTCAGCAGGCATCCCTTTCAGAGACCAGCCAACTTCCTGATATTTTCTGTTCAGTTTTTATATCAGCAGATCTATTTTAAATAAAAAGCTATGTGTTTTACAAAACATGAGTGCCAGTAACACAGAGGAAGAATGTGACATTTTTCTCCCCAGGATATTTTGACTGACACATGAAAAAGTCTATAATCTCACATAGGCTCAAGCTGCTCATGTTGACATCCAAATGTTTGGTGAAAGAGAGCTTGATTGCCTTCCATGAAAGGTGTAGGCTCCCAATTTAGCCTCTCTATCCCAGAAAAAAACCTGACCTCAAGCTCTTTCTCAAGGTATTTTATTCACCTGTCACAAATACAGCAGGTGAATTGTCTTTCTACTGCTTAACCAAGTCTCCACACAATATCTTGTTTATTTTCATCACATTCTCACACTACCAGCTGCTCAGCTGAGCCTGTCCCAAAAGCCATCTCAACTCATTGCTCAGCTTGGTGGAAATGCTCCTTCACTCAATAGCCTCCATAAAAGCTCCACAGCTGTGAAACTGTGGATTCTCCTCCTGGCAAATCAGTTACCTCCTGCAGAAAGGAGGCATCCGACTCGTCCGTGGAAGCGAGCAAGCCTTCCCCATCCCACACAACCACTGTGCTGCCTCATCTCAACATTATTCAACTTCAAAATCTTCCCAGACAGCAGCATGCAGTCTCCTTGGAGCCTGCTGTAAAATTAGTCAAGCTCCAAACAAGAGCCAGAGCAAAACTTATATTAATTTCTGGTATCCTTATGGTTCTGTACTTAAGTGAAAACACTCAACACCAAGAAAAAAAAACATCCTCTAAGGGATTTTCCCCAAACACCACAGTGGAAACTCCATAAGCTTTGAGTCAGTGTTTCAGACTGATTGTTTCATGGGTGGTTGGGAGAAACAGAGGCTGAATTTACCCTGCAGCACCTGCAAAGCACAGAAAACCTGCTGGAACTGGGTCTCACTGAGCAGAGACCCCCAAAATCAGCTCTGCCTCCAGCAACGTGCAAGTAGACACATTACCAGTGTGAACAAGAAGCTAATCCCTCCAGGATTAAGAATGAGCAGAGATTTCAAACTGACCCTTGTGTACGTGTGTCAGCATTTATGAGTTAACTTTATGGCTGAGCCATATCAGCACATAAGGCAGGAATTAATACATGAAAGTTAAGGAGCTTATTTTTCAGTGCAGAAAGAGGTCATCTGTCCATGCTTCAGACTAGGTTCACGCGGATCTAAGTTTTGGGGTTAGAAAAGCTGGTAGTTCACTGCTGCATTCATAGACTCAAAATGTTGGATTCATATCTGTTTCAGTGGGTGTTAATGGGCTCATACTTCACTTCTGAGCCAGATAGAAATTTGGGAAACATGGTAGAAGAGGGAGATTTGTTTCTGGTTCTCCCAGATCCACAGAAGTTACTGAGGGAGCTGATATGGGGAAAAAAAAATACACCTCTTCTGATCCATTGGGCTGCAGGTACCTGTGACCAGATGGGGCTTAGACCCTGGGTTTGGATACCAGTAAAGCAATTTTGAAAAACTGGAAAACTGCAGAGCTGAAAGAAATTGCTACAGAATCACAGCGGGGCTGGTGCGTGAAAGCACCAGGGCCCTAGGATTAAACTCTGAGCTTCTCATGGCCACTTAGTTGTGGTTAACCCTGGATTTTGATTTAGTTTACTGTAAGAAAAAAAAAAAAAAGGAGGGGAGGGAAGGACAGCTTGCTGCTGAGCTGTTGAGATACAGGGCTAGCCTGAAGGATGAGGCTGGCAAAACCATACTGCTTACATTTAACGTTAATACCAGCATAAGTGGGCATCGTTGGACCCAACCAGCCCTGGAGCTGCAGAGGCTGGTGCTGGGGGGGGCTGGATGTTTATGTGTGCACTGGGACCTGCTTCTTGCAGAGTTCCTGGGTTGGGAAAGAAAATACTTACACATGATCTTTCTCCTGCTTAACTCCATGCCCCCCCCCAGCCCAGGGCTGCAGGTCACATCTCTGACCTGTCTGGGCACCCATGGAGCCATCCCCATGCTCAGGCAGGGCCCCCAGAGCTGCCTTGCTCCAGACCCCGTGTCTTTGTCAACCCTCCCAGACAACAAGAGCAAACATAACCTGCCACGGAGCAGATAAGCGCACAGAGGCGGAGCCAACAATTTTCATCTGTTGATATTAACTAATGACGCAGACCAAATGCCCGCGCCACAACACAAACTGCCTGCATTCTAGCTTCACTTTCCAAGGGAGACTGGGGTTTTTTCAGCTCAGAGGCATGAGGGGTGATATGAGTTGCTTAGCTGAGCACTAAAAATTAGAGTCACTTTAGGATACTTTTCCTCTTGGCATGAGGTTTCCCAGATCCCAGTTTCCAGCAGATCTCAGCCTGATGCTGTCAGCAGCTTTGCAGACACACACACACACACCAGCCTCAAAAGCCTGGGGAGAAGCATTTTAGACACCCATGCCTGCTGAAGCCTGTCATGAGAGTAAAAGGGACTGCCCACAGTGTGCAGCATTGACCTTGGCGTTACATCCCATATGGCTTCCCATGGCTGTGACCACCACCAGCCCAGACATGACTGCAGACCTCCAAGGAGCATTTCAAGAGGAATGGGCTGAAGAACCATCATGGCAGCCTCTCCCTTATTAAAAAAAAAAAAACACAAAAGATCAGGAAGCTCTCTGAAGCCAAACCACAGCTAACCCATCTTCTCTCTTTCAACAGTTCAAGCTGAAGATCCCAAACAAGGAAGGTCAACCACTGCACTTCGTACCACTACCATGATTGTTTCCCCTTCCATTTTCTTGCAGCATAAGGAAAAAGGAACATTTCTAGGCACACATGGATCCACAAAAATCTTTGGACACCTTGTCCCCATTTATTTCACCTTTGTAACCAAGAGCATTTAAAACTACAGTCACATGAGCTTCTGGTGATAGTCATAAGTGCCCCGGTTACTTCCTAAGAGATGGTCCTCCCTTGCCAACAGGACCTGGGAAACCTCCTTGCCAGCCAGGGTGAGCCTGTACTTCTCACAGAAGCCACCCCTATAGCCCCACCACAACCTTGCCACACAAACCCAATACACCCAGGAATAAAATGAGATTTCTCCATGTCAGAGACCTGATGCTCAGGTCATTAGCAGGCAGAGGGAGGAGAGACGATAGCCCTATAGAGAAAGCCCCCCTCCCCACAATACCCAGCCTGGCCACACACCCATTTGTCTCCCCAAATGCTGTGCCAGTGTTTTGCGTGTCCACACAGTGAACTGGGTTACCAAACTGATCCATTACAAACCGTGTATAGATAATTTTGCAACTTCTCAAGCATGAATGCAAGACAGGCAGAAGGCTGGCAAGCCAATAATCACTCTGACTCAATGGCTTAACAGCCCCTGTCCAGAGTGACTGGGAAAGGAACAAAAGATCCTGGTCCAGCAACATTAATTTCTTGTTTGTTTAGTTTAACTTGATAAAGACCATGGCAGCACCTGGCTGCTTTTAAACAGAGCAGGTAGAAGTGCATGAATGTCTCATTAGTTGAGTATTATCCCTCTAGATCTGGGCATCAGCAGCTCTCCAGGATTGGGATTTTTGCATATTCGCTTCAGAGTAGGACCCAGTTGGGAATGAGGGAAAACAGTAATTGCTGGAAACCTGGATCTCTGTTCAAAGTATATAAAAATCTAGTAAGATATTCAGGAGAGGAACATCTAAATGCTGTCTGTCTTACGCAGGACAAGAACACTTGCTTGGAAGCAATCAGAAGATGCTTGATAACACGTTTGCAGCTATGTCACTAGTGACCTATCAGTCTCCTTACATATGAAGATAGATGTCAAGGCTGAGCCGTTGTGTATTCTTGAGATACAAAAGGAGAATACTTTGAAAAGTAGTCCCAGAGCACTCCAGTCATTGCCATGAGATGAAGCACAATAAGACATCTGAAAAGCTGTGGCAGTTGTTTTATGTCTGATATGTGTTTTTGTGAATAGTAGCTTCAGTAATTTATGTTCCTCGTTGAAAAGCTTTTTGTAGCCTTAATACACACAGTGGTTAACCCTTCTACTCCTCAGCTCAGGAATCTGTACGAGTCACGGAAGACAAATAGCTCTATCCTTGACTCCATCTCCAGTGTTCTTTTCACATCTACATGCTAACATCCCTTATTTTCCATGCATGTAGACCAGCTGCATCCCTGAAGCACAGAAGATACCCCAAAAGAAGTATAGTGAAGTACCAACACCTGACTTCTTCTACCCTTCTGCAGCCTACTCCTCCCTCAACATCCTTCATTTTGTTCCTCTGGGGCTCCCTCCTCTGCTTCCTGAGGAATCCATCTTTTACCTTTGCTGCCTGTACAAACACTGCCATCCAACCCTTCCTGCAAACGTTTTGCCTGGGATCAATTCTCTAAAGATCAATTCAACACAATTTCCAGGCTTTGTTGGGAAATACAGGTTTTGCAGAATGACCTCTACAAATCATTCCCAGGTACAAAGAAACCCAAATTGTACCCAGCAGCGACAAACTTTTTAGCTGGTGAGATCTCAGAAATATTTGCAGTAGCTTTGCATGTGCGTGCCCATGCATAAAATGCAGGAGATAATTAAGAGACAACAAGAACAGAGTGGGAAATTCCTTATCACAGAAACACCAGTAGGGCAAGAATATTTAGTCTTCTATTCTGGAAAACAAGAAAAACATCCTTGCCTAGGAAAGGATACTGGCTTTTTTGCCTTCATGCCTCTCTCTACCCTCAGCCTGCTTGGCCTGTGCCAGCTCTGTGGGCTTGAGGCAATCAACAAAACCCTCACAGATAGCTGTTGTACCGACTCAGGATGCACCGAGCTCCTCTAAGTTGTTCACATGTCAGTGAAAAAAAGTGATATAGTAAGAAGTTTGTATGATGTCTGCAGCTGCCTCTGTTGCATCGTCCTGCCACTGCATGTCACTGTTAAGACAGAATGGCAATGAATGACAGGGATTTTAGGGAAGGCTATAAAGCTCTGGTGGAGATGGACCCCACAGTCTTCAAGAGCTGCCCTCAGTTGTACCTCAGTCAGCCCCACTCTCCTAACGCAAGTGCAGGATTGAAGACCTGAGGCCTTGTTAACATCTGGGCTACCCTAAAAGCAGCAACAGAATAAAAACACGTGCTTGGAAGAGAGAAAAGGTGAGAAAATAGATATGAGGAAAAGGATGCCAGAGGGAAGGGCAAAGAGCAATGGTTAAAGATCACTTGCAAGCAGGGCTGAAGCTAAACCATTACTTCTGCCAGTGTCTATCAGCAATGAGGTCCTTATGAATTTCATAGCAATGTAACAATATTTCTCTACTAACAAAAAAAAAAATCAATCTGCTCAAAATTAATAGGAGCTAAATAGGGACCAGCTCTTGCTACACCTTGCTGGTGTGTTGGCAGCCCATCAGAAGAACAACTCTCTCAACACCACTGTAATTACACAACCTAAAAAAAGGCTTTATCAGAATCATCCCTCTCTGCTTCTGCCCCTGCAGCCACAGGAGACCCTTTGCTCAAGTGCAGGTCCTAGACCATCTTGTGGTTGGCTGTGTTGTCCCCGTATCTAGTTTATAAGATCTGGGAGACTCATTTGAGATTAGACAAAGGACTAAAGATTAGGTGTTCTGTAATTTAGTACTTCCTTTACCAGTTTTATGTTTAGCAGCTTTTGGCAGAGAAAAGGAACAGCAGCAGCCAAGATGGGCTCTTTCTGCAAATCCACACAACCCAACCAGAAACAAGAGCGTGTCACTTTAGTTAGCAAGCCAAACATTTATCCAGGGTCCCCTTCCAAGCGCTGCACTTGCATTCATTTTGCCATCAAGCCATGGGGTTGTTTAACTAGACTCATGGAAAACACATTAAAAAATAAACCATAGAGCAGATCCAGATGTTATGAAATGCTAAACTTAGTGCCTCATATTCTTCCCTCTTCATCCAGCTTTAAAAAATTCCTAAAAAACTCAAAAGCATTCCTGAGCTGGTTTGTAATGAGCCATTACTTCATACTAAAAAATACACTCCAACACAGACTTAAATAATCAATCTTTTAGCCATAAACACAATTACCAAAACACTTTGAAGGTTTGGATCGACTTCATGAAGGGATAAAAGTTCTTTGCTCTCTTTCTTATTTTAAATAAGACTCTTGTTTCCAATAAAAGTGAGTTTTCACACTGAAAAATATACACACGGGGCAAGATGATATCCAATGATATCCCTTAGTACCAATCTCAGGATGATGCAGTAGGCAAGGAAGGCTTTCAGGGAAGGAGGCAAAGGCACTTTGAACCTGATTTTCAAGGTGTTATGCAAGGCAGGAGAAACCAAGCTCAAAAACACTGCCTTGCTCAAACCGTGCAGTAAGCACAAACACGCTTGTCCCTCACCAATGCAATTAGCACTCCTCATCCTCCATCTCACCTACAGGCACAGTTTGGAGCTGGAGGGCCACAGGGCACCACTACAACTGCTCTTCTCTTATTTGAAATCCATGAAGACCTTTACCTCCCATGTAAATCTGCATTTCTTAAAACCCTCCTGTTTGAGAACCTCACAGCTTCAAAAAGTTAGTGCCTCCATTACTAGAGCAGTATCCACTGCATCACACAGCCCTCACTCACTCTAAAAATCAAACAGAATTCCACAACCCAAGAAAGAGGAACCAAGAAGCTGCTGATCGAGCCATCTGCCCTGCCAGGCAGCCTACATGCACCACAAACATGCATGGCTTCCTCATGGCTTCTGCAGAAACATTCACATGCTTCAGTTCCTTGAAAGAGAAGATGCAAAGAGCTTAGCTACCAGAAGGACCAAGCCCTGCTGTAATACCGTGAAAGCAGGAAAGAAGAAAGCAAACATTTGCTAATTCTACTCAGTTCTGGAGTCAGCTGCTACCTGCACATTACTCCTTCCTCCCACTTCTATGTTTTATTTCAATGCAAAGGTTCTTTTTTTAACCTGCTCTTGTTCCCTTGGGCTAGCCAGGAACCTCCTCAATTCCCTCCCCATACCACAAGTCAGACTCATAGTTAAATAACTGCCAGGCCAGGATCAGTTACATCATTTTTCCTCCCTTCTTTTCCAGGTATTCTCTAATAGTTCCCAAGCTCTCCCCCTATAACATAGCTTCCTACAGCTTTCAGGCAGTCTGAGAAACAATGGAGATCGTGATTTATTTTTTATAATCCTAGACACAGTAATTGAAGCTTTACATCCCTGAAAAGTAGTTGAGGTTTATTCGCTGGATGAATATGTCAAGTGTGTTAATATATCCAGTCTTATGTTCACCCATGAGAAGCTTTACTGGGAAAGACATTAAGACTAGGTCATTGGGATGAAACAGTTGAGGTGATGGCCGTCCTCTGTGTCCCTCAGGCCCAGTTTGCAGACTTATTTATGCACAAATACCAAGAATAAACTAGCAAGTCAGCATGCTCAGGTGCTTTTGAGAACCCCTTTAAGGTACTCATCACCAGCTGTAAGTATTTCACTACCTTTGAAGCCTTGACCTACAAGCTCTTCTTTACATATGGAGCACAGAAACCCCATAAGCCACCTAAAGTTCCTAGACAAGGTGTTTCTAATTAATGAAAGGGCCTCACTTTCAAAATCATCCACCAAGATACATCAAGAGCTAGACAGACAGTAGTTTTTAGGCTTTAAAAAAGGGAAAATTATATTTTTCTAATAAAGCTCAAATCAAAATTGTCATTAAAATGTTCCAAATATCACATTTGGTCATGTCTGTATATCCTCTCTGCATCTCCTCTCCCTCTCTCCCCCAACCCATTCAGAGACGCCATTTTATCCAGACCAGTTTGTCGCCAGTGTAAATCTTATACACATCAGTGAAGATTTCCCCAACAGGTTTTACTTAACAAAAAGAAGTGTCCAGCCCACCTGCCAAAGCATTTCTTCAGGATCTGGGCCTTTGAGACTTATCTTAACTACGTGTTGCAGATCAGCTTTAAAATCAGCTCCAAAGCATTTGGAAATTATTACAGTCCGCTAGCTCTGTAATTATAAAAAGATGAAATTACTTTGAAGCTTCAGTTAGAGAAGCCTAATGCTGCAATTACTCAACAGAATCATTTGCAACCCGGTTATCGATGAGGGTCATATGTTCATATCTGTGCATAAACCTGAACCACTGAAGGGCTGGACGCTACGAAGCACGTACCTCCAGGCATCTCTTGTTAATATGCTGCCCCATAAAACAATCTTCTATAAACTAAGAAAATAACATAGTACATGCTGGTTTAATTGTTAGTTACAGCTTCCTTGTAAAGCAGCACATATAAGAGGGCACTGTGCAAAGCTGGTATGTTTTATAGAGGAGGCCAGCAAATTATGGCTCAGCTGTATGGAAATGATTAGCACCTGCATATCAGTACAAAGCAGCAAAGTTTAGAAACCATGATCTCAGCTTTTGGCAGAATGAAGAGCCTGAAAGGTCTTAAGTTTTCCTGGGCAATAAATCCAGTGATTACTGAGATTATATTAACTTAAATTAACTTCCATCTTTTTTTTTGTAGCAGCATAAGCAGTCCTACTCAGATCTTGCCCAGTTGGGCACAAGTCTTACAGGCATTGCTTCTTGTGGACAGGAAAGAAGAATTGCACAGGAAGACCTGACCCTATGACCCACACTCACATGAGTAAATCTTAAGTCCAATATACATGTTGAGTAATCAAAAACTGTCGCATTTTAGAAGTGTTTGTGATAAGAATAATTTATTTAGAAAAAACAATCTATTAATCATTAAAAATGGCAAATTTTCTTTCCAAATGTTTTTTATATACACACAAAAATAAATCCACTCTGCCAGTAGAGAAAAACCTTTCAGCAATTTACTGACAAGCAAATATTTTTGCCAGACATTCTAGCAAAATGAAAATATAGTTCAAAATAAACCCTAGGTAAAAACAGCAATTTGGGTTTTGGGGGTTTCATTTGGTTTGGGGACTTGTTTTTTGTTTTTTACTCTGTAGGACTCACTTTGATTACTATTTTCATGTGATGGAATGTAAAAACCTAACTATGAGAGTGAAGATTGCAGAATTAAGGTCCCTTGAGTTATTCAGTCCCTTTCAGCAGAACACTCTACAATCAAGGGGGTGCTTTCCCAAGAGGAAGGTTCCGTACAAGGGCCACCATGAGCCCTGTTCACAAGGGCACGGCTGCCCAGGTTGCACCCAGCCCATGTGGCACATGGGATGGCTATTCACTAGGGAATCTGCTAGGTCATACTATTTATTTATCCTCCATTCATATATGCTGTAATTTAGAAAAAACACATCGCTACTGTGGTAAAAGCACTGGCTAGAAACAGACAGGACCACGGACTGTAAAACCAGAGCCATCAGTCTTCTCCCACAAACACACACAACAGTGAGGAAGAGAAAGGCAACTTCCCCACCCAGTCACTTCTTGTAGGTTTGGTTCTGGTTTTTCTTACAGATGTGCAGCACTTTAATCAGTGGGGCTGCGTGGGCATTGCAGGAAGGTCCTAAACTCTTGTGTATTGTCAATATTGACCATCTTGGAGAGTGGAAAATGTCATTCTTCTGCCTATCGGTGCCAGGGAGATGAGCTTAGTAGGAAGCAGAAGAAAACAGCAGGGTACCAGACATCTCCATCTCCCACCACCTTCAGGGAGGTGAAGGAAGACCTGGCATCAGCCTTGGTGCTGCTCACTGGGGCTGTCAATGCCCTTTGCAGAGCTGAGCCCTTCGCCGCTGCTTGGCTCCAGCCCGCAGCCTCACCGAGCTCACACAGCACAAGCTGGGTTCACACCCAACCAGTCCCCCAAACCTCCCGCACTTCTGCGGCATTAACCAACACATCACTGCCCCCATACCACCACAAACATCCCTCAACCGACACCTACAAACTCCTTCAGCTCAGAGGAGAGCCCAGGCAGGCGGGGTGCTACTGCATGCCTTCAACTAGACACTGCTTAAGAAAGAATACGAGTCAGTACTTTCTCCCTGGGTAATACCACCACTTTCACTTAATTAAAATCTTTTAATAGGCATCTCCCCCCCTCACACCCCCCGTTAGCAGACGTCTTATTCAGAGTAGGAATATTACCAGCATTTTTGTTACTTTGATGTTACCCAGAACAAATTAAAAATTAACTGAATCTAGTTAGTCACTTCTAGAGTACAAAGCCTTGTGTGTTACATTACTAGTAGAGATTTTTTCTTCTAGCCTGACACCCAAGCTATAAAACACCTGGGTATTTGTATGTCTTGTAGCATTCAGATTTCTGCATTAGTGTAACCCTGTCTTAAAGCTTTGAATCAGTATCATGAAGTCACAGGTATTTGAGGACGGGGAATAATGTCTCCCTATCCTACACTGTCATGCAAAATAGAGATTGCTGGTTTACAGCTCTGTTTATCCCAAGGGCTTATTTCAGTGTCGTGTCCTGTTGTCTGGCAGCTTGAACTTAAACCAGAACTGGTATGGCATCACAGCTGTCGCGAACTTGGCCTGTCAGCAGTAGGAGAACCACTCAAATATGCCACTAAAACCAACAGCCAGATTAATAGAGGCTTGAAAAATTAACTTTTTTTGGAAGATCTTGTGTGTGGAAAGCACAGAAAAGGATGGGAACAAGAGAAGATATGAAAATAAGCCAAAAAGCCACCCTGAACAACCCTGTTTGCCTGGCTTAAAAGAAACCCCACAAAAACAAACACACATTTGGATCCAGTCTTTGTTTTCTAGTAAGGTCTCAGGGATGTTCCTGATTTTACCCCACGTTCTTATACCATCTGTGCATTTTGCCAGTTGCATAACAACTGCACGCTGAGAAAGTTCATTTAACCTCACTTTACACTTAAAAAAGGGACTATGGGCTTGATCCATTTTAAGTCTGTCCTCATCAAAAGGTTAGTACCTGCAACCAGACCTTACCCTTGCCCTGGCTCAGAGGAACTTATTTACTGTCACGTTAAATCAGATCCCCACATCCATCTAATTGCAGATCCTGTTCCTGAGCTCACACCACAGGATGCATCTCCAAGGAAGAGTCAAGGACTCTGGTGGGGCAGAGAGGGAGGCAGCTGCCCTTGCCAAAACTGCTCTGGCAGCAAGGGCACAGATCCAAAGTTATTCAGGCTGTTCCAAATTGGAATAGCCTAAACTGCTGAGTGTGACATGGTAAGGATGGGACCGGCTGGAGGTCCCTGGTCCAATGGGTAAGGATGGGACCAGCTGGAGGTCCCTGGTCCAATACCCCTGCTCAGAGCAGCTCCAATTAGATCAGGCTGCTCAGGACCATGTCCAGGTAAACCCTGAGCATCCCCGAGGACAGAGATCCAGCATCCCCACTGGGTCCCAGTTCAGTGTTTGACCACCCTCATGGGTAAAAAAATTAAGAAAATAACAGCAGCTCTAATATTGTAAGGTCAGTAAAGGGATTTAACTGTTAATTTTTTATCAAATGTGCAATCTGAAGACGCGATGGTGTAATTGCATTACTGCCTGAACCCCCCGACCTCTGCCGAGCAGGGCTGCCGAGAACATGTGCACAAGAGGGGAAGAGAAACTATTTGGAGAACATCTTTGCTTGCTGCCCATTTGGTTGCTGAGTGGTAGGTTGTTCCTCTCCCTTCCCATAGAAGCAAGCTGTCGTTTCACTCCTCCGATAAAGCTGTTGGTATGGTAAATCCAGCATCGAGATGCAGAGAGTTCAACAGTGCAGCAGTTCACCGAGCGAGCTGCGAATGCGCCCGTCAGCAGAGGCAGCTCCTGCAGAAGCGACTGCTCAACCCGTTTCTATTAAAAATATTCATAAGAGCCGCTCCCTCTCCACACAGGTATTTAGATGCTGCTTTCCTCCCCAGACAGAAGTGTTTTCCTCCACACAGAGCAGAGGATAAAACTGCAGCTATTCCTGTTAACAGGCTTCTTACTGTAAGTTGAACCACACTGTTCCTCTCCGAAGATTTTATCTGGTCCTAGCAGTGGGGGAAAATTGGCTCCTTCCTTTTGTTCTCCCATTTTGAATAGAAAAATGAAGTAACGGGGAAATACCTCCCCAGAAGCAGCAAAGACATCAGCTTGAATCAAGCCCACAGGTTTAAGCCCAGTTTTTTTTAGAGAAATCAGATTTACAGGCTCAACAGGCACTCCCGTGCCCATGGCTGAGCACCCAGACAGGATGCCCAGGCACATCACGCACCAACCTCCCACTCCAGCAGGCCCCCAGTGCTGCAGGTCATGGACCACCTCCCCTCACATCCACCACCTCCTGTGGATTTTCCTCATCTCTCCGCAGATCGGCTGCCCCTCACACCGGGGCCATGAAGCTGCACCTCTGCCACCACATTTTATCTCATCGCCATATAAAGGCACAACCTCTCCTTCCCAAAGGTAACCATGAGACTACAGTAATGCCTGAAAATGAAAATGCCTACAAAGGTTACAATAATTAAAATTCCATTTTGATTCCTCAGCACAGGGGAGGGAGAAGAGGTCTCCAGCGCATGTTTTCCCACTGCCACAACAGTCCGTGCATTGTGTTATAAAATTTTTCAGTGCCATTTATTTTTATTTGGCCTGTGAAATACTTTGGGGAAGGCCTCCTTGTAAATGGCCCATAAAGTTTGACGGGAACTAAACCTCCCACTGTTTTTGTGACCGATATAAAAAAGAACCAACTTAGTTGGCACCCTTAATGCATGTTTTATGGGAAAAGGAAGACTGTCCCTCTGTACGAGCAGCCGATTCCTGAGCAGACCAAGTTCAGTCTTGTAAGCATCTTTTGTGGCCTTTTACGAGGTAAAGCTTTCCTTATAAAGTTCTGGCCTCGCCACAAATCTACTTCCCTCTGGGCTCATCCATTAATAAGCACTTTCATTAAAATTCCACCTTTCTTAGAGAAACAGCCAAGCTAATTTAACAGGAAATTGACTTTCGCCATCACCCGCGAGTCTGACTGCAGCGACACAAGCCAGCCTTGGCCAGAGACCGTGCCCATCAACACATCTCTTCCGTGCACCTATTTGCAAAGTCCGCATGGTTTCTTGCGCTGGTTGGGTGAAGAGGGAACGGGAAGGTCTCAGGACAGTCACTTTGGAGGTGCAGTTGCTGTCAGAGAAACACCTAGAAGTGATTAACCCACTGCATCATCTGCTATTGCCAACCTCCAGGGGAGCACAGCACAGCCCCAGAAAAGCACAGGAGTGACGATGGCGCTCAAGAGGACTGGGAGCAAATAGCAATGGCACCAGTCTGAGGGTTACTGGTCCAGTCAAACACATAGAAGATGGGCAGCAAGAGGAGATCAGTTTAAGAGAGATTAAGCGAGAGACAGGGTCACACAGACTGTGGGCAGACATCTTGGCTCAGTCCTCATCCTCCTGGAGGTGTTAATCTATCACTAGCAGAAGATCAAAAGATCAATGTTACAGAAATAAAGAAAAACCCTAACCTCACAATGCCAACTACATTCCAGAGAATGAATTTCATCGGCATGCCAATACTTTATGAGCAGAGAAGGAGGCTGAGTTCATCAAATACATTATCTGCATCCTGTATATTGGCAAACTTATAAGAATTAAGAACTTTCTTGGCTTTATTGTAAAAATCCATTTTATTCCCTTTTGGCTTCCGAGACAAGCTTTCAGGTGGAAGGCTGTACATAACACCACTGTATTTAGAAATGAGAAACCAGAAACGACAGTGACTCCATCTGTCCATAAAAAAAAACATAGCATAAAAAATTCCATATGAATTTATTTTGCATTCTAGTGACGTATCGCTCTGCATTTCACAAGAAAATGTCCAGGGAAAATGACAGGTTTATTTTTAGCCTTTCTTTAATCTTTGCAGGGTATGGCAGCAGATTGCAACCCATCATGAGTGTCCCAAACTAGGCTGAGATATTGCCGCTGAAAAAGAATGGATTTGGATTGACTGTCATACTGCAAAGATATGGAGATGTTCTTAACAACCAGCCCCACTCCAGCTATAAGAAATTTGATCATATGCATTTCATTCTCAGTGTCACATATAAGTGGGAGATACATTTGTCACTGGATAATACATTCAGAATTAACAAGAAGAACTTGTCAGGTTTTGGCTGCAACCACTGAAGCTAAAGCCTAGAGCGAAATAAACTGTCAGATCAGAGCTTTGTTAAAAGGATTAAACCCATTCTTAAGGGTGGAGCTGTGGAAAAGCTTTTAAGCTTTATACTTACACCTGAAAGGTTTTTAACTGAGATTCTAACAAAGACTGACACAAAACAAATATTTTAAAAAACAGCAGCTAGTCTGACCTCACAAGCGGGACCATCTCCAGAATCAGCTGCGTTGTGAACCGTGCACTAAGCAAACGCTGCTGAGAAACCCCGGATCCGCCAGGCGGTCACTAATTATTGGCCACATTTTTTGGCATCTGCTCAAGTTGCTGTAGAATCAGTAACTGTTTTGTAAGTTAGTCTCATTACAGACCTACTACAGTAATTGATTTGCACAGTGGCCATGTGGTAACTCATAAAACTTTGCACAGGGGTCCCAATTCTGCAAATATTTCCTCCTGCGCTTACGGGGAACAAAGCACCCTCTGGAAGTCAAGGAGTTCAGCTGTGCTCCCAGCCTGCAAGCAAGCATTAGGAGGATCAGACCATTGCATTGCAGCCTTTATACCACAAAAAAAAATGTTTTCCTCCATTCAATTAATTACAAAATTGCACCGCATGATACCCTTGTGAATGAAGTAGGTGTTACTGTACCACTCATTTTGCAGTTTGGGAAGCAGAGCGATGACTCAGAGGTGCAGCAAGCGTTAATTACAAAATTGCACCGCATGATACCCTTCTGAATGAAGTAGGTGTTACTGTACCACTCATTCTGCAGTTTGGAAGCAGAGCGATGACTCAGAGGTGCAGCAAGCTGCTCAAGGTCACACAGGAGCTCAGTCAGAAATAACACCCAGGTGCCCCGCTCTTGCCCAACGCTGAGATTTCTCACACTGCTTCAACAACATTTTGGGAGCTTGACTTCAGCTTCAAAGAGGTTTTGAACCCACTCAGTGTCTGGCCTGACTTGCATGTGCTTCACCCACCCCCTCACCCAGCCTGCTCTGCACCATGGTGCCCTGTCCTCTTGGTCCTCAGCTGGCCGGGCCAGGCACAGGCATCTCCTTACCAGCACCGGGGTAAGGAAACACATAGCAACTGGCAGCGGGTGAGATGCGACAAGCAGCATAGCAACGCAAACGTGGCAATGCATAGCAAGTAACACAAACTCTGCAGCAGGGAGGCTGACAGACACCAAAGCTGCCCACGCTCGTGGGTGACTGCTGCTTGCTGGGAAGAGGCTGTCAGGGCCCCCCACATAGGTCCAAAGAAGGTACATCAGGAGGGGCATCTGGAATCAATCGAGCTGAGGAGGTACCTGCTCCTTCTACAGCTCAAAAGAAACCCTACCCAAGAGATCACAAATCCAGTTGTCAGATGAAAGACTCCACTATCACAATGTAACCTGAAGGCAAAAGCTTCATAGCATTTTGGTAGCCTACAAGTCTTTTACATCTCTATCATCCACCAGTAAAATACAAAGTTGGGTCATTCAAATGTCTTGCAAAGCTCAGGCACCCAGTTAAATATTTTCAGCTAGCTGAGGGTCAGCTTTTCCTCACCTATTTGGGCTCAATGCAAGATTTCCAGGCTCTGCAGTTGTGGGAGTTGAGTTTTACAGGACTGGACCCCAAGGAAGAAAAAAGCACCAGCTGCAGACCCTCTGGCTTTGCAGAAGCTACAATCCAAGGACAAATAGCTGGAACAAGTCTGCATCACACAAGTCAGATGTTTTTCTAAGAGTGCCATAAAATGAATCCCCATAAAATTAAAGTTCAGTGATTCTGAGATACATCAGATGGTTCAGCATCAATGGTCGGGGATCACGAGAGCTGAAGTCTAATCTCATTATGATATTGCTATAGTCATCTAGGAATACGAGCTCTCCATGTCTCTGCCACACAATAGGAAGTATCTCTGTTGACTTCATCTGTCCAGGTTATCAAGTCATCAGAGCACAGCCTGTTCCTCAGCAGCACAACATCCACCATGGCTGTACAGCCCATAGTAGATAGCCTCTGGCAACAACCTCATCTTTAATGCTGGCCTTCATGTGGTATAGACATTACTAAATCATTTTAAGAAATATGTTTGGTTTTGTTTCATATGTGAAGCAAATTTTGGCCCAAAGATGCTCATTTGCTCTACCTGGGAGGAAGGCACTGCATCATCACATCTTTTCTAGCCATCAGACCAGGCCATGAAGCATCAACACCTTTAATCATTATGTACCCCAACCATGCGTGTACCCCACTCTTTGCACAGAGCTGTGCTGTTACCTCTCCTGCTTTTTACACCAACCTGCCTGGGAGGATGGGGTGCTTTTTAAAATATTTTAACTCAATTGTGCTAAGTACTGTACACTCACCGAAATATCAATATACCCCTGGTGACCATCCCTGCCAGGTAATTAGGTTTGTTGCTTTCACAAAAATGAAAGCAAATAAAATAAAAAAAGTGTAGTTATGGCTTGGAGAGCACTGGTCTCAGTTTTTCTGTTCTCAAAAGTCCTCTAGGGAAACAAAGAATGAGAGCTACTTATTGATTTCCTCCTCCTGATGCTCATACACAAGACTTGCTGGAAAACAGGACCCCTGGCTAGAAATCACCACTGTCCTCAGCTCCCCCAGGGAAACAGGGAGGGGGAAGCAGAAGTGAAGGCACTTCAGTTTAAAAGGGAAAAAAAAAAATAGAGAAGGAAAAAAAAAAAAGGAGGGCAACAGTTTCAGCTTTCATTATAAGCACTGTTATATCAACAATGGCTGGGGAACAAAGGAAGCCATTTCCACTAGTTCCTGCTTCAATTAGTTATTTGAACTAGTGAAGATTGTGCCACTTTATCTCCCCCTTGTAACATAATCATTGTATTTTACATCTCATGAGAAAAAAGGCCTGCCAGAGGACATTATCTGGCTCTGGGTCATACATCACAGGAGATAACATCGTTATTCATGTCAAAAGGGATGATCAAGGTCTTCCTGTTTTATCAGCGATTAGCCAGGAAAGAAAAGCTGCTGCTGTTGCTGCTCTTGGCAGGTAGCCAGGCGCTGTATGAGTATTACCATAGCCGTGCAGCCGGCATCACTCATGGTGCAACTGTGCTGGGCTTTAGAGCCACGCAGAAACGGCTCTTTCAAAACCATTAAAATCCTGGCTGATTGGGAAGGCGCTGAGCTTTCGTTAGCCACCAGCAGCAGGAGATGGCCTCCTCCAAGAGAGGGCCTGATCCTGCTCTCACCTGCAACACTCGTGCTCTGGCACGCACCACCACCACCTCACTGGGGTGAAGACAGAGGGAAGCTGGCAGCCAAGCCAGGCTTTTAGCAACTTAGGATGGGCTGGGAGGCACCCAAGTCCCTTGGGCTTGAGCCAGACTGCTCTCTTCAGCCCCAAATTCCCTCACCTTGGCTGTTGCCATCTCCCTTGCCTTCCATCTGCTGTTTGTACCGTTCTTGCTCATCCTCCTATACTGTTCTTGCTCATCCTCCACACAGACGGTGTTGTGTTAAAGCTGGGGCAGAGCTCAGCCTCTGGCTTTGCCGCTCACTGAATTATTCCACTTCCCAAGCACCCTCCCTTGAGCACAGAGCCTTTCACTCTTGAATACTTAGCATATTCCCAATTTAAACATCTCGAGCAGTTTACCTACCATCTGAGAGCAACAGTAAAACCTACCCACCTTATCTCAGCTACAGGCCCAAAGGGAGTTAGGATTCAGTGCCTCATACCTCGAAAACTAACAAAAAGAAGGAAAACACTGCTATTTGAGAAATACACCGTGTTGAACTAGAGAAGTACATTCCACAGTGGCTTCCTGAAGTGACTGAGCTTTATGCACCCGATGCAGGGTTCATCGAACCAAGAAAGTCTTTCCCCTCACTCACCGAGCTCTGGCACCATATCCTTTGGCAGTAACACAGGACCGTGAAAATTCAGTGCCCCAAATCACCTGGCAAGACTCATCTGAACAGGCTTTTACTGCCTTCTCCCACCCAGCGGGCAATAGAGAAGGCCATTCACCATTATTGCTGTTGTAAATCAAAGCACGTAGAAGATCCTGTGCATGAGCCGGGTAATTCATTTCAGACCAAATCTGTGCAAGTTTGAATGTTGCTAAAATGCAAAAATCAGCAGTGTGATTAACAAGCACAAAAGCACATCAGGGATACACAACCTCCTACTTTGGGGGAAAAAACTTCCTTTGAGCACACATTTTGGATGGATCCATTGCGTGGGTTTTATACCTCTCCCCAGATCATCTGTCACTGGCCAGAAATGAGGCAAGACAGACAGGAATTGCTGTATCAAATCACTCCAATAGTTATTCCAACAATTTCAACAACAGTTACTCCAGCTCAGAGCCCAACACACAATTATGTTGTTGCAGCAGCCAGCCTGAAACTGGAAGAGTGTTAATAGCAAAAATAAAGTGTGAACCAAAACTTACTAAACCTTGCACTACATTAAAAATAATAACAAAAGAAATCTGAGACCAAATGCCATTTCCCTTCAAAGGGAGATAAAATTAAAAATGACTCAGCAACTGTGAGTCAGGACAGGAAACTTGTCACAGAGCCAGTGATTGTAGCTCCAGTGGAACTGGGCACGAGGGCTCTGAATTGCTGTCGCTGATGTGCTCATCATCGCAAACGCTGCCAAACATGACGCGTGACCTGTCTGCAGAGGCGCACAGGACAAGCTCACCGTGAAGAGCTTGAGAAAGTCAGATGTTCCTCCAGATGAGTTATGAAAAGGAAACATAACTGCTCAAACAGACCACAAAAATAAGCCGGATTAAGCCAGCACAGCTGGGGCTCTTGCAGGTCACACAGTTAAACAGAAAAACAGCAAGAGTTTGGCGGCAGAGATTTTTTTAGAAGGGTTTGCACTGAAAGGCTGGGTGATGACCTGTTTCTGTCCCAGACACCGATCTCAGAGCAACGCTTTCCTCCTGCCCACCCCCAAGGCTAAGGTAATTATATAAAGTAACTGTCCCCAAAGAGTAGGCAAAGGGTACCCCAAGCTTTCCCAACCTTTTGAGGCTGGACACAAAGTGACTTCAACTACAGGGCATCTTGTCTGACCGGCCAACAGCTGAGTCACCCCAGCCATGGGTCAGCAGAGCCATGCTTTGGGACTGCCACAGAGCTCACGAACCCGGGGCTCAGAGCAGCACCCTGGCACACGCTGGAGCCTGGGGTACCCCAGTGCAGCTCAGACCCAGACCTTCCTCTGGTGCCCCCTCCTGCTGCCCACAGCACCAGGAGCAGGAGGTCCTTACTGCCTCTGCATCTTGGGGGCACTCCATGCCTGGCACCAGGGGAAACCTCCACTGGAGTTTTGTCCCACAACCCTCAGCTGATGTCCAAGCTCCTCATTAGGCAAAATCACAGGAAGCTGAGCTGTACAGGGGGAAGCCATCTCCAATGTCAATCATCAGGACCAAGTCAAGCTAACAGCTGGGCTTCCACCCACAGACATCCTGGGCAAAATATTCAGTCCTCATGATCTCCATTTACTAGAAATCATGGGATCCAAACTGGGAAAGCCTAGCAAGTAAATTCATGAGTGGTTAGCAAACCCTGCCCTGCTCTTTTGGAGAACAAGCCAGGAGATCGCTGTCTAGATAGAAGAATTCATGAAGTTTTACTACAGAGATCATATAAGCCCTGCAACCTTTAATAAAGCAATTGTAATTACAGAGGATTATTATTTTTTAAATCAAACACTTCAAGTACCAGGTATATAAAAGCAGTTGCACAAGCTGCCAAAAAGGAATCAAGCAAAATATGTAACTCTCCCAGTAATTAACATTCATTAGGGGTAATTTGCATGCGATCCCTCATCAGATCTAGAAATGCCAGCCCTGAAGGACTGCCCAGTTTGTCCTTTGGGCATACTAGCCTTGCTCATATCCTGTCAAACCTTATATCCAAAGACCTCAAAACACCAGCAGAAAGGCAGGGTACTTGCCGCCACAGGAAGATTCTTACCAAGCATGTAGCAAACTCCTTACAGGGCACAGTGGCAGAAGCTACAAAGCAAAACCCATATCTGAGCTCTATTAATTAGTTGATATATCATGAATGCATTCTAATATTTCTTTTCTCTTCAAAGGTGGTCCAGATCATCCCTCTGGTAGAGTCCTCCCGGGAAGCAAAGCCTCTCTTGGAGGGCTTCCCCACCGCCCCTGGAGCAGTTTCCCACAGCCCTCAGCCCTGCACCTCCCAGCAGGAGCACCACCGCCTGCAGAGCTCCAGCCCTGCGGATGGGGCCCCCAGTTAACTGGTTCAGCATGACTGCAGGGGTCTCTCCGGGAACGAAGCCAGAAACTCTGGGCTGGATCCAACCTGGCAGGGCCAACCTGAGCACAGACCAGCCCCTGATCTGAGCTGGAAAGGTCTGTCACAGATAACTACTTCTACAACTGCCCTAGAAAAACTTTTGGGGGTTACATAACAGATATTCAAATACCAGGGAGATTAAATCCATCTGCAAGTGTTTCTTGTGGAAGAATTGTGGACTATAGAAACTGTACATACTGCTCCTAGCCAAAAGTGTTATTTTGCATGGGCCGCACCACATGGATATTTTTATTACTACACTTCATAAAATATTTCTGAAGTTTCCTGGAAGATACTGTTTCACATGCCACCAACAAACACAAGGCTTGCTCCAAGCAACTCCTGACATAGATGCAGAGGAGGAGAAAAAAAAAATCACCTAGAGCTTTTTCTAAAGCCATATCTTCCATGCATTGCAGAGATAAGAGCCATGACTTGCAATGGATGGGGCCATCACCCGAGTCCCACTCATGCAGAGCTTTCCCAGAAAGCCACACACTCCATCAGGGGGTTTTCTTAGATCTCAATCAGTGTAGGACAGTTTCCCACATAAGCTTCCAGATACTCCCTGCCAACAACATGGTCCCCTCTGCTATCCGTGGTAGCCCCCACCTATGGTCATTCTGCAACTGTTAGAGCCAAAGGGGAACCAGAAGGGGCTCTCCAGGTGGAAAAAACTTACATCAGTGTGCTGGTCACAGTCCTCATGGGTAATCAGCCCTCTCTACCCACACTCCTCTTTACCCTGTGATTCTCTCTTCTAGCCCTGCAACAGTTGGACATCAACAGCACAGAAGATATCCCTGTTATCTGAGCCCCCCACACCTTTGTTTCAGCCCAGCTTGCTTGCATGGACATTGCTCACCAGCATGGTTTCATATCCTGGATCTGCTCCACAGCATCTCCAGCAACTGGTGTTTGTGTCCCAGCTCCAGACCCGAAGCACCACCTCTCCACACCACACCAGCACCACGAGGGTCAGCAGCAATGGGATTAGCCCAGCAGCTTCAGCTGGTAGCAGAGGAAATGCACTGGGGAAAAAAAAAAGCAGTATTTTAACTAAATGCAGAGTGATGGCTCTGCTCAGAAGTGCTGCTATTAGGCAGCAGCTTGAAGAAAAGCAATGTCTGGTGAAAAAGCATTTTAAGTGGTGCTTGTTTATTCACTGATTTCTTAGGTGATTATCAGCCTGGCATGGGCTAGCAAGGCGCATCAGAGTTCTGAAAAATGACTTCTAAGTCTCATACTGCGACAAAATAATAGCTGGCTAATAATGCAATGACATTTAAACCCCACTTAACAGGGGATATTAATGAAGATATTCCCCAACTTCTAAATTACCAATATTGATTATATCTGTGTAATGAGAATGGATAGGATTTCAATTTGAGAGTTAACCCAATCGCTGAAATAATTGATTGGAGATGAAAACACTTCCCCAAGTCAGTTACCTTTTGGTTCTTTAGAAATGTTGACTCTGAAATACTTTAGCAGATTACAGAGATCTTAAAAGAGAAGATCACAAATTCCTCCTTTACATTTCAGTGTAGCAGATAGTTCCTCAACAATTTCTTTGTAAATTTATTACAATTGTCTCACACATAAGACTATGGATCCAATATCTAAGCCTGAGAAGCTGTTAATTTTGTGAACCTTAATTGAAATTTTTACCACTGAAAACCTGGCGGGCTTTAGACATGTTCTAACTAAGAAAAAAAAATTGTCTGTGATTGCTGTATTTCCCTAGGAGCCACAGGAAGACTGGAAAAGACCAGTGTGAAAAGAAATAATCATCATAAGCTGAGACACAACCAAACATAAGCAAAATGTCTTTGGTCTGTTATTAAATGATTATTTCATTTGAATCCCTATGATGCCATAAAACAAATCACCAGGACAGGACCATTGCCCTGGCGTTGCTGGCTAGTACTGCCAGTACAGTTTGTAACTCCCCAACGGATCCGAATGCAGGTACCAGGAAAGACCAGACTTATCTTTGCAAGTGTACAAAGAGGGGAAAAGAAAAAAGTGCTTATCCATGTCTCTGAAATAGAAGTACAAATTTATCAAGTCCTTCTAAAAATGCATTTTCTGGAGAGCCATAATGCCTTGAGATTAATTATTTTGAATAAAAATTATGGAGGATGACACTAAGCAGTATTGATTCTCTACTCATTTGCTGTCTTAGCCTTATTTGTTGCTCCTGCCTCAGATCCCCTTGCCTTTTCCTTTGCTCTACTTTCACCTGGAGTTCATCCACAAAATAAAAGAGCCTACAAAAGCTTTCTAACTTCCTTTTTTTAATCCAAGTTCCCTATAATAAAGAACTCGAAAACAGTATGCTGCAAAGATTAACATCACTCCCTTCTCTCCCTTTCCTGGTCTGATATGGCTGGTACAAACCTCTAAAACTTTAATGTTTGGGAAAGCATGGCCAGGTGCAATGGGAGCCACAGTGGTGGTGGCAGGCAGCCCCAAAGCCTGGGGGTCCCTGCCCACAGGGGCGGCCATGCACAGCTCCTTGCAAAGCACTGCCCCGGCCCTGCTGCCCTGCCAGGGCAGCCCCTTCCTCACTGCCTGGCTCAGGGAGAGCACCCCACAGCCCCCAGGAGGCCTGGGACAGAGGAAGAACACACAGCTATCAGGCAGGAGGCATCCCAGCTCCAAACAGCCTCTTCAGACCGCTGCCGGGTAGAGCAATCCAGAACAACCACACAGCCACATTCAAAACTGGCCATAGCTTTCCACAATTGCAAAAAACTTGGGTTTAGGAAGATGACCAAGACCAGAAGCTCCATGACTTTCCATTCAGCACAAACAAGTTGGGTTATACAGATTATTTTTTTTTAAACTTATTTTTTTTAAAGTAGTCCCCCAAAAGCTCTACCAATATTTAGGGGAGGAGGAACTGTATCTTAAACACCTCCCTCCCTAAGATAAGAGCAAAGATTGCAGGGCTTTTTTTTCCCCCCCCTAAAGATTTTGCATATGCGATCAGTAGCCAGGGAATAATTTATTGACAAAATTTGTGGCAGATCAGACAAGGTGTTTGTGAGATATGGGACTTTGAAAAATGAGGTGCAATTCAGCCTTTGAAATATTCCTCTAACAATTTATCGTAGAGCCATATCTCAAAACCTACTTGGCCTAGAAACTTCAAGTTTGTTTTATTCAAGAGTCCTTGGCTAGATTCAGTGCACAGGAATACTTCAGATAAGGTCAGAATCTTATTTACTATAGGCTTCCTCCCCCCAGTCTTTATTTTTTCCCTTCTTTAAGCCATCAAACATTCCTTCAGTCTGGAAAGAGATTGTCAGAGAGGCTTTGGCAGGGGTTAGTTGCTGTGCGGGGACATGGACACAGACCCACTAGGAACATTTTTAAGCTCAATTATCTCAACTTCCCGAAGACTAATACTTGCTCCCCAACTACCTGCTAGGATCTGCACACACTGGTGCTTGATTCACTCTTGCTGGAACAACACAGACACCAGTACAGACTGATTTTATAAATTACATAAGCCAAAAATCACTCATATTCAGAGATTGCTTGCATCAACCCAAGCAGCAGCCTCCCTGCACGCTAACAGCAGAGGGGCTGACCGGGACATGAGATTTCCAGGCAAATCTCATGCCATTATAAGGGAAAGAAGAAGAAAACCCTTGGTTGCAACATCTGTTATCAAGGTTTTCTACATGCATCATGGCTCAAACACTCAGCTCCAGCTGCATCTTGAAAGAGTCCCAGATCTACACAACAGAAGGTCTGCTGGAACCAGTGTTCAGAAGCCTTTGCTAACTCAGATACTCTGGTTACATCCAGGGTGTGTCTAGGTAGCAAAATTTATCAGCATAAAGAGAGAGCATCACTTCAGCTTTAGGATTACATGGTGGGACAGGTTTCACCCAGAGCAGGAAAGGAAGCTGGGAGTAGAGCTTCTAGAGTTTCATTTCATTGCAGCTATTTTTAGAAGAAAAAGAGTCTGCCACTGCTGAAAGCATAACTTCATCCCAAGTTTATGGAAGTTGATTTAGTTCATTACAGTCTTTTGAGAAAAAAAAATAGAGGACTCAGAAGTTCTACAGTTTTTCCTCACAGCATGACATCCCCACTTAGTTTCTAACATTTAGACAGATACTTTATCGCAGCTCACCTCTCTGATATCAGCACTGGCTTCTGGCAGATAACAGGCACTCAGGCTCCTGGAGCAAAAGGAGAGGGACAACAGCCAGCCCCTTCTGGGTGCATCAGAGGATATCACCCAGTTCTCCCAGTCAGGGCTTCTGGCTGGGAACCAAAGCTTCAGGCTCCCTATCCCACCACTAGCCCAGGGAACAGGGACCAAGACCTCCTCTCTAACCCTTTTTATCAATCAGCCCCTGCTTTATCACCCCCCCTAAGTAGTCCTCTGCCTGCCTCACCTGCCCCTCATCTGTCTTTGCCCTGGACCAGCATCAGCTGTAAATTGCCATCTGTGGCAGATGGATTCAATTTCTTTTGACCTTACAATTTCAATAATCAGGTAGGCTTTTCACCTGTCAGCTACCTTGACAAGCAAATTGATGTTGCAAATAGGAAAAAAAACAGCAAGAAGGAGGGGAAGAGAGTGGAAGGGGTGAGGAATGACAAGCCTTTTCCTATCTCGCCCCAGGTGAGTGTTGCAAATTGGCAGCAGCGGTAAGGGAGTCACCCAGGGTTACAGGGCAATGATTTGAGTATTAGCAAGCATCCTTGCATTGTTTTCAGCCATAATGTATAATTAACCCCTTGGAGCCAACGAGTCTAGCAGTGTCATTGTTAGGGCTGATGTAAACGGCGGCGTGGCACGTTGCACTGGGAATTCCTAACAGCCCACCATCAAAGGTTTAATCATATGCAATTTATGCCTTCCCAGTTTATTATATGTTGGAGCTTGCTGGAACCTCTCCTGTTATCATGTACCAACATGCAACAAATCTGTGTAATCTCCAGTTGAGTGCATTGTCTCACAAGCGCCCTTTCCCCATAGAAATAAAGCAGTAACAAGATATTTTTAAACAGTCTAGACTGTAAATTGAATAGGAGGAGGCGGAGGCTGAGAATGAAAGATATGAATGTAGCTCCTTTAATATAGGACAGCACATATACATAACTTTAACTCTTGCGGCTGTTTTGGAGCACCCAGAGGGAAACCTGAATAGAGGGGTTTAATTTTTCTGGGCTCTAAAATGCTTCAGTTAAATATGTATATATTACTTTTCCCAGATGCTCTTTCTTAATACCCACTCTATGCATCGTGCCAGCAGGTAAACAGATTGGGTAACAACAGAGAAACATTTATTAAGATACCCCACAGCAGCAGGCTGTCCAAAGGAAACCGCTGGGGCTCCGTTTTTATTCTGGTACTGTGAGTTCCAAGGAACTCTGGGCTCGGGGTCCCTCGGTGCTGCCTGCTGCACATCTGCCCTGCACACACCCCCCAGCGCCTCCTCCCAGACTGCCATGGTTGGTGCTTTTGGCAGGACTTTGCTTTTGTTGGTTGGTTCATTGATGACTTTTTTTGTCTCTGCTGTGTGTTGAATGGATACATACGAATTTCACCTGGTCTGCAGACAGGAAAAGTAGCTTCTCTCCTGGCTCCAGCCCTGGTTTGGCATGGGTCCACCCCCATGCACGAGACTGATGAGTTGAGCCTTGGGGAAGGTCATGAGATTAGCCCAAACTTCTTCATATTTGAGAAATAACAGATTCCAGCCATATGGGGACATCACCTTCTGGCTCTTTTTTGCACTGGTGCTGGTGATGTACCTTTAAAAGACAAGACAACTGAAAGTCTCACGAAGCTCGCAGTCTGGTTAGCAGCGAACTGGAGGAAAGTGAAATACCTTTAGTTCCAAATCCAAAAGTTAATCACCCAAAGTACTTTATTGATTTAAAACAGTCTGCTGAGACACCTGCACTCGAGACAGCCCTGCCTGGACCACCATCTGATCCACAGAAAGCAGGCAGATGACAGGGAGGAAAAATGCGGTTTTATAGAATCACAGAATCATTTGGTTGGAAAAGACCTTTAAGTTCATTGAGTCCAACCGTAATTATGTTACAGATGAGGAACAAGACAATTAAGTGCCTTGCTTTAAATCACAGGCAATATATAACAGAAATGGGGACTGAATTTAGACCTCGTAAACTGTCATCCAGGATTATTGGCATAAAGCTGGCACTCAATGCCAGAGAAAAGCACGGCAAAGCCACCCAGAAGTCACAGTGTTAGAAACGACAGGACGGCTCCCGGATAACCTATGGAAATAGATCTTCATTGCAAAAGGTAGCAGAGTGTTTTTCACATTCTCGCCTTTGCGAGGTAAGATTTCAGTACAGACAGGGATGCTTCCAAATAGAGAGGATTTACTGACGCTTGTTCTGCAGCGAACACTGAGCGGGGGAGTTTATCTTTGCTGTAGCGATGTGACTGGAGGAATGGGACCGTGTTATCTTCATTCAGGCCTTGGAGTGACACGGTAGTTCCTCCAGCAATGACTGCAAGAGATAGCAGCATCGCATGGCATAACATCTGCTGTGGGAAATGGCTTCTCGGGGGATGACTCAGCTCTTCTGCTTTCCAACCTGCAGAGGAAAAAGGAAGAAATTTCAGATTAGACCTTTTAAGATTAATATGAGGAGAAACCACCGCTACACCGTGGACTACTTCCTATCACGCGCTTGTCCCAGGTAGGTTAAGGGGAATGCTCCTCTCTGGGTGGTCTTTAATGTGGGTTGGACAAATGCCCAGCGGGAAGGGTCTGGGTATAAAATTACTCCTGTCTCAGAAGAGGGGGACAGGCTGAAGGACTTCTCCAGGCTTCCTCCAACCTCACCGTTCAGCAAAGGGACCTTAACACAAAGATGAGAGAACAAGTCCATCACAACCATAACAAAAGACCGTCCTGGAAAAGGCAGCGACAGGCAAGAAACTACCCTGGGGAGCTGGGTACAAGCCCTGATGATGGTTCATCTGGGACGGATGCTTTCTTCTTGAAGTCTGTTCTTATTTAAAAATAGAAGAAAAAATAAATCAGAGCTGGGCTAAACACGAGCATCCCAAAGATATAGAATTGCAAAGTACTTCTCCAACCTCTGTCCCATCCCACCTGCACAGGGCTGACAGCAACTGCCTCAGTGCGGGGAGCACTGAAGGGATCATCCCTCAGACATATCCCGAGGGGACAGAGCTGCTATGCTCTGCAGCCCTGCTGGATTTTTGGCAGCCAGAGTAAAGGTGTCTTGAAATTATGGAAAACCATCAATAGTGTTGAATGCTTGTGGTGAAAAAAAAAAAAAAAAGTTGCAAAGAATCCAGCGAAACAGGCTCTTGCTCAGTTCCCACTCAAAATCCATCTCACACATCCCTCCTATAGGGCTGTGCATCATATCTTTATATCTTGTATAACCACCTACCTTTCTTTCTGCAATATTGTGCTGCAGATGTCTGTGCCATGCTACCAGGGCATTTTCCCTGGTGGGTGGGAATGAATTATGTATTCATTGCTCCGCAATGCAAACTCTCACGGCAGAGGAAGCAGAGGTCACCAAGACATCGTTTGTCGCTGCTAACCCTCCACTACACTTTCACACTGGAAGGTGGGGTTCGAGCAAATATCCTCGCTTCCCACCCCAACACGCCCTCCCGGCTGGATTTACATCAAAAAGCAAATGCAAGAGGCTAAATCGCTTGGTGTAATCAGGCAACAGCTGTAAATGGAGAAGCAGCAGCAGGCTGCTGGGGAGCGCTGGAATGCCATTCATCTCAGCTGGGGCTGTAAGCGAAGCCAGCTGCTGCTTAGAGGTGGTCTGGAGGGTTTTGTGGGGACCAGCCCACCTCTCCAGCATTTTATCCACCGCAAGTTGGATTCCAGCCTCAGCTCTCATCTTCTGTTCCACAGCCAAGTGTGAAGTCCTTCGTCCCCCTCTTAGGATGGTCAGAAAATGGGGGGAAGCTGCCAAGAGGCCATGAGGAGCTTGGCAATGCAACCATGACCATTCGTGCTGCGCCCTCATCTGCAGAGCACCAATGTCCTGCTAGCTGCAGGGGTGTCCTCCCCACCCCACCGGACCACAGTGGCTCATCCCCAGGGTGGTGGGAAACACCAGGATCTAGAAAACCCAGGCTCAGTACCAGAAGGACTGTCCAGCAAGGGGTTTTTCAGTGATGGTTGAGTTTTCACCATAGCATTATTGGTATGAATAAAGGCAATTTAAGAACACAGCAACTTTCTAAGCCTGGTGATTTAGGCTATTCCAGCAAGAGAAGCAGAGAAGAAACCATAGCTCATCCCTGTCCTAGATGTAGCTAATTGCCTTTGAGAAGAGACAACTCCACCTAGAAAGAAAGAGACAGAGTCTATAAGCTAAAAACCTTTATTCTGATTTTTGCAGACTTCTTACACATCCTTTTTCCACTCCTTTGAACAGCTACTGTCACATCAAAGTTCCTAACATCAAAGTTCATAGCAGAGCTATCCACCCAGGAGCTAATAATTCACGTATCTCACAACCAGGAAGCAATCTGGGCTTTAACATCGCCGTCCTGGGATCCAGGTTAGCAAACCACTCTTCCCAGATCATTCCTTGTTTATCCAAGCCGTCTCCCTTTACTGCGAGAAAGGCCATGGTTAGACAAAGAGGCACGAAGAGGAAATAAGTCATTAAACTCGAAACATTCCAAAAAAGCCCATATTCAGTCTAGGATAAGCAGAACTGTTATAATCTTGATTGCTTTGGTTTCTGTTGCCAACCCTGCAGACACACACACCCAGAAATCAAACATTCCTCTGCCCTTCAGAGGGATTGGGACAGAGCAAAACGAGGGGGTGTGGGTATGCTTCACCATCTCCCCTTAAGCCTGTTCTGTTGGCATCTATTAAGAAATCACTGCACATTATTAAGATATTTCTTAATTAACATTAGTGACATTACACTCCAATTTTTTCAGAGGCAAAACAGATTTCTTTACAGCTACATGTCAGTAAGTGCTCTATGAGATGAACCTCAATCTCACATATGTTCAGCTTAGAAAGGTGTAGCTTAAATTCGAAGTGTCCATCATGCAGAAGGAGAATTGATACAGAAACTGTACTTTTCCATCATGTTCTGGCTGCTCCCTAAACGTGAGTGCAATGTACAGACCTTCAGCTGAGCAGAGCACCTCCTAGGAAAGGGTATGGAAGCTATTAAAGTTTAAAATGCAATCATGTGCATGAAAGAGAGGTCATTCCTTCACACTGCTTTGAGTTCAAGCAAAAGAAGAAGAAGGGAAAGTATCTCAGCTGATTAGTATAGGTCAATGGAAAAGGAATAGAAAACTGAAAAGGTCAGGGAGAGATCCCAAAATAGCTTAGACTGCGGTGGATGTCACTTGGTGCCCACACGATGCCCAGCACAAGGAGCCAGGCCACCCAGTCATGACACAGTGACCACCAGCTCATCACTTACCCTCTGCCGACCTCAGCTCACCCACAGAAGATGGGTGAAGGCAGGGAAAGGTTACACACCAGCTTTGCACAGGGGTAAAGTTCTTCATCACCCTTAGCGTTTCAGGGTGGAAAATGCAGGATGAGAAGCAGCTCACGTGCAAATAACCATCCCCGGGTCAGGATGCCGAGCTGCAGGCGCAGGGCAGGGATGCACAGGGATTTGGGGGGGCAGAGCGGGGAAGGCCTCTCTCACCCCCCACCCTCCCCGCAGCCCATCCCCGCTGCACGTGCACCCCACGCACGCCTGTCCCACGCAAGGCCCAGATGGAGGAAAGGCTAAAATGCAACAGGGACAGAGGTTACCCTTGGGGGATATATTTTTTTTAATTCTACAATGAACTCAGCTGAATTATGTGTGTCCCTCACCAAAGGCTGGGAAAGAAAGGGGAGCAGAAGGACGAAATCAGACTCCCAGCTATTCCACATGTGCAGCTCAGATGGAGCAGTCAGGAGAGGCAACCTGCTCCATGAATACAGTGACGGAGGTGAGGGATAGCCTCACCCACGCCCCATCGCTCCCTTCCTCACCCTCCACCTCCACAAACCTCTTCCCCAAAGATAGGCATGTACTTTTTAACAGCAGAACTCCAGAGAAATGGGGGGAAATGGTGAATGGTGACTCTCCAGCAGCATAAAGGTCTACATGTATTTTTCATAAAATAATTCATTCTTAACCCGGGTCTCTGTCAAGCTCCAATGTTGGTTGAGACTTGCAGAAGCAATAATTTATAAATGATGAACAGTAGCAAAGAAACAGCTTTTTCAACATCTGCCATTGCTTGTGAAAGAAATATATGCAAAGTCCCAGGGACCTCGAGGTGTCAACCGAAGAGACTTGCTAGTACGAGTTTTCCCATCATCAGAGTGACCAGCGCATCTAACCACAGCTCGGAGGAGCAGAAAACAAATGCTTCCAACAAGCCGCTCTCTATTTGCTCTGGTGTCTAACAGCTCGGGGGAAAAAAAAATTTGCAAGCAATTTATGAGTGGAAAAAAAAAGGCAACACTTGAATATAATTCATTGCAAATTATTCATGCTCTTTTTCATGCAAGTAGTCTGTCCATTCATCAAAATTTTTGCTCCATCCAGGGCTGGGAAACAAGCTGTTACTCATTTTTATTTTCTTGTATTGCACTCAAGGTATAATATATAAGGAAAGTCATATTCTGCTGGTATACAGGCAAGGGACAGAATTACAGAGAAGCAAAGCTGCAGGCAGCGGGGCCATGAGGCTGCAGGCAGCTCTCCTGGGGAAAGGGACAGCACCGCTGGGGCGTAAATCCACCAAGAAGGGGCTGTTGCCAACGCAGTGGGGAAAAGTGAGGCTTCAGATTGCAGCCCTCCTTCAAACATTGTCTTCTCAAAGGGGGTCAGTGGAAAGCAGGGTGCAGGAGCAGAACCCTGCCATCGCCCGCAGCCCTCCAGCACCCCACGCCAGCGCAGAGGGTCCCAGCACCCCGGGGAGCCTCCTTGCACCCAGCCCGTGGCTCAAAGGTTAAGGGCACGATGCATCCCCTCTGCAAACCCTGGGTGCTCAGCCCTGTCTTTGGGGAGACAAGACAGCGACACGGTGGAAAAGGGCTGCATTTTCCCCTGAGTGGTCAAAAGCTCCTCGGCCCCGCTGTGTAAGGCAAGCGGCCGGTGGCGTGCGCAGAAGGCAGCCACATGCACCTGCACACAGATTGAGTCATTGCGTGTGGCAGGTACCAGACGGGTTTTCGCATGCATAATTATTCAATCTGCGTTTGTGATAATTGCCTGGGCGAATCCGGCATGCAGGTGGGTGTTATCCTGGGCTTGTTAGACTGCTGATATAAAAAAAAAAAGAAGTCAGACTTGCTTACGCATTCCTGTTTTGTTGTTTTTCTATTTCATTGATTAAAATGTGAGAGTGGATTTAGCCTTAATGAATGTCAAGGACACTCTTGCTGGAAGTAAAACGAGTTCGGGCGGTGCTCTGCAAACTTTCCACGCTGGGCCATGCCAAGGCAGAGCATCCCGACTTGCCGGGCTCCCTGCCC
>NW_009259800.1:2029286-2035798 GCF_000687185.1 Egretta garzetta
AGCCAAGCCAGGCATCACGTAGAAATGCTGTGCCCGTCCGTCTGCTCCCAGAGCACGAACCCCACACAAGCCCATCCTGGCCAGAAGCAGGCAGCTCCCGCTCTGCCCTGGCCGAGCGAAATGTTTACCTATAGCCCTGCCTTTCTGCAGCAGCTGGAAAGTAGGCTGAAATACAGGAAACATGACATCATTTGCCGTCTCCCAGCGCAAGATAGATTAGCTCCTTTGTAAGGGGAAGCAGTGGTGAGAAACACACACCCCCAGCAGTAAATTCCACTATTACAGAGACACATTTATTGGGAGATAACAAAAGAAAGCTGCTTCTACAGTGACTTTTTGGATAGAAAAAAAGGAGACATCTATTTTATTCTTTTGAAGTAGATACTGTGTAGGAAATGGCTAGCTTTTTACAGCTGGCTGTGTTTTCAGCTATAGCTCTCCCCAAACTTGCTCCTGAAGCTATGCGCTTTATGAGTCACTCCATCAAATAAAGAGCAATAATAAGTTATTGTGAGCACCGGGCTTTTAGATTTCTCAGTCTCCTCATCTGAAGAATAAAAATTACCCCCCTCCTGACTTCTTAACTTTGTTGGCCAAACTTTAAAGCTGTGGCTGAAAACCAAGCAGAAGTACCGAGCATGCTACTATAGCGCAACTGGTTTCATGTAGTTCAAAGTCAACATTCCTGGGTTCATTTCCCAGCTCTGCCATAGCCTTTTCTTTCCCTTTTTTTTTTTATTAAACCTTCAGCGAGTCATCTGATGAGTTTCTCCTCTGTAAAAGAAGCCTGTCCTGAAGGACACCAGAAGGTGCAGAAATTCATATGAGCAAATTGCTTTAAATCATTCTTTGCTTGTATATAAAGCCAAATAAATGAATAATGAAATTAGCTACTTCTTCATGAAGAGATTAAAATTTAAGGCAAAGGCAATCCCCCCATGGCCCTCACATCCAGCAATTTTTTTAAGACAGAGCAGGAGCTGGTCAGACCAGGGCCTGTGGAAGCTCAGGTTGGCCACACCGAGGTGCTTCTGGTAGGCCTGGGTTAGTTGGGTTGAGTTCACCATAGGAAGCTTTAACAGATTTTCTTCATTCAGGCTCTTGCTACGCTGGTTTCTGCATTTTCCCGTTTCTTGTATCACCCACCTCCATCCCCGCACCTCCGCTTCTCACTGGCTTGGATGGCTGGGGACGGGATGAAACGTCCCATCAGTGCCTCTGCCGAGAGGATGGGTAATTTTGGCACTGCTTTGGGTGGCAAGGGCGGCCTTATTTGTCTGCAGCAGTTGATGTAGCTCCAAGCCTTGTGCTTCACACCCACAAAGAGAAAGGAAACCACATCTCCCGGTGCCTCCGCACACACCGCTAATTCCCACAGAGCAGGGGAGCCTTGCCAGGAAGGAGTTTTTTCAAGAGAACAGATCCTAGCGAGGTCTGATTTCTAGCTGGGAAATGCATTGTGCATCTGGTACCTTGGGGAATCCGCGGAGAAGGCTGAGAGAGGCTGGCAGTGGGTAGCTATTAAATATATTGCAGCTATTATTATTATTACTGTTGAGAAGGCAGGCACTAGGATGTCATTGAGGGAGGCAGAAGAGAAGAAATATAAGCAAACTACAAGCAGCACATAGGAAATTAAACCATCTTCAGAAAGTAACCTAGGGAAATGCAAAATCAAAGTAAAACTAGCTGGAACAGGCAATTTTTCTCCTAATGTTTCCACATTCACCCCACTGCCCGCTCCTCAGCCACAATCAGAGCCCCATGTTGCATTGGAGTGGAGTGTTTAAACCTAGCAGAACTCCAGCAAAAGTAAAGGTTATGTGCTTAGCATGAGATTTTGCAGCCAAAAGAGCTCCTTGACTCCAGGGGTCCCCAGGTCAGAGATACGCTTGTACAGATTTGGTTAGAGTTATTCCGGACAGGACATTGGCTTGTTCTCAGTGGTGGTGCCTGTGCAGCCATGTGTGTTTGGGAATACGTGGGACCATGATACCCTGAACTGTGAACATTGGTCCATGGAGACCAGAGTTGCCATATCCCCATAGGACTGCAGTCTGGCAGAGGGAGGAGGTGGCCTGGGAGCAGGAGCAAGCAAAGTGCAGAGCAGGCATCCATTCCCTGGTTTTTTGCAGCCTTAAATGCAGTATTTCCTTAGAAAAGAGAATTAAGGCTATTCTAATAATACCCATTTTAGAATCAAAGGCTCCATCCAAAGCCCACTGAGGAGGAGAGAGAGGTTCCCAGCATGCCTGAGGCTCAGCCCACAGTGCATGTTGCTCTCCTGATTTATTGGAGACCGAAGCTCACGCTCCCAGGGGATCGCCAGCAAAGAACAAACCAAATCAAGGCTGCTACCTTTGGAAATCAGATTTCAAGACAATTAACTACTGCAAAAAGATTGCTGTTTGCAATAGTCCTGAAAACTGCAAAATTCTGCCAATTATTATTCCTCAGAGGTGCTGCGGTGGTGCACATTTCTGTTAATACAAATAACCTTTTCCACCCATAAATATCCTTCTAGCTTTCAAGACACCCCTCAGCTTTTTCTGTTAGTGTCCTAGATCTGCTACTGCTCTAAGAAAAACATACACCAGAAGAGCATCCTTATTATTCCTGCTCGTAAAGATTGTCATAGGAAAGTAGATACCGCATGACCTGAGCGCTGTACTTGGTGGAAGTAAATCACTACATTCTCACTTAAAATATGATGGCATTCAGGGACTCATGTCAAAATCTGGATCTCCCTGTGCACAGGGCAATGCAGACTTCCAGCAGATAACCCCTAGACAAAAAGCAGAAGGAAATGGAACACAGGTGTGTTGAAAGCACACCTTTATTCCATTTTGCTGTAAGAAGAAGAACTTTAGTCATGTTCCCACTCCTTTCTTCTAAGGAAATCAATGGGACTATTGTCACCATTTTCAAAAGAAGCAAGAGCAGGCCTTTCACTGAACACAGCAAAACAGAAAGGCATACACTTTCCCTTCCCTGGAATACAGCACACTGCTCGGCCAGCCTGGCCGTTCTGCAAAAGGCAGGCAAAACAGCCGCCAGCTGCGGCACGCTGGGACCGCACCACAAAGGCCATTTACACTGAGAAAATGCAACGCACGTGACTTTACAGCAGCCAGGCCCAGTTCAGGTGGACAAACCTTTCTGGATACTTGGCAAAGCCTTTCCCCGTGCCAGCGGGGTTCCGCGCTCTTCCTCTCTTGCCAGGGCAGAGCTGAGGGCAGATATTTGGCACCCACCTCCCCCTCCTGCACTCCTGGGGACAAGCAGGCATACGGAGGCAAAGCTCCTCCCGTGTTTCTTTTCTTTTTCAAAACTCTGTTTCCCAGGGAATTCCAAAACAAAGTTGCTTCTGTTCCAAGTGAGACTGGAAGTTTCCAAATGGAAATGGCATTTATGCTGAAACACACGCCAAGCTCCAGTGCAGACCAGCCCCTGGCAGCTAGAAATCTGGGGCTTCCTTTGCTGGAGCAGAGTGCAGGGCATCTTCTCTTTCACACAGCACATCACACTGGCAACCTTATACCCGACAACTGCTGTTATTTTGACGGGCTTTTGATGAATGAACCGTTGCCTGCTTTATCGGGTATTTACTTCCACAGGACAGTAACCTGTGCTGCTGCTGAAGCTACTCAGGGAGGTTAAGGCAAAATCCCAAAGCGTTCCAAACACAGCTTCCAGCACCCAAGAGATGCAGTAGCTCTCCATCTCCAAGCTGCAAATACGTCTGTCCAGCGAAGTGTGCCATGAACAGGCAGCTGTAGGCTCGCCCCCAAAGCTGGCACCGCTGAGTGGGTGTCCAAAGCAGGAGGGTCCCACTGGGAGCCCTCACACAGCTCTCCTCCATCCTCCCCATCACAATATTCCTGGGCATTTGGTCGTCAAGATGTTATCAAAGGTGGTGGTGAAGGGACCTGAGAGCTCCACCGTGGAGCAGCTCTATCCCCAGCTAATGGCCCAGGCTGGCAGCGGGACCCATCCCAGGGAGACCACAGCCCAAACCAGCCCTGTGCTGATGCCTGCGCTGATGGCCAGCTCCATCCCAGCCTCCCTGCAGCTCCCCAGTGCTCCCACCAGCAGCTTTCCCAGCGCATCCCTTCTTCAGCACTCCATGTGCTCAGCAACACAAATTAAACTTTCTTTCACCAGGCTTGTCTGGCCCCAGGCTTGGTTTGTGGGCAGGTCAAGGCTTGTGAAAGACACAACCTGGCTGGCTGCGGGGTATTTGGTGCTGCCGCATGACTTGTTAAACCAGGCGGGGATTTCAGCTTCCCTCCAACTTCCTTTGCAAACCCCAGCCCCAAGGTTTAAAAAAAACCCCTGGCTGACACAAAGGGAAATTTGGGAGAGGATCCGAGGCAGTCAGCTTTGCCTGCATAGGGTTTGAGAGACCTACCTAGTCTGTCCAGCATCCGTCTCTCTGCGGCACGGGGTGGAGCGACATTCCACTTGGTCAAATGCTATTCCCCTTTTATCTTTTAATTTCCAGCCCTGCAAACAAGTACATCTGCCAGGCTGCATGTAAACAGAATAATGGGTTCTCTGGCCAGCAGGAAGGTATGACTCATTAATTGCTTTACACCACAGTATAGAAAGCCATCAGTGTCTGCTACGGCCAGTCTCCTTGTAGAAAAGACGTATTTGGACTGTATTTTTCCAAAGAAGCTTCTGTGTGCTCTGCCACTATTTGCTATGCAAATTTTGGTGTTAATTGCACCAAAATGAGAAACATATTACTTAAATCAGTGCACTCTTCAGATGGGCATCAGTGCGTGTGTGTGATATTCTGCCAGATGTTATTTTATTACTGCAGTTTAATACCTAACCATCTGCTTCCTTCTTATTTTGTCATGGTTTGTATTCTCCCTGGGACCTCTTTTCTGTTACACTGGCTTTTATCATCTGCATTATGTATTAGTATGGCCAAGGCTAAAGGCTGGCAGCATCCCGAGCACAGTATTTGCGCAGAGAAGCAAATGAACAGCAGATCATTAAAGGAAGAGCATGGAACTGATACTCCAGTTGGACCAAAGAATGAAGTTGATAACAAAAAAAAAAAAAAAAAGATAAAATCAGAGTTGAATGCTTGGGGATTAGCTATAGCGATCCCAACACAGATAGAGCATGCTACACTCTTGCAAACACCTTGCAACTTGCACGACCCTGTAGCTTAAAAAACCATAATGATTTAAAGCCTATGAGGGATGGACTGGACAAAATATATTTTATTAATTTATTTGAAATTAGGGGTTTTTTGCTCCTTTCTCTTTCCAGACTGCTCAGTGCTGCTAATGCCCAGTTCACAGACAAAAAGAAGAGACAGGAACAGGGATTTTAGCTCCTTCTCCATTGCTCAGCACCGTGCTACCGGTTGGAGCCTGGGCAACTTGAGGGCTCTGAGGTGCAGCACAGCAGCAGCGCAGCTACTAAGACTGGGGCTGCATCAGGGCAAGTGAGAACACAAGACAGTGGAAAATGGAAAAGAATCCATGAAGATGAACCCTTCCGCATTTCAGGAGGACAGTACTGCTAACAACAACTAGGAGAATCCAAAACCCCTTTGAATAACGAACGCTCGCAGGTGTTTGCCCAAACACAATGAACAACATTTAGAATTACAGGGTACTTGCCTTGGATGTGCTCACTCATCTCTGAACTGCTTCAGTCCCACCTCATAAACTAAATTCTTCACTGACGGAAAATAATGTAGACAAGGTCACATAGCCACTCTGCAGAGGTCTTTATCAAATCTCATTTTTGTCTGATGGGGCCGTATTTCACAGCTTCTGATGTTGGTTCAGAATATCTCCGTGATATGCATTAGAAGGAGCTTCAGTGATTCTCCCACGCACGGCCAGCAAAGGGAAGATGTTGAGCCAAGTAGGCATAGGGACAGAAAAGTGAAAGCAGCAGTCGGAAAGAAAGAGAATCTCTTTCCTATTTCTCTTGCATTTTTTTAAGACAACTAGTGAATGTTTTTAATTTTTTCAGATCAATTGCACAGGGACATTTCCAAGGATTTAACGGCTTACCAAAAACCAGGAGCACTAATTAGCAGTACGGGGGCTGGCCACCTTTCCCAGGCTCAGCCTAGGTCTCGGAGGCATTTAAAATGCTCCCATGAGGGAGTGAGATTGTTCAGGTGATTCATTTGGCCAACACATAAAGCAACATTTTCAATAATTCTGCCTAGTTTGTTGCCATTTTATTGTCTAGTAAGAGGTAATGGATAAAAACAACCTGACCTTTTGTTAGTAAACTTTTGCTAGGCTACACATAATATTACCCAGCACTTCATATCCTCAAAACATCATGCAAACACTAAGCCCCTCACACAAGAAAGACGTTGCATTGCTGGAGCATGTCCAGAGGAGAGCCACAAAGCTGGTGAGGGGTCTGGAGCACAAGGCTTACAAGGAGCAGCTGAGGGAGCTGGGGATTTTAGTCTGGAGCAGAGGAGTCTGAGGGGAGCCCTCATCGCCCTCTACAACTGCCTG
>NW_009259800.1:2035991-2046071 GCF_000687185.1 Egretta garzetta
AGATGAGGTGCTTAGGGACATGGTTTAGTGGTGGGATGGCAGGGTTAGGTTAACGGTTGGACTTGATGATCTTAAAGGTCTTCTCTAACCTAAACGATTCTGTGATTCTATGATAATGGATCCACATGGTAGCTGTCCCGTACAATAAAGAGCAAAGAGCACAGCATTTACAGTAAGTATCAGGTGCACAGTGTTTAGGCCTACCCGCAGTATAAATCTCACTGGTTTGGGGGATTGTGTTACACCAGGCTTACGTCCCTGCCATGTTATCACAGTTTGCCCAGTGGTGGTATAACTGTGCTGTGAACACAGCCCCGTAAAGGCCATAAAACAAAACCAGTTGCCTAACAGTAGCCTGTCTCTGGCTCCCTTTCGGTTAAGAACAAAATTAACTTTCAATTGATTAGGAATTAAAAGCATGACAGGGAATATAACCCAAATGCACTGCTGAAACGACAACGGACCCGAACAGCAGAAGCCCCTGCCTCCAACCTTTAAAGCTATTAACCCTGGCATGAATTTTTATTTAGTGTTAATTAGGGAACTGGCAGCAAAAATCAATTAATTAATTACATCTCAGATCCACTGGAAAGCATAATGGAAATCAAAGAGACCTAGATTATCCTGCATCCATGGAAGAAAGGCTGCTACAACAGCTCTGGATGATGGCACTCCCTCTTTCTTTAAGTGTAAAGAAATAAGTGTTTAGACAAAAAAAAAATAATATATATATATATGAATGAGATCATTTCTCCTAGCTGGAAATGCCAAACCCTTCCTTGACTTGGCCCATCTGTCAGGACAATATCTATCCCTGGCTCCTGCTTTCCTTCTTGCCTCTGGAGCTCTCTAATCCTCGGCATTTCTTGCATCAGTCCTGCGGATTTCACCCCCCTCCTGCCTGCTTACAAAGCACCATCCACAAAATACCCCAGAAGTTCAGGTGACAAGACCTTCGGAGAAGGTCCAGAAAGTCCCCAAGGGAGATGTTTCTGCGGGACTCAAAAGGAGACAACAGCATACGTCGCCATCTCCCTGGCCCCATCCCTCTGGAAAATGCACACATTTTGCTATTTCATCTATTTCGACAAAATTATGTACTGGGTTTGGGTTTGCTTTGTTTTTTAATGCCCAAGGTACAATTAGCTAACTAACGTTACTGACAGTGATTAGCGGGTGCTAATTACAATAGAATTTCTGTCAAATTACATGGTGCATAAATATGGCCTGACAAACTAGTTCAATTTTTAGAAAAGAGGGAGCAAGCTGAGCGAGCTGCTGGCAGGCGAGGCAGGGCAAAACGCAGCCGTTGATAACACATCGCCCACCTCGCCCCCTATTTCAGGCAAGCAGCTTCCACAGAGGGATTTTTACTTGGGCAGGACAATAACATTTAGCCTCTCTGGTTTCAAGATACAAAAACTAAGACGTGAGCAAGTGCGCGTGTTTGTGGTGGGTGTCAAGAGCCGCCCAGCTCGAAAACCTCCCGCTGCTACAGCTTTTGCACTGTGGAAAATGTTGACGTTTGCCCGGGATGCTTGAGAACAGCTGGTTAACAAGGTCTTGGGTGTTCTAATGCAAAGTATTTTGATGGAGTTAATCAAGAGATATTGCCTCCCTGATTGCATTCCCAGCCTGCCCAGGAGCGTGCCAGTGCCGGACCGGGGAGGACGAGGCCAAGGGGAGCGTTGCCGCAAGCCTCCGCCAGTGGCCCTATTGCTCAGCCCATTTATCAGTGCCACCGCGGAGAATAAATATTTATAAATGGTGTGTCAGCTCTAATGTGATAAATTATCTCCAGCCATCACATAGATGGTTCAAGATGTGTTAAGCCTCTTCTAAACATTTGGTTAAGAAAACGTCTAAGAGGGGAGTCAAAGGGGGAGAGAGAGAAGAAAAAAACCACACGTGCCAAAAAGAGAAGGACAAAACATCGACGGGGTTGACTTTGCACTGCACTTCTTGCCCCGGGATTGTGAAGTGCAAGTAACCTGCCGAAGTACATTAAAACTCTCTTGACTAACCCCAGTTTATTGTAAACATTATAGCAAATCCATTGTAAACAGCAGCAAGAGGCTTTTGGGAACCCATTAATCAAAATAAACTGCTCTGGAAAATGCCTCTGCTCAGCTTGTTTAACTAGCACTGCAGCTCCATACTGCATAGCTGATTTCAAAATATACAATTTATTGCCTTGGATGTCTTTGCTCAGAGCTAGATCTGAATTCCTCTGGGTACTTTAACATACAGTTAATCAAAGCACAATGCCACCCCTATCATATTTACAATCTGGCAGGCAATTAGTCAATAATAAATAAAATGCATTGGAAAGACAAATGATATTACTGTATATGTATCAATGGGCTTATAGGCTCAAAAGATTTATCAGTACCACTGGAGAGAATAAATATTTATAAATGGATGTGTCACTCATAAAGTGATAAACTATCTCCAGTCATCACATGAAGAATGCATATTTTCAAGTTGACATACTTTATTATCTACCTAATCATTTTTCAAAAGGTGTTTTTCAACTTTATTAGCCGTACTTAACAACGGGAGGAACTTCTTATCATCGTCACTGAATTGAGGTTGTGCAGCAAAGCCCCATTCAGGATTTCCACTGCAGGTTGTACAAAGAGAATGAAAGATTTTCTTTCTCCTTTGTTATCCTTTGGCCAAAAATGAGTCCTTAAAGTCCTGCAAAGCCTATTTCTGTGAGTAGAACCATTTAAAAATATTTTAAAAAAATAACCTTCCTCCGACTAAGAATTTCAACATTCAGAATGTTTAAATTTCAAATGCCATTGACATATTTGAAACCCATTGGGACTCAAAACACGTTGGTTAGTTCTACCACTGTTTCACACTGGGAGGAAGGAGGATTTGAAACATCAGTACAAAAAAAAAAAAAAAAGAAAAAAGCCTCTCTAATGCATTTGTGTTTCTGGCATGATCTCAGAGGAACTGAAGAATGAAGGATGTGGAATATTTCCAGCTGTCAACAATAAAAAAGAAAAGAAAGAAAAAGGAAGATATTTAGAAGAACTGGTGTGTGGTTGGAAATACAAGTGAAGAAATAAGTTTTGTGGCCATCTATATACTTCTAGATGACTATTGCCAGTGATTTGTATTATACAACTTTTTTCTGTAAATGATTTCGAAGAAATGTCTCTGCTCCCCCTATGATTCTTTTCTCACCATCTCCAAAAATAGGAGCCCTGGTCATACCTAGTCCTGCTGCTTTAAATGAGTGACTTACAGTGTCAGAACTATGTGTTTTAAAACCTACCAATTTTTTGTATAAATATTTAAATAGGATTGCTTTTTCAGGAAGTAGCTGGTGTTAGCAAAAGTGTGAATGAAGTTATATTTGTATAAAGCGTTTACACTATGGCTGTAATTGTGGAGAGGTTTTAAACCAATATAACTGCATCCATGCTTAGAAATGTTCCCAGCAATAGCACAGAGAAGAGTCGCTCTTTGCTCACGTCCTCACAAACAGATCATTAGGTAATGATTAACTGGGCCCTATTTCTTTATAGAACTTTGATTTCCATTTTAGGTTATTATATTTTATTTTATTGACTGAAAAACTAAAGCGATATATTCTAAAATATCTATACAATTGTTTCAAGATCATTAATGACCCAATAACTAAGCTTTAGCTTAGAAGAAAAAAAAAAAAACAACAGGAGCTAGGTCCTTGAATTCGTCCAGCGAGGCACCACGGCACGGTGAGGACAGATGTTTCCCTGTTTGCATGTGTGCTCGATGCCGTACCTCCGGGTTTCCCCACCTCAGGGGATGGAGCTGCACTTGGCTTGCACATTGAAGCTTGTGAGTAAGCAACGGAAGCTGGATATTCTCCATGTTTGCAGATCTACCCATGCCAGTTAGACCTGATAAAATTTTAAATGCTCCCCTGAATGAAGTTTTTTAAATGCTGCTGTTGTTCTCCCACTCATTTTACATTTGAGTTTGGCAGCGGATGCCATTAGTGAACATGCAGTGTCAACAGTGTCATGATGTTGCTCTTAGAGATGTGTCAAGTACCGTAGCGTGATCTTGTTGCATTTAAAATTAACCGCAGCGGTAAGACGGTGCCAATTTCTTGCATTAGATCCCGAACGAAGCCAGCAAACGTGTCAGGTGCACAGAGCGGGTTTCAAGAATAAACAAGCAACAAAGGAAACTCCTTTCTTCTGCCGCTTTCTTCTTTGTGCCACCTCTTGTCACACAAATTGTTAGGTAAAAAGCCTTTCTTCTGCTCGGCTGTACCCAACAGCCTGCCTCGGCAAGGAGAAAGCAGAGATGGTAGCTAGCTAAACGGCCCTGGACCCCTGGGAATCCTGTGAGACAGCCACTCACACCCTGGGTTTAACTCGTTTCTCATTCATTATCCCCCAAAGAAATTAACTTTGGGGGCAGGACAGGAATTTAGATAAACCACACAGATTTGCTTACCTAGGAAAATTTTTAAAAGTATATTTCAGAAGCGTGTTGCCCAGGCCGTTTCAGTTTAAATGCGCTTTTTTTTTTCCTGATGTAGTCACAGAGTTTTTCTCTGCAAATCATTTCTCAGTCTAAATCTTCAGTTTCTTGGAAACCACATGACTGATGGTCCTCAACGCTCCAGCTCGAGATAATCTATTGCACTTTAGCTGCAGAGTTGCCCACTCAGCATTATACATGGCTCCAGTTTGCACCACTTGTTTTACAAGGTATAATACCATCTTTACATCCTTCGTAGCTTGAAGCTCTGACAATTTTTTTCCTCTATGATTCAGAGCAGGGGAAAGAAATGCATTTGTTGAATTGAGAAACGCTCATGTTCAACTGTTTTCGTCTTGCTTATTCACATGAAAAGATTTAGGGTAGAAACACTGAAGTGTGCGTGCAGAAGCGGGGTTGTGGCAGAGACCTGACATGTCAAAAACCAAGAGCAGTTTGCCCAGGGTCCCCCCGGGGCCAGTGGTGGGACCGGTACAAGACCCAGAGCCACAGCAGCCCTCACCCATGGCACCACAGGGTTTGACGGAGCGTTGGTTAGCTGCAGTTTCCATTGCAGCAGTTAAAAGGTCCCAAGCAAACATAACATTCATCACAGACCTTTTTTTTTTTTTCCAGTTTGCCTGGGTGTTTCTATCAAAACACTTCTATCAAAATCTGGGTCATGTGAATATTCATTCCTACACCCCACTTGCTTCTCGGCAAGCAAATGATCTGCAAGCACCGTGCTTTCCAACTGTGTGGCAGGTAGGAAGGTCCTCCACAGGGCCTTGTGCGTGCGTCATGCTGGGGAGGACATGCTGCTGCCTTGCTTCTCATCCAGCTTTGGTTCTCCACTGCTGCTGGTGCACCCGTGTGAGCCTGCCCCGAGCGACTGTCCTGGAATTCCTCTTCAGCAACGGCCACCTCTGCGGAGCCTTCCTAAGCCACCACACCCACAAACATCCTCAAAGAACAAGTGTTTCGATATCCTCCTAAGAACAGCAGCCCGAGCTCACAGCAGTACTCTTCAAGACAGCCAAGGTTTTTAACAGGATGAACACTGCTAAAACACCATCACATCAGCAAAACTCCTCAGGTCAGCGGGCTGGTGAAGCAACCCAACAAAGAGAAAGGTCTCCATGAACAGCATTGCTGCCTGCAGCACAGTCTTCCCCAAAAGACTTTGGTTTGTAACAGGGAGTGTTTGGCAAGTCCAGCCACCTTAAAAACTTTTGGAAGAAAAGCTCTGCTCTTGTTTCATAACAGAGTGCTGGAGACCACATCTTATGCAACCGCGGCATCATTACATCATTGACTGGAAAAACTGCCGGAGCAGGGTCACCCCAGCCCTGCCCAGCTCCCGCAGTACCTGTCTGAGTGCAACGGAGGAGCTCACCCCCAGCTAAACCCCACTGCCTTCACCCTCAGCAGGCACCCAGTCTCCAACGGGCTCCCCACAAAGGACGGGCACCACCATGCCGGGGGCTGCTGGCACAGGGCAGGGGGGTCCCAGGGCCAGGTCAGCCACATCCACCTGTGCGAGCAAGCACAGCCTTGTTTTGTACAGCTGGGATGAGGCTCAGTTGCTGTCTAACCCAATGGAAATGTTTCCTAGGGATGAGAATTTTTTTGAGGGCTTGCAATAAAACAAACTGCTGGAGGCAAAATAACAAAACAACGAGTCTGAGCGCTTCCACTGGGTCATCTGAAGTTAACTCTTTGAAAATAGCAATCTTTCATCCAACTGAATCTCACCAAAACATTTCCAAGACAGATATCAAGTGACCTGCAACAAATCACCCAGAAACTCTAGGTTAGAGCCGAAATTCCAGGAAAATCTGAGCACAGCAGATAGTGCTTGAGCTCATCCATGGGAGAGGAGTCTGCTTATGCTATGAAAGGTTATTCAAGTGTTTAGTAACAGAGAGGGAAATGATCTTTCAAGTTAAAGACTTCTCGGCTGAAGATGGCTGTTGAATAAGCCAACATCAAAACTCAGAAGGACATTTGAAGGAGCTAATTCCTTACAGCAGCATCTATGCAACCAGCACTTTACTTCTAGCAGTTGAGCAAAATTGCAAACAGCTGGCGGATTGTTGGAACATTTTAAAACATTTCTTTCAAGGTACTTTATTACTTTCTTAAAAATAAATACACATGCCACACATTCCCCATTTTGCAGACGCAGTGCACGTGTATCCCAAGGACCATTTTTTAGTTGGCGAGTTTCTTATCCACCAAAGCAAAGTCTCTGTCCTGATTTCTCTACAGCAGTAAGACTCAATTTTATTTCTTCTCCCCCACCCCCCCGCAGCCTGGTAGTCCCTCTTTACTGGGTGAACAAGTGCCTTCGTATATCATAACAGAGGGGAAGGTGATCATAGCACAGTTGTGTTATCATTGTGCTCACACTCCCTCCTGGAGCACAGCCCCTCGGCAGAGCATCCCGGCTCAGCAGGGAACTGACAGGCATTTTCTAAAAGGTGAGTGGAAAAACCTGATTACTTTATGCATGAGGGATTTGTTTCAAACACTGCTGTGAGGACTCCCCAGAGGTCCTAGAAGCTAAGGGTAGATTTTGAAAAACACATTCTTGCACGCGGAGGGATGAACCGATGACTGCACTGTTCAATTCCCTATAGCAAAGGTCAGGAATATAAAGGCAAAAATAAAAATCTCAGCTCACAAATTGTCTCCCCTTGTGAATGTCTTGCCATCAGTTAACTCTTACTGCAACCAAATCTTCTGTCTGCCCTCAAATCCTCTCTGTCCCTCCCTTCACTGGTCGTTTCTGAGAACGTAAACATCCTCTCTATCACACAAGGTCATGTCCATCCTCCAAATAGGCCTGGAGCTCAGCCTCCCTCTCCACTGGTACCAGGTAGCATCTTTTACCTCCCAGTCTGCAACACCTTAACTGCAGCAAACCAACAGGAGGCACCAGATGGAGACAACCAAAGACAAGGCGAAGCGACCCTCCAAGGCGAAGGGCATGGAGTCAACGGCACACAGCTGCTGGAAACACTGCAACCGGTGGGAGATACGGTGCTGCACACCATGCATTTTAACACATGGTTTAATTGAATTCATTATGAGAACCACATCCCCACATTATGAATACCATACGGTATTTTGCAGCTGCAGTCGTAACTCAGCTTCATCAAAAACCTGCAGAGGCTGTGAACAAGCAATGGCACGGAACTTTTTCAAAGAATATAGTACGGTGCATGGCTACAGGCAAGTACACACAAAGTCAAGAATAAAGTCGGGGGCTTCGATTTTCTTAATTTTAATGGCAGTTTTGACCTCTCATTAGCAGAGACTCTTTTGACTATGGATAAAATAAAAAATATACATATACACATATAATAATTAGCAAATACAAGCACTGAAAGTACAAGGTCAGTGCTATTAATGTACCTATGGGTGTGTATTACATCTATGACAGCTCCCAGATGGAACAGTTCCAGGATTTGGTATTGCCACAGGGCTGTCGTAACCACACTCAGTCCCTCATCTTCTCTCTTCTCCATCCTTCCCTCTGTTCTCAGAAAACGACTATATGCAGCATCAGAGACATGTTGGAAACAAGGAGCGAGTCTTCACTGCCCCAGTTCTTCAGCCCAGGGGCAGCCGATACCTCGGGATAACGGGGTCAATCTTTTATAAAGTGAACTTCATAAAATCGTTCTCTCTGGAGCAACACAAGGACATCGCGATAGACCTCGTGCAGACTTGGTACAACATGTGACATATTGCCACAGATTTCAGTTAACTAAGGCCTGACTGAGTTCTCCTGCATCCACATGCCCAGGCATGTCCCCCCCAGGGACCTTCTGGGGACTCGGGAGGCTGATTTCCCAGCTCGCAGGGACGAGCATGGGGCAACTCCAGCTGAACGCTAGCAGGGGCAGGTAGGTGAACGTGACAAGATCCTTTACAGGGCGATGGCAACGCTTTCTCTTTTCCATCAGACAGCAACTAAATGTTTGTATTAACTTGATAATGAAGATCTTGTATTTCCTCCTCCTTTCTGTGATATCAGTCTCCAGAGACCTCCCCTGCATTACGCGCGCAGGCACACATGCACACTCTCATCTACTTAAAGAAACCCTCCTGTTTGATCCACACCAGTTAAAAAGCATTCCAGGCAGTGCCCAGAAGTCCTTTCTCTCTCTTTCTCCTACGATAAAACTTTGTTCAGCAAGCCAAAGGACATAAACCCTGAAATTTCAACTCGGCTGATTATCCTTCTTTCTTTACAGCCTTTTTCTTCTCCCCGTTTCAGAAGTGCAGTTGCTTCCAGCAGCTCTCTGCTGCCTCATGGTAGGTGAGGGTCTCTTTAGGAGGTAACCACAGTCCCTTTAAACTGAGATGGGCCAGAACCTGAAAAAATTCAGAGGTTTGGCAGGGCTTAGATCTGAAGCTTTAGTATAAGACTCTCTGAAGACTGAGAAAAGGAAATTTCACAGAATGGGTGTTACAAAAAAGAAAAAAAAAAAATCTGTAATCAGTCTAATTTGATAACCAATTTGTCTCAGCCATGCTCTCACCCTTGCTTTTGAAATGAATGTTCTTTGGAGCCAAATGTCAGAGAGCCGGGCTTGGAGTGTGAAATCCATCGCAAGCAGAGACACCAGATGTGTTTGCTCTATGAACTTCGGGTTTCCTGAACCTTTTGGTTAAAAAGCACGTGTGTCTCTTACTCGAGATCGGGAGCAGCAAATTCAGCAGCTAACAAGCAAGCCATAGTTGTTTCCTGAGAAGTTTCATCCTATGGGTTATTCATCGTGGATTACACGCTCAATTCAAGCAGTTTGAAATTTTCCAACAATGATTTGGTTCGCAGACTTCCTACCTGGATGCAAAATAATCTAATCTGGTTATCATTTTCAGGTGTAAATGTTCAGTAATGAACTCGAACTCATCTTCTGTTAAAGGCTCACAGCTGCGCCTATGAGATGCATTCATCTCTGGAAACACAAACTTCTAACGCAAACTATAAAATTATCTGTTTAAGGCAAATCCTAAATCCCTCAGCCACACATGTGCATTGGAGAAGACTTGATTTATACGGTTGTAAAACTCTTGCAGGAAGGATAGACTTTTTGACTTATAAAGAAAGCTGGAAAGAGGAAGCCCGCTTCATTTGCAAGTTCAGCGTGCAAGATTGCGAATGACATTCTTGTATTCTGACTTCCCTACAAAACAATTTTTAACATCATCGCGCCAAGCAACATCGCGTATGCGCCCTTATTTATAGAACTTGCTGGTATTTCCATCATACCAAGGTTTAAAATTAGTATTTTAGCTCATGCCACCTCCTGCTCACACAGCATGCACGGAAGATGCCCCCTCTCCTGGGGGTTCACAGCCCCAAATGAAACAACTCTGGGGTGAGCAGCTTCCCGCAAAGAAACACGGACAAAGCTTGAGGTGACCATAGATGGCCCAAAGGCAAGTTCAGTACCATGTTTGCAAGCTTCATCTGTGTAGGGATTTGTTACAAGCACCCATTTTTGCAGAAAGCGGGTTGTATTGGCATAGGATAGGAATCTATAATTTTTTACACACTTCACTAAAATC
>NW_009259800.1:2046103-2050724 GCF_000687185.1 Egretta garzetta
GCTCACCCGTGCCTCCCTTTTAGTTTAGTTCCTTCTGTCTGGGTGCGAGGCTCATGCAATGCACTTGTTTCACATCCCTGCATTTTGGGGCTGGATGTTGTTGTCCCAGCAGAGGACACGCTCCGGGGAGGAACCAGCTCAGCACCATGAGCACCACTGACCCAGACCCAGACTGGGCGCTGTGACTGATGCCACAGCGATGTCCACAGCCAGCCCCCCCTGCACTTACCTCCTTTCCACCCTCGATAACCATTCCCACTCCAGAAAGGAAAAAAAAAAAAAAAAAAAAACAAACACACAGGGGATGCTACTCCTTTTACAGCTTATCGGAGAGCCCGGCACAAAGGCAGGCCACGAATTTCCGAAGGAACCTCAGTGTAAATTGATGACCAGGCAATAAACCTGTCTTTAGATAAGTAGAACAGTTTGCATATGCTTTTGTGCGTGCACCTGCCTGTTCAGCGAGTCATCACTCATTTCACAGCTCATTTCGCTGACTGTGGTCTACAGGTTTTATCTTTTTAATTGGGCAAACAATACACACCTTGTCTTTGCACATAAAGTCCAGTGCTAACGTGCATGACTCCTACAAAGTTGGTGGTTTCGTTTTTTTTTTTTTCAATCAGCACTTCCTAATGCTGTACATTTAAGGTGGACGTGTTCCCTTTTTTTGCCGGTTCCCTATCTGCAATGCAAATACTCAAATTTCTGCATAGATTTTGATTCTGCCTGAGGCGAATCTTCAAGAGCCCACGTTGGTGTCCATTAAAGCCCAGGGGGAGAGTCCTTTTGACTTCAAATGGCTTTGGCTCGGGCTCAACAGCGCTAAAAAGAAAAGACAAGAAGCAGAAGTCCCCCCTCACTCCGAAGCAAGGAGTCTAAAGCAGATGAAGAGCAACAGAAATTTAGCAGTTACCTTACTTCATGTGGTTTCTCTGGGAAATGATTAGGGTTTTGGTTTTTTTTTAAACACACAAGCAGTGCATTACACAGAGACAGGGTTTAGCGTCTCCCGCAGAGGCCAGCAGAGTTAATGCAGTTTATACCAGCCACAGTCTTGGCCTGGGGGAGAAGCTAATGCAAAGAGCAGATGAAACGGGCTGAGCAGAGCATGCTCCTCCAGCAGCTGTGTTCTCCCATGCTTTGCATTGCTCACTGCTTTTAGGGTTTTAAATCCCATCCTGCAGGGTTGGGCGGCAGGGCCCTGGCATGGGGACACTCAATCAGCCCGTGGCTGCAGGGGGACGCTGCCCCCCCCCCTTGCCAGCTGGCTCTGCAAAACCAAACCCTGACCTGGGGGTCCTGCTCGAGCTACCAAGACTCTGGGATCAGCGCAAACCCGGCCAGACCTCCACCAAGGCCACCGCAGCGAGGACGAGCACCCGTCCCTGCTGCAGCTCAGGCCAACACGGCAGGAGAGAACCACTTGAAAAAACAAACACACACACACACACACTTTGCAGCATGATTAGTTTTTGGCGAAGATACGCTGAATGTAGGGGGGGAAAAGTGCTGTCTTTGTTCGAGGATGCAAATGAGCATCTTTTTTAGAAGCTGAGAAAGAGCCCCAGCTAACAAAAATTGCGCATTGACTGAAATAAGCCAGGCTGCCTTTCAGATGTAGACTTCAGACAGAAAATGAAACATATCAAAGTGTCTGATTTGACGTGGCTTGCAGCTGCAAGGCAAAGCGACTGTCCCATTTTTTTCCCCCCGAGGCGAACACTCAAGATTTTCTTGATCTTATCTTTGTCTTTCTATAAGTCTTTGAAAACCATCTGTAGAGATTCATAAAGGGTATTTGTGTTTTAAGTAAACTGCAGAAGTGATCTATACCGAACAGATGGAAACAAATCAAAAAGCTTAACGGGATGCAGAAAAACAGCAACACTTAGAAAAATCCTAGATATGAACGAGCAGGCAGGTTGTCTCCCATTTGGATTACATTTGGTATGGCATCTCTTTCCCCCAGCTCTCTCCGCAGCCCGCTTGGTCTGCTCTCACCACTCTTCTCCCGTCCTTGTTCACAGGCTGCAAAACACTTCCCAGCTGCGTTTGCTCTTCTGGACGAGCATCCCTTCGATGGGAATCATTCAGCTCCCTGGCAGAGCCCGAACACCCACCCCGAGCCCTTTAACGCAGGTCCCTCGGTAATAGATGGCATTTGACAGCAAAGGGCCCTCATTTTTCACGGCTTGCCAAAACATTTCTGAACAGATAAGGCGGGCGAGAAAAATGCTACGAATCAATCTCCAGCGTGCTCAGGGCTTGTGCACTTGTTTGTTTGTTCGGGTGGTGTTTTTTTCTGGCAGACGATTTCAAAGAAGCACAAGACTGCTTGCTCAGTACCAGCTTTTCATAGAAGACACAATAAGGTGCAAAATGATGTGTGTTACTGGAGTGAGTGGGCGTTAATGGGACTTCCTGAGTGTACTAACAAAACCAACAGAGAAAAGAGAAAAAAAAAAAAACTTTACAAATTTCCCCCGGTGTTTCAGCTGCAGCCCTGCACGCTTCCCCCCCTCCCCATCAATCAGAGCCCTACAAGCCCATTTTGAGGAGGTTGCCGCGATGCTGCTGGAGAGCATCTGCCCTCATGCAGCTCAGTCCTTGTAGCCCTGAGCAAAAGCCACGCTTGGCCACATCTTCACAGCAGAGACCATATATCAGCATACCTCTGGCTCTGCAGAATTCCCAGCAGCGGATCTGCAGAGGCCAGTCCTCGCTAGCACAAAGTCTGGGCTGTATATTCCCCTCCATAAATTTATCAGTCTCCATCAGTGTAGTGCTGCCCTCATGCAGCTCAGTCCTTGTAGCCCTGAGCAAAAGCCACGCTTGGCCACATCTTCACAGCAGAGACCATATATCAGCATACCTCTGGCTCTGCAGAATTCCCAGCAGCGGATCTGCAGAGGCCAGTCCTCGCTAGCACAAAGTCTGGGCTGTATATTCCCCTCCATAAATTTATCAGTCTCCATCAGTGTGGAGTCCACACCTACACTCAGACCCACCATTGCTGCACAGCTGATTCATAACCTCACCCCTCCGGTGGTAGCAATACCTATTTTATTTCCAGCTTACATTTACTAATGGCCAGTTTGTACCTTTTTTTCCCCTCCTCCTTTCTTTTCTCACCAGTCCCTAACAGACCCAAGGCAAAGGTTAAGGTAAATCCCAGATGGGGGACCTGGGGATGTTGAAGTGACATCAAAGCGCTCCTCCTGCTTTGTTTCTGTAGGATGTTAGATGACAGAAGTTCCAGATAAATGTGTATTTCTGTTGAGCTACTTAACTTATTATGAAGTCAAGACACGGGTCCCACCTTAAGCATCTGAGGAGGTGGCTGATCTTATCCTGAAGTCCTGCCTGGTCCCCAGGATGGGCACTAAGGACAGTCCTGTCCCTTTAGACTCTGGGACCACACTTTGGTTGGGGTCCCCAGACACACAAAAAGGGCACAAGAAAGGACAACTTCAAATGAAGAAATGACAGTGTACGCTCCAACCCCACATCATCCTTCCCCCACTGAGATGAAACTCCAGTGCTTATAAACTATGGGCTGAGCGCAGTGCGGACCCAGATGCCTTCCCGCTGCTGTCAAAGGGAACTCACCTTTGACTTTGCAAGAACTGAGCAGGACAACGCCCAAAGCATCTGAAAATTCAGTTCCCCTCTCAATGCCAGGAGGCAGAGCTGGAGCAAATCCTTGGCATCCTCTCCTCAGCATGGGGCTGGGGCCACAGGGCTCCAGCATGAGCAGATGTGGGGATGGCATGATGCATGGGCAGCTGTGGTGGGAAAGGCCCTTCAGCTGACCATGTCTACCCACCACTCCCCAGGGAAATCACCACAGTGTGTTACACACAGCTTCGCACCAGCTCTCCTAGCTATCGCCCAAGGAAACAAAACATTCCTACATACTTCCCTGCTCCTCCCAGAGCAGCTCGCTGCCCTCCACTTGGCCGTGCTGCCTTCTCCAGAAGGGAACAGGCAAAGACCAACTTCCACTCTTGTCCATCAGGCCACACTCATGAGACCATGTGTGGGTGACATCTGGGGCACTATCAGGCTGAATATATCCTTTTTTCCCCCCAACCTGGAGCTCAGCCATCACCAAGCTCTGCTTCCTGAGCAAAGCACAAGCCATCCCATGCTACGGCCCTGATGGACCTTTGGTATTTGGATCCATGTAATGCAGTTTCCCAGTTCTATCAACCGACCAGCCTAGAGCGCCTTGCACACAAAAATAGAGGCAATACTGTGACTGATATTTTTAGAAAGGGAATGCATATGTAAATTATTCCCCTGAAAACGTCTCTGTGCGTCAGACTCTCCCCTGATTCAGAGAACATCCCTTCTATCTTTTCCTCAAGTACAGGCTGCATACAGCGAAGCTTAACATCTCAGGGAATCTGGTGGCGGAGAAGGTTGCTGCAAAAGTGATTCATCTATCACATCTTTCACAGCTTTGGTAAACTGGAACAGTGCGAATTTCTCTGCCCCCAGTCTTGGCTGCTCGAGAGCTCCCCGACTCCTCTCCCATTCACAGCTTCCTGCGCGCGCAGCGAAAAGCGAGGAGCGTTGCTGGTTTCCTCACCTCTGTGTCTGCAGCCTCCTGCCG
>NW_009259800.1:2050777-2052008 GCF_000687185.1 Egretta garzetta
TCCAGACAGGCCCATCTGGTGGGAACGCTTCCCCGGTTGGCGGCTCCGAGGCTGCAGAACGACGTGGTTCTTCGCTGGCAGGGTGGCGAGGAGCCCTCGCAGCCCTCTGCACGCACAAGCCGGAGCAGCTCACGGGCGATTCCCACATCAAGACCGTCCCACCGGCGGGAGCCAGGCTCGGGGCAGGGCTGCTCAGCCCCAGGCAGACCAGACATCCCACCCATGCTCAGCGCTGGCAAAACGGAGCCTCCCAAGAGGAGGCGGCACTCCCAGCCACCAAAACACGCAGCCATGTTCTTCCACCCCCTCACATTCACACCCTCCATGGGCGTAACCTGCCCAAAACTCCTCTGGTCCTGGAGGCCACTCAGCAGCTAAGGCAGGGCAGGAACGCACACACCAGCAGGCATCTCACCAGTGCCCTGCACATTAGGAAGTAAACAGTACAGTCCCCGACGTTATGTTCGATCACTGTCCAGAAGCTATTAGGAAGCTAATTAAAATGAATAGATCACTTAAGCATTCAGAGTTCATATCCCATTAATTCAACAGCACAAGATACAGCGAGAAAGACGAAGGCTGAAGAAAAGGCCAAGGACGGTACAGCAACGTTCCTTGGTGTGGATTTTTTTCCCTCCTTTCTTGTAATACAAAAGATAAGTCTGTCTCCTGGCTTATCTAGATACATTTGTAAAGATTAAAAACACACTTCTTTGCCTTTGCATTCTGCTGGAAATTATTAGTCTGTGGTAGCACTAAGCAGGGCGCTCTGCCAGCCTGAAGGTTCTGATTTAAGCCCCAAAGACAAGGAAATTCAGAGCGAAACCTGCTGCTGCCTGCGTGGGACCAACCAGGCAGGCAGGACCCTGCCCATCCCCTGCCCTGGCAGGCAGATGGGGAGATGGTGCTGCACATGAGCAGCAACACAGCCTCAGCTCGGCAGGAAAGGCCCCAATTCCCACACCAGGAGCAGGGAAAAAAAAGAGCATTTTCCTGCTTACCGGTACTATTTGGGAATAGGGACAGCAACAGCCAGGCAAGGGGGTAGCTCCCAGCTGGGGCAGCTCAGTGACCTTAACGCTGAGAGCCCACTCGTTGCAAGGCTGGCTCCGAGATGGGAGCAGCAGTCTCCAAAGCCTTGGGCAGGACTCAAGGAGGTGTCCTCGTGGAGAAACCGCTGTCCCCAAGTACATCCCGAAAACCCAGCTCACCAGGAATGAGCAGGCTGCAA
>NW_009259800.1:2052039-2073628 GCF_000687185.1 Egretta garzetta
GAAAAAAGAAAAAAAAAAAAAAAAGACGCTGAAAAATAGCTGTTGGATATCCTCAGGGACAGTCCTGCAGCCTGGAAGACTTTGATACTTTTCTGTTGCAAAGATCTGTTTGTGGTTTAACACATGGTTTAATATTAGGTCCAGAAGAGAAAAAATTCAAGAGCGGCTGTGGTGCAGATCCCCACCTCTCGCTGAAGGGTTTATGCCTCCGTATCACTCTGAGGTCCCATGCTTCATATCTCTTTTTAAAATTGGCACCGCAGGCACCTCTAAGTCGTCCCTCTCTCCCTGAAAGTATTCCTGGGTGAGAGAAACTCAGCTATAGGCAATCTGCTGAAGAGCATGCGTGCTTGTACCCCAAAAGCCTGTGGTCATAGTCCTATGTTTTGGAGCTCTTCAGCTGAAGACCGCCTAACCCAAGGAAACGCATTTCTTTGTCGCATTCCAGACCAATGCAAGTTAATGTATTGGCATTAAAAGACCATGAAAAATGGGGTTAATTACGGAAACGATGACCTTTATATACAGCAGCTCAGCCATGGGCTGCTACCATACATCATAATGTTAGGAAGAGCCACTTACTGACACACAAGAGCAAATAATAAATAATAAATCCATCAACCTAAACTGAGCCTTGTGTAATGTGCTCCTGACAAACCATAGATTAATTTGCCTAACCCATCATTTGTTAATCCTTCATCCCAGAGAAACACGCTTAAGCGCTACAACTGCGACACCTGAGCCTGTTCATACAGGCACGGTAAGTCACGTACAGTCATCCAGAAGTCCACCAGCCATCAGTCCATCATCCCCACCTTTACCAAATACCGCCAAAGCCTTGCAGATTCCGCATTTCAAAGGTGGATAACTAGAGTTCTGGATTTATGAAGCCACAGAAATAACAATTGGGTTTTTATATCACCAGTAACTACAATTATACTAAACTTAGCATGTTTTTTGCATGATATAAATAATAAATGCTAATATTCAATGTTAAAGGAAACTGGAGCTGTAATCCCTACCAGTAGGTTTATACAGTGAAGCTCATCCTATAAAAGCTTGCACATTGGGGTGAGGCCTTTGATAAAAGGAAGAAATTAAGAGGATTTTTACATTTTAAATTTATTTTACCCTGAGGCTGTTTAGGGTTTTACAGCTGTAGGAGAGGTAACACAGGAGACCTGGAGCTGTAGGTGGAGAAGATACAGCAGAGGCAGATGTGGTCACCTTACTAGAAGTGCTGGGAATTGGCAATGTATTTCTGTAGCCAGTAAGTGCAAAATGGTTCCAGAAAAGAATCACCGCTGGAGATTAAGAGCAATTAAAATTTCCTAAACTTTCTGGGGGAACCATCAGCTGCTGCATCGAACTCGGTCACGTCCCGTTCTGCCCCAGGACACAGGAGGCAAGCGTGCAAACCAGCAACCACGACCAAGTTCTGCAGGGGGAGAACATCGGGGGAGCGGGCGGGAAGGAGAGCACTCCCCAGGCACCCTTGTGACTCAGATCCACCCAACTTCCCAGGTTAGGCGGAAAATTCTGCACAAGATTTTCCAATATTAGAGCAACCCCAGAATTTTTCCCCAGTTCATACTGAGTGACAAGTTCCACAGCGGCGGTGCCTAAAATACATACTTATTAAAATCATTATTAGACACAAGAAATATGTCTACTCCTACACGAGAGCTGGAAATCTGGGTCTAGTTTTAAAGAGAAAGCCAAGAAGCAAACAATGGAAATACTATTTTCCCTTCCCAAACAGATTACTCTAATGTTAAGTTGTTTCCCAGTGCTATTGTCAAATCTAATTAATCTGTTCTTTGTAATACCGCTTGTATTTGCTTTAATTGTCAAGTGACACCATTTAGTGACAGTGCCAAACCTGCCCAAGAGCGGCAGTGGGACCCTGAAGCTCTTTTCCATTCAAAATTAGTGGCTCTGATCTTCACGGTCAGCCGGTGCATCGCTCTTACTCGCTCCTCACCGAGCAGATAGATGTGAGCATGCAGTGCTACGGGGGCTGGTGCATCCTTTCCAGACGCAGGGCCAAGGGGTGTTGCACCATGAGGATGCCTGTTCTGGCATCAGCCCAACAAAAAAACCCTTGGAAAACGTTCCAGAGACAGCAGGAGCAGCAAAGCCAGCAGGAGGGTCATGTTTTGCTGCTGTGCTTGGCACCAAGAACAGCGACTTGCAGTGATCCTGCCCCACCGCTGAAGTCTCCATCCTCAAGTACTAAATATAGCTTGAAGGAAAAAGCTTTCAAATAAGCAAGGCAGGAGAGTTGGGTGGAGGATGGACACCACAGGCAACATAAATCCAACCAAAACAGGGCCTTCGCTATGTCTCAACAAGAGGGCAATGCACTCCTAATGAAGCCTCTAGGGTAGAATTACAAAGTATTAACGTGTTTGTGCATAATGCGTGCAGAAATGGCTGAAAGCTGGAAACCATGGGTTAATAGAAGAAACCACCAGTCACCTGTGTCAAATGCATATTTAATGCTCTCAGAGGACAGCTATGCCAACTGCTCAGCAGCCAGGAACTCTTTCTTAAGAGCTACTGTCATAAGCTTGTGATCTAGTTCATAAATAATCATCGAATGAAATGATTTATGGATTTGCTGAACTAAAGCTTTCCTATCTTTGTTCTTCCTCCAGCTCCTCCTGGATCGCTGGGAGAGGAGGGCAGCGGAGATGCAAGGGTTGGGCTGCGGTCACTGTGCTTAAGGGTGCATCTTGCTTTGGGAAGGGCGGCATGGATGGCTGAACCCAACACATGGATACCAGGGGACTGGGCTCACGGTGGATCCCAGGACCCTCCTCAGCTCCCGAGGGCCATGCCCACACCTCACACCCACCCTGCACAGCTTCCTTCAGGTCCTGGCTTGTGCCAGGCTGGGAAAATATATCCCGAGGTGGTTAAGTTACTATCTAGATGCCGATCTCAAAAATCCCAGTCCATTTTCTCCAGTTATTCCTTTACTCAGACTGAATATAAACTGACAGTCAAGTGTTATATGATTATCACTATATAAATAAATGTCATCACATTTAAATCACAATCTGATCTAACTTCGAGGTCAGCCCTGCTTTGGGCAGGAGGTTGGACTTTGTGACCTCCAGAGGTCCCTTGCAGCCTAAATTATTCTTTGATCCTGCGAGTTTTCCTTGACAGAAATTGTCCGTCTTTTAACAGTAGTAATTTATTGCAAGCCGCAAGAAAAAAAGTTTAATAACAGGTACGTCCTGCTTTGAAGCTGCTTTGGATTCAAAGCCTTAGGGGAGGTAAATACATTTAAAAGGGATTGCAGCCTTTAAAGGAGGGCACAGGATGCAATCCTGTCGCACTCTGCGCGAGGCAGACACCGGGTTCCAGTGCTGGCACAGCTGCTTTCATACACATTACTATTTGATTTTACAATGGCATCCAATTACCTTTCAGAGGATGGAAGATGCAGACTTAAAAAAAATGTGCTATGATACATTTTTTCTAGCTGTTAACACCCAAATTTGCTTGCAGAGCTGCAGGTTGCCCTCCTCTTCCAGGGAGCACCAGTCAGCTCCCACCAGCGTATTTATATTATATTTATAAAAACTCAGGGCCAGGTCATTACTGTGGTGCAGAGGGCCCCTTGCAAAGGGACACCAAGAACTGCTTTCCTCTTGCCAAAATCAGCGGTCTCCCCTGCCCAGCACCGGCCCCCCATGTCCCCATCTGCACCATGGCGCAGAGCAACCCCGGCTGCTGCGAGGATCAAGCCGTGCTTGTGTTGGGCTTTGATGTTCCCGGGTGGAAGGAGCTTTAACGGTGCGGTGGAGTGTTGTTTTTACACAAGATTTATCAGTACAGTTAACATACCGCCACAGAGCTGCTATTTGAGCATGCCCTGAATGTTAATAAGCGCACACAAGACAGGCTGCTGCTGCAGGTACACGCCGACGTTCACCTTCAAAGAGCTTTATAAACATTCTCACCTCCATCTCCCGAAGGAGAGCTCAGCTCCCTTTCGTGGGGAAGGGAGGGAGGCACGGAGGTCACGGACGGGCTTTGCGATGGGCTTGGGAGAGCAAGGATTCAAAAGAGCCTTAAGTGTCTTATTTTTACACAGACATTTATATAGAGCTTATACATTGTACTGCCTGGAGGAACCTCGTGCTTCAGCATGCAATACTTTTGGTGGGTTAGGATATATTTTATCCTGAGCTGTGTGATTTCTCAGTACCCAATGGGATGAGCTGCTCTGTAAAACAGAGCTCCCAAACAGAAGCTTTGTCGAATTTTAACAGAGACACATCAATGAATCCCCACTGATATCCTAGGGAGATCAAACAGGAGGCTAGAAAAAAAAAATACAGGAGAAAGCATCTGGGATCCTTTGGGGGATAACTATCAAAGTACCATAATTGGGTATCAAGAGGTCATCCAGTCCAGTGTTTCTCAACCTTTAAAAATCACTTAACTCCTTCATCTGGAAGTCACGGACTACCTTGTGTGCTGTTGGCACAACTGTCTTACTTGCAAACCTAACCAATATTTGGATCAATCCTGAAACTTTTTTTTTTTCTTCTCCTATTTTTTTTTTTCAATTTCCATGTGATTTATTTTTTCCGGGTTGCCTTATGATCTACCCTGTGGACACTCCTGGACCAGTTTCCCTGGCTCCCTAGTGAGGCCTCACCTTCCAAATATCACAGGTCCCATCAAAGCCATCCACACCAGCCCAAGACAAACCGCCCTTCCCTTCAGCAAGCTCCCTCCATCTGACAGCTCACCCAGCCGCCCAAGGCCAGGGCTCCTGCGGCTTGCCTGCCTCACCTTCGTGGTCCCTGCACTCAGGCATCCTCTGATATTGCCTCATTATATGCTTTTAAAAATAGAGCATCCCTTAGTACACCTCTTGTCAAAATATTCCCAGTTTCTTCTGAGCAAAGGTGGGATGAATAAGTCTAATGAAAGCAAATGGGTCTTACTGGTTTGCAAAGAAAGATGGCCCTGAGATACCAGAGTCATCCTCAAACCTCTGGGGACAACACGTTTTACAGATCCAGCCATGCTCTCAAACAAACCCAGCAATTCAAATAAAAACTATGCCTCTAATCCCTGTAGCTTCCTATCCTGCCAAATCTTACTCTCTCCTGAGCTACCCTTTGCTGTAGGAAAGGCTTAACCATTGCTAGACACAGAGACAAGATAATTTGTGCAGCCTCTGTGCAAGATCCTCCTGACCTTACCCAGAGCCAACCCCACCTGCCTTAAATCTCAGTCCGGGACAATGAGGCACAAAACCATCTGCCCATCAGGATGCATATCCTTCGGGATGACAGCAAGCAGGTATTTTTTTTTTCATATCCTGGCAGATGGAAGTGAGCATTTCCCACACCCCCTCGCCAGAGCAAACCTCGCCCATCCAACCTTTTTCTTAACCCCAGGAACAGCGATTCTGCGTGGCTTGTGTATGTAACTAATGCACCGAGGTCTGTTTTTTGTTTAAATAGCTGTGAAAAGCACTGTGTGTGTTTTACCCAGAGATATATTACACTTGATTAGGCGGTGCGCTGGAGCGCGAATGGTACAACAGGAGACCGACGTGCTTAACTAGCGGTTTCAGCCCGCGCTCCGGTATCGGGAGGTCAAGGGAAAGATTAACTATATCTGACTGCCGTGTCAAAACACTCAATTGGAGCATTTATAAACCCACAGAACTAGTCGCCTCAGTCAGCAGAGCAGATTTATTTCCCTCCGTGTAGTTCCCGCAAAGCAAACCGAGGCAGTTGCCAGGGCCAGGTTTTCTTTCGGCTCGTTCCAAAGGGTGGAGAGATGTGAAAGGTTCACATAGAAGCATGCAGGTTTCAAAGTCTGGCTCCGATCTTCAGCCAAAAAGAAAATCTGGGGGGGGGAAGATGGCGATTTTTAGTCACCTCTGCTTACGGGTGACCCACAGCCAGGTAGGCTTCAGCTCTGGAAGTAGCCTGTCTAAATGCTATTTTAACAGAGAAATAATAATTCCTGTTTCCCTGCTCTTTGACAGGTGTAACACAGGCACAGTAACTTCTGTTTTACACTCAGAACCCTTGTGAAATAAAAGGTCCTACTTTTCGCATGAGGGACGTTTGCGTTTTAGTGCTCTGTATAAAGTCATTCTGTGTAAAACAACTTGAAGGCAACCCCCGAAGGGAGGTCCCCAAAGGACCCCTCCTCCCCTTATCAAAATCAGCATCCTTTCATGATATAATATCTTAAATTCACAGTTAGATTTGGAACTGTACATCGAGCTCTTGGGGTGCAGGTGTAGTCTTTTCCATCTCAGTATACATCTCCACTGAAACAGATTGAGCGATGCACAGTGTGGGCATACAACTGCAGCGTGCGGCCACTGATTATCAGAATTTGGACAATTTTGACTACCTTTATTAAAAAAAAAACCACCACATAACACCAGCTTTACAACATACATACAGGAAAAAGGCTTTGCTTCCCTCCTGCTCCCAAATTCAAGAATACTTTCTCAGCCAATTCTAGCCAACTTGTCACCTCAAATTACTCCCCCTTTCCATGTCAAACTCAGTTGCCACCACATGATGTGCACTGACAGCTTATTCCTCACTGTTTCATCGATAGTTTCAGCACGATGATGTCGCTAGCGTTTGCAGGAACAGGTCCCAAACATCCAGGGTCAGCTTCCCAAGAGCACGCGTGTTCTGCTTCAAACACACTGCAGGTACTTCAAGAAGACGCTGCTCCCTATGCTCTGCAAAAGCAGCAACTTTTATGTATTTCAAGCCTGTAAAGAGCAACTTTGGGTCCAGGGGTAGGACCAGCGTATCCAAGAGGTAACAAACCCAGAAGAACTCATCCTGCAAACCCTCCGATGTGTTTTTTAGCAAACTCCAGGCCACTGGGGCTCCTCAACTCAAACCAGGCGTTGTTCAAGGTTCCTGCTCTGCATCCTGCTGCACAAGGCAGACATGCCCGTGTTACCCAGCAGAAGACAGCAGACAGGACTTCTCCACTCAAGTCACAGGAATGTTTCTGGGTTGAGACCATCTGGATAAACCAGATGCTTCAGCACCCTGAGCTACGCTGCAAGGGTGCAATTTTGTTTTTAAAACTGCACCTAACAGTGTTCTGACTTGCAGGTTTCACTTTTTAATAGTAAACACATTTTGTAGGTGCCAGAGAACAATTTCAAAGCATTTCAGTGGAGTCCTTTTACCTTCACAGCCTGGGGCCACATACACTGAAACAACAGCTGAAATCCAATTACTGAGGAATATTCTCAAGTGCATTTCCATAGGTAATTTGTTAGTCTGTTGGAACATGCAAAGTGATTTTTCTCCACTTCTTGATGCTGTACCTCAGGCTCCTTGGTTGAAGATTTCTATCCAAATTGCATAGTAACTACCACTGAAAAGGAATCCACATGACTGCCGCCTTCTCTGGGGGAGCAACCTGCCAGCATCTTCCAAGACCCAGCCCTTACCTATGATTTGACAAAAACTTCGTCCCCCAGCCACACTGCGATGCCTGCTGCCATCCGAGCTTCTCATCACCCAATCAGTTTGATGCATAAAGACATAAGAAGCCTAAAAGTATTTTTCCTTCAGCATCCTCTTTATTGATTTAGCATAGAGCTGACACAGATGTACAGTTCTAGAGACAAGCCGTAATGCAATCCCTTCATTTGCTGTCACTGAAAATGGCACAAGCCGGCTGCTGCCATAAGGGGAGGAGTGGCCACCATGCTCATTTTGGGATTGTCAAACAACCCAGCCATGAGCTTTGTCCTCATTAGGGAGGACACCATATCCGCGCTGTACGTGCCATCACAGGACATCCAACACTGTGCCCAGGAATCCCCCATGTGCTGGGTGTACACAGAGCCAGCAGTGACCTCCTTCCCTCCTCCTTGCAGCTGAAGGACAACAACCATGGCGAGAACAAAACTAGGTGCCACCACCACGATGGTCCCGCTTGGGTTGGCCTCACGCCCCATTGGTGGGTACTTGCACCTTCAACCCAAGGCTACCTCCCAACCAAGTCAGTAATACATGACAGGTTCAAAGCAGGGGCTGGCCTCCAAGGGAGGCAGCTTGAGAGAACACCATCCACTGCATTCACAAGTCAGAATCATTACCACCGGTGACATATCATTGGAAATGGGTCTGTTTTCAGAAAGAGAAGACAAAAATTAAATAGACAAAGTTTGGGTCACAGTGACAAGGAAAATAATCAGAAAAGAGCATAGATGAACTGCCTACGAGTTCTACAGATAATTCAGGGCAAATTAAAGCATCTGAAATCCTACTGAGAGCCACTGATTTAGAATTATGAAGTTAACTTACAGCAATCATTTTCTATATGAAAGCAATTACGGATGGGTTAAAAGCTTCTGTTATTATGGATTGTGTATGGCTGCCACAGAGGGTTCAATCTCCCAGGATGAAATTTTAGCCTTTGTGAAAAGCTACTACATCCTGTATGCCAAATCTTGTTCACCCATCAAAAAGTCATTGAACATTATCCATTTTATTAACCAATGCAAATGCAGACAGCCAGGGAGAGGTAGATAGGGAACATCCTGCTCGCCAATAAAACACATACACACAAATCACCATGGTTCACTTCCCAAAATAATCACACAGGCTCAAACATGCAGCTGTGATGAGTGGCAAATTTCCAAGTCTTAATGCATCAGAAAGCAGAATCATTGTTTGAAGTGGTCATCTCTCAAAGGGAAAGGAAAAGTCAAGGGAAAGCTTGGGAGAAACCTGCAAGCGCAGGGCCGACCCCAGGAATAGTGTCACAGTGCCTGCAGGAAGGCCACCGGCCATGGTGACAGTGCCCTCCTCCATCTGCTGTCTTGCTGCTGCTGGGCAGAGCCTCAAAAGCACATCCCACAGCAGCTCACAGCCGGGGTGCCCCCGTGAAACAAGGTGATGGCCGAGCCCAACAGCCTGGCTCATCCTCACCAGCAGAAGGAAAGGGGGTTGCTTGGAGTCTGGTGGCACAGCCCCTCCAGAGAGGGACGATCCACGTGGTCTCCATCGCCCCCAGGGCTAGGGGCCAGCAGCCCACCAGTGACACTGCCTGCCCAGCACCTAAGCCAGCCCAGGTCCTGCGGCAGGTTCACATAGCAACAGCTTGCAAATGGAGCTGACGAAACCACTTACCAAAACAATCTATTATACTGAGCCTCTTCCTTCTCCTTACTCTTAATTGGGCTTTATTTCTTGTTTGGTGTTTTGTGTGCAGTTAAACGAGTTGACAGACCTTTTGTTTCTGGAATGAAAATGAGATTTTGACTGCGACGTGCATGGCAATGAGCCAAGTGAGTGAGGGTACCTCCATCATGCATCTTTCAGGGATGAGATTTGGAAGAGGGGAAAGAGGGAAACCTGCCCAAGACCTGGTGGAAACCAAACATTCACGCACGGGTGATCTGTCAGTACGTGCAGTAGCATAGATATTTGGATTTCTCCAGCTGCAAAGGCTCCGAGAGCAGGAGGACCTGGCCCCTGAGCCGGCCTCTCCAGAGGCAGGGAGTAGCCTTGGGGAACCACAGGCATCGTTAGGCTAACGGGGCAGAGAGGCACTTGCTCCACAGGGGCCAGGAAGGACTCAATACAAGGCTCTGATGGCCAGCATGGATCCATAATTGATGTTAGCTGTTATAATAAGTGAAATTTAGTAGCTGAACTCGGAGGGTTATAATAACAGCACTGAACTCGGCAGCGTTGGAAAGGCGATGAGAAAGCAAGGCTTGCTGCATATTGTATGAGGGGGAAACCCACAGTATTGACAGGGAGAGCTAAATGCTGGTTACAGAGAGCTGAAAGCAAAGATCCTCACTGGATTCAACAGAGCCCGAGCCCTAACAAGGAGGCAGGGCAGTTCGTTCTCCTTGCAGTGATCCTCCACTCTATCTTTCCCGATGGGACCTCAGATCCTGTTCCTCTTGCTCACCCTGAGGGCAAGTGCAGAGATCTTTTGGCAGGAGGGTTATAAGCCTGCACACAGGGATCCCTCAAAGATATTTCTGTGCCCTCCTCCTAATTTCATTAATGCAAGAAAATCTCTAACGTGCTACACACAGCCAGCAGTGCTCCTGGGTAAACGAGGCTGAGGGGCCTCATGATTTTCCCAGGGCCGTGCAGAAAGTCTATGGCAAAGCACAGCTCCAGGCACTGCCCAAACAACGTAGCACCCTTCCCACAGCCTTTGGACAACTTTAGGTGCTGGGTCCCTGCATGAGTTCCTGGCTCAAAGGTAAAGGTAGTAAATAAGTGAAACACAAAGCTTTGTGTTTGCTAGAATTGCCTGTTAAGGTGGATTTGGATTCAGGATTTCTCTATTCCCACCCCGCAAGCTCCATTCAAAGACATATTTTGGGGAAAAATCCCAAAGCTGGCCATAAAAATTGATAAAAGATCACCAAGAAGCAACAGGAGAACAAACTCAATCCCTTTCCCTTTCCCCTCATGTTTTTTTATGAAAGTTTTCCATGGCAGAGTCAACACAAGAAATTGCACCTATTTAGCACTATTGATCCAGCTTACTTCAGTAACAAACCACATTAAGTTAAAATCAATACCAGCCACTCTTAAACTGATTTAGGAGTGTCCACACAAAGGGGCTCACACCAATTTAGACATATCTGTTTTGTAACCAATTTAGTTAAAACATGTGATCTAGGGCCTGAGCTGTGCTCTGAACAGCCCAGAGGCATTAATTCCCAGGGTTCAAAGGCATTAATTCCCAAGTCTCATCAATGGCTCTCAAGGGACAGGACACGAGAGGTTAAGTGTCACTGACCAATATCCATCTTTCTTGGCAAAGCACACAGGTCTCCCTGGCTCCAAAAGCCAAAGAGCTGGGGAGAAACCCAAAGACCTCAGGGTTAATTTATTTCTGCAGCTCAAACTTTACATCAAAAAAAAAACTTCCAAACTGAAGGTGCTGGAGACAAACAGACCAGAAAGCTATGTTTTATTTCTCCCCCTGGAATATTTACTCCACGAGATAGGTGCACTGCAGATAGCTTTGTCCACTATAAATCCACCAGCGCTGTGCTTTGCAGTTCATTTTGCAGCAACAGCCAAGTGACCAAGGTTAGGAAACATAACACAAGAAAGAGTTTGAGAGTGCCGTATATCACAGCAGCTCGGCTGTGTTTTGACACCTTTTGCTGGTTTAATACCTAAGGGTCTGTACGTGTGCAGAAGAGGCTTGAGGTGAGCGCTGAGGAACGGAGCACAAATTTCATCACACACCATGACATCATAGCATCCCAGGCAACGCTTTGAGCCAGGCTATAAATCTCCTTAACAAGAAGGAGAGAAAAAGGATTCTAACTTCAAAGGAAAAGAGGTTTTAATGTTTTAAAGTGCAAGCTCCAGGGTCTCCATCAGACACTAACCCTGGCTGCCAGGGAAAGGCCACAAGAAAACGTTTGGTGTTTTCTTCTCTTTTTGACCAAGGGGAGGGAGCCCAGACCCTGGGAGATCCTTCCACTCTTGTCCCTCAGCCCCTAGAAATTTGACATGCCACAGGGAAATCAGTAAAGATTGGCTTAGGCTTGAGCTTCAGAGGGAAACTATCAGAAGTTTGTTCAGGACTTGGGGATTTTTGGAGCAAAAGATGTTGGGCTGGAGCAATGCTGGTTCATCTATGGCAAAAGAGAGAAGAGGAAAGCAGATGCCCTCTCCTGTGCTTATTTACCATGATATGAGAAAAATAAGAGGCCTGTTTAGAAAGGTCCAGTGGTGACCAAGAACTTAGTGATTTTAAGGCATAATGAAGAAACAAAAAAAAGAAATATTGAAAAAAAGGACTCCCCTGAAGTTTTACCAAACACAACAGAGTTTGCTTCTTCCAAGAGGCAGCAGGTAAAGCTCACGTACTGCTCTCCCCCTCCAGGTAATAGCACAAGGCCTCTCCGTCTCCAAAGAGAGGGGAGGGATGAGCCAATTGCATGAGCTCCTAGCATGCAAGGACTTCAAGAAATCCTTCAGGAAATAAAGATTAAGTCCCAACTTTGTCTTCTTGCAATGAAGATTAACAAGAGATCTAGTTAAAAAAAAAAAAGCATAAAGCCCAAAAAATATTGCCTTCAGAGCTCTTTCACACCTTCTAGAAAAATGTGAAATAGTACAGGGCCAGTACTCTGTGTGTGGTTTAAAACCAGACCTTTAAGTTTTAGTTGTCCCTGGGTTCACAGTGGTAACAGGCACGGGATGGTCTCCAGAGCCCCTGCACAACACTGTCGGGCCAGCAGAGGTAACCTCCTACCAAGTCCTTCAACCACGGGAGCCTAGTCTCTAATCCTATTAATTTATTTCTTTCCCCACCTCCTTTCTCCCCACTACTTCCCTGGAGCCACGGGGATTGTTTCCCATCCCTATTCATTACCTTGGGAGATCAGGATCAGCCAACCCACTAAAAACCCTCCAAAAGGCAGGAAACCCCATACTTCATTGCCGCTCATCCACCTACAAAATATGCATGTTCAGGCATCTTCTCACCCAAGCTGTTTTTAAACCTACCACTCAGAAGCGGTTTGGGGTTTAAGTTTCAGGCTGTAGTACTGCTCTGTGATATTCTGGATACCTGGAAAAGATTTTGAAATCATTTTTGCTGCTGTTACCAGGTAATAAGTTGTTTCACAGAAAGCTTCAAGAACCCTACATATGTTGCTGAATTAAACACAGGAATGTTTTCGAAACAGAATTAAACCCTTTTTTAAAGTTTATTTATTTATTTTTACTTTACAGCCTCTGGCACTTAGGTTTAGCCTCCATGGTTCCATAATCATACAAGAAACGGGTCTTTTGCCAGAGTAAATAAAGTAAAGAAAACGCCACCTTTCACACTTTGCTGCTGGGTGTAGAGCATCCCTAAAGAGGGACAAATCCTGCTGAGAGACCCTGCCCAGGGTCTCCAAGGGCAAGAAGCACTCAGGTCCCAGGGGCTGAGCAGGGTTTGGTACTTGTGTCCCAAGCTCCAGGGCAAAGGGCCCCCCCCTCACCACTGTATCTCCCCATTAACTGCTCCAACCACCACTACTAAGTGCCAAAGCCCATCCTCACGCTGGAAGCAAACACATTTGGGCATAATAGCCATCGCCTTCCCCCAACGCTACGCTGAAGTCCTTATTTAGCCAGCAAAACACTCACGATCCCGCTCACTCCAGAGACCAACAATGGAACTGGAAGAGCTGGCATCTGTCATCAGGTTTAATACTCCAGCTGAAAGACAGCGCCAAGGCTTTGTGAGCCGTAACGCGCGATGACAAATTTCAGATCAAGGACACTGACCACGTGGCTATGATTACCATCAGGGGTTTATTGGCAGGGAAAGCCAGCGTGCAGCTCACATGGCCATTTAAGGCCTTCTCTGATGCAGAGAAGGAAAGAAAATCCCAGCTGGTAGGTGCTCTGATGCAGGGAAACACAGATTAAGAGGCTTCCTCTGGTGAGCAACTACTTTCTAACTCACCAAATCTAAACAAAAACACACACCCCCCTTACCAACACAAAGCCCACGTTTGCAAGAAGCTCCTGCCACTCTGAAAACCATCCTCACTGCCAAATGCTAATGCCAACTGCGCTGACAGCGGCCAGAGGGTGACATTTCGCGCCGTCTCTTCCATTTGAGCATGTAAGTACATTTTTGCAATGCCAAGTGCACTTTGCAATAGGAAGACTTCAAACTCAACTGCAAAGTGTGTTGTGTGCAGTGGTAAGAAGTTCACCTCTTTTCACTGCCTATTCCATCCAGTGGACGGAGCAAGGCTCCTGCCACCCTGCAGGACACACTCTGGGCTAAACTGGAAGAGCCCAGTACGCTCTGCACAGGTCATTCTCCTTCTGCTTTCCTCAGAGCCACAAAAGCAGCTAGAATGGGAAAAACCTGCAGCACTCCAAAACGATGTGTCCAAGTCCAGCATCTGAACCCCCCCACCAGCCTTTGTGGTATTCACAGCTGGTCCTTAATTCAGTCCGATTCTCAGAAAACGCCACAAGCCAAGTCATTTTTGCATTATCCCAGCAAAAGTAATGACAAAAAAAAAAAGAGAGAGAGAGAGATTGGGGTTTGCGGTTTCAAGAGAAGCGCTTAAGTGCCTGTCGACCACATCCTCACAATCCTTTCTGCTCTCCGTTTCTGATAGGGGTGAAATACATTTAAAACTTCCTGCAGTCCCTTACAGGCTTGCTCAGGATGTTGCAGGGGCTGGTGCCCCCCCATCACTTTCCTTTCCTCCCCCGCTGTGAAGGTCCAATATTATCAACACTCCCCAAGGCATCCCCTACGCACAGCCCGTGAAACGGCACTTGGCTCTGGTCAGCCAGCAAGGAGTGTTTAAGTCAAAGACTAGGAGTCACTGTCAGGTGAAGGCAGGAGGAGGGAGGAATACCCCTTTCTGCCATGATTTTGCTGTGTTCCAGGCTGACTGTGCAGAAGAGACCACAGGAGAGGCAGAGGCTGTGCTTTGGCCATAAGTCCCCCTGCCCTGCTCTGCCCTCACTTCCTCAACCTGCTGAGCATCCTCCAAGACCATAAACCACACCTGCCTTTAAATTCACACTGTGCAAGGAGCCAGCAGCCTTGAGCCCTCTCCCCACATGTGTGTACCATGCAACAGGGCTCGTGGCACCCAGAAGCAGCCTCCATTAGCATGAGCTGCCAGCATCCATGGGATCGAACCCAAGAGGGCTGCGGTGGCAGACACCCCCATACCAGACCTCCTGCACCATGGCCATTTGCCAGCCCAAAGCACAGGGACAAGCCCAAGCCACCACTCTGCCACATCAGCACCCCACCACAGGCAGCTCAGGCCGAGCCTGGGGACGGAAACCACCCTGGACCTTGTGCTGTCTCCATCCATGGCCAAGAGCCAGCAGCCAAAGGAGGGCAGCGAGCAGCTCGAGGGCGCCTGCTTCTATTTGCAGCACTGCCATTGATCCAGCATGAGAGATTAAGAAAGTGGCTTTACCACATCCTGGCAATACAGGCTTTTTTTTAAAAAAAAAAATTGAAAAAAAGAGAAAGAAAAAAGCCATTAACCAAGGTTTGTTTAATCAGGATTTGCAAAGCACTGAAAGATACTTTGGCACCATTAAGTGCAGACTAACATCACCACGCTCTAATCGCCAAGTGTCAAGATGTACAGAGCTGCCTGTAAATATAAAGAGGCACTTAGCCATACAAAAGCCCCCACAGCAGACCAAGCACCTCATTTACACCTCCCTGAGTGGTTTCATTGCTCCTGTAGGTTCCTCTGTGCCCCTGGAGCCAAGCACAGGGTTTGGTTTTACAACATGCCATGGCTCCAGACAGGAGGCCCAGGGGTTGAACACACGCAGGATGGGGGTTTGGTTGAACAACAGCTGACAGGATCAGGCCTTCATGGTCCAGGGGCATCTTTGGTTTCTCAAGCTGCTTCAGCTGCTGAAACGAAGCCACCTTGCGTTTGAGACAGCACGCCCGGGGAAGTGGAGTTTCTCCAGCCATCCTACCTCAAGAGTAAATCACCTCTTCTTTTCCTTGCCTTCGAAGCAATAAATGCAAGAGAGGATTTATTGCTTTTTAACAAGTGCCACAGAATATCCATTTCATTAATTTACATGGGGTGGGGGGGTGCCAGTTCAATAAATTCTCCCAGACTATTGCTTTGAAACAAACAACTCCGTGGATTTGGGCTGTGGAAGTCACAGCAGAGGCTTTTATCCAAATGAGCTATGCGTTCAACAGAATGACTAAAATGCTTCAAGAAAACAAAAAAAAAGAAAAGAGGGTGGAGACAAAGAAGCCGCTCTCTACAAAAGGACACGTATCACTGACATGTTGTTTGAACTCCCAGTGGTGTATTAAAAAGTAAAAAATAAAACCCCTCTGAACCACAGCTGCATCCTTAGCTTGCACTGCTGTGTTATTTTAGCTTGGAGGGAAAACCGACATTTGCTAATGCCTTTTTCTTCTCTCTTCCCCCCCACCCAGAGAGGAAAAACTGTTTGTTTTTCTTACGAACAGTGTTTACTGTGTGGATGGTGCGGCTCCGCTCCCTTGGGACTGGAAAGAAAGGGGAGAGTGTTTGGAGAGGGGTGGCTTCAGGGCAGGATCCTTCCCATCTGATTTACTGGCGAGGCTGGAGCAAATAAAAGGGATAGTCTTTCCCCCACCCCGAGCACAGCAGGGCTGCAGATGTGAACAGTGAATACAAAATCCCGCCTGAGCCCACAGCATTTCTATGACAATAGAAAATAAATAGCTCCATATTTGTTTATTTAGTTAACTTCTGAGGGATTCATTTTGTGCTACTGAAAAGAGGAAATGGGGATGAGAGGAGGGTGATCGGGCGGCCCCACAGACCCCGCTGCTGCCAACACCGACCCCTGCTGCAAAGCTCGATGCTCCTGACTGCGGCACCCCGGGGAAGCCCACAGGGACCCAGGGCTGGCCCTTTGCAGAGCCACCTCAAGAGGACCAAACAGATCCCAGGTGTGATGTCTCACAGGGTGAAACACCCCAAGCCAAAGGGCAGGCAGTGCTCCTTGGCCACCCATGTGCCCACCTGAGGGCCAGGGGTTGCTCCCAGCCCTGCCCAACTGGGGACCACCACACCAGTTATCACACCTGCACAGCTATAGGAGGTTGGATTGCTCTACAACTTGCCAGTGCACAGGGTGGTTGAGGGGTACCTAACATCAGTTAGTGCCCAGGGGCACCCCAACACTTGCGGCACTCCCTGCACATCACCACTGCAGCGAGGACACCAGGGAAGGGTGGGCTGGGGATGGGATGCAGCCAGGATGGGGATGCAAGGTGGGATGGGGGGTACAAGGGGTGCCTCTCTGCATCATGATGGGAACCCTCCTTCCCCACACAAACAGCTGCACGACATCAGAAACTGCAGCACAAAGGCACTAAAGGAGCAGAGGCACAAGGATGGAGCAGTGAAACATCAGTCAAGGTTACCCAGTCGGTCTGGAGCAGAGGCAGGACAAGAAGTTTTATCTACTGGCACCTACTGCAACGCTGGTTTCCATTAGATTAGGGCGTAATGACTCGCGCTTTAATTACACAAGCTTCAAGCTTCCTGGTTTCCATTTTGCCTTTCCATTTCATATCACTTCTCCCTTACAGAAAGAGAACCAGAGGCAGATAAAGACCAACATGTGCAAACACATCCTTACCCTTGCCATCCAGAGGAACATATCAAACACACCTGACATCAGGAGCTCAAGCACACACTGTTCTCTCTCCATGCTGTTTTCAACGCACTCAATCAGGAGCAAACCTTTCATGTGTACACCTATCTCTTAGATCCAAATCAAAGACTTCATCTTTCCTTCTGCTAAAAACAAACCAAGAAAGCCAAGCCCAAAACCACAGGGAAGGAAGCTGCTCCTAGGCTGGAAACAAGTGGACAGGCTCACCTGTAATCCAGGCCCATCTGGGGCTTGTTTCAGGATTAGGACTCAAGCAGCAGAAAAATCAATGTCAGATTTATTGAAGGTCTCTAAATGTCAGGAGCAGCAGCAGGGGGCTGGTCTGGAATAACGCCTGGCAGGGAGACACCAACCTGCTGGGGAGGAATGTTCCTGCAAAGCCTCCTGAAACACCCATCCGCATTTTAAACGTGCCCTGTCCTCCACGGGCCTCTTGGAAACTAGTTGTATTTCCTCCAACCCAATATATCCCCATTTCATGGTTTTTTTACATCATTACCAGAAAGTAAACTCTGTTTAGACCCATTCCCAGGGATTCTCTGCTCCCGTTCAAGCCCCTTGCCTCTTCCCCCAGGTCTGCAGGGTTTGTGGGCACAGGCAGCCACTGTCCTCAGCAGCATCTAAAGGCAAATACTGAAGGTAGAGCTTGCAGGCGTGTGTTTAAACAGTTGGCAAATACATGACTCTTATCAGAAAGTGTTCAGTTTGATCTGTTTTGCCATCAGATAAGAGTAAAAGCAGAGGGTTTTGCTAAAAAGTGAACAAAAATATTGGGTTTCTTCCCCAATAATTACTTTTAAAGTTTTATAGTTATAAAAAAAGAGAGAGGAATTATTATTTTTATTTTTTCAGAGATATTTTCTGATGATTTCCAGACTTGTGTTTAAAAATCTTCCCACAAATACCGACATTTCTGCTGCCTCTGATTTCTACCATGCTCATCCCTGCAGTATCTAAGCACCTCACAAATCTCAATTAACCCCAGTCATCCTGGGAGGTAAAAACATATTAATAATCCTGTCTCAGATATGGATAAACCAAAGCAGCGAGAGAACAAGGCCAGCATTTCACACTGAGTACCAAGGCACGGTTCCTCACTAGCACAGCCTGATTTTGGGAGCAGGGAAGGGAAATGGGAGCTTCAGGGCTCCGCACCTTCCGGGAGGCACATCAGGAACACTCGGGAGCTGGCGACAAAGCCAGTTCAGCTGGAATACACCAGCTAATACACCATAGTGCCCTCACTGAAATATTTCTGCTCAACAAGATGCAACACCTAAACCACCAGATCAGTTTTTCCAGAAGTATTACAAGTTTTGAACCCAAAATTGCTGCATTTCAGCCCTGAATTCAATATTATTGATTTCTTTCTCCCCCAGCTTTTCCTGTGCTCTGATGTGGATCCCATCACCATTCCCTCATAACTTTTGCTGGGCTGATCGGCACAGGATCTGTAAGGTAACAAACTGCTGTTATTCTAATTTCGCAAGCAAGGACTGGAGCACAGACAAATTAATCCAATTAACCACTATCACACACACCTATGGCCCAGCAAGGAGGGGGACACCCCAAGTCAGAGGCTCAGCTTCACATCCACTCAGCTGTTCCACAATTCCTCCGAGAAACCAGCTGAGATTTAACCTTGCAGCTACTTGAGCAAAGATAGGGAGCTCAAAAACAACCTTCAAAAGAGACAGTACTACATGGCTGCTTCCTATATCGTGGAAAGGTAACACTAACATGGCTTTAAGTCATGCATTCTAGAAGAAGGCAACGCAAGATTAAGGCTACTCATATTTTCCCCAGCAGAAATTTTCAGTCTTTTTGCAGCAGCTTTGTCACAGAGTTTAAGGTTCACAGAATTACAGTTACTCTGCTTCATTCCCCCTCCAACCCTCTCAAAAGGCAATTTCCTAGGTTACAAAGCCGCCTAAAATACAACACATTACCTTATTCCTGTCTTCCCAGGAGCATTAGCCCATGAAACACAACAGCAGGCGATCTCCACAGCCTCATCCACAAGCAAGAGAGCCTGGTCTGCCATGGCTTGCAGGCAACAGCCTCCCCCTCTTCAGGGACACACACCAGGACAAGACACCAGCACCCAGAGCCCACCCATTTACCTCCTACAGACCAGGCTAACAGCTCCTTCTGCAACCTTCAATAGGAGATCACCAGCTTCTCTTCCACCAACCACAGCCTCCCATCCTTCCTTTCCTCGTCTGTTACAAATGAGATACAGCCCGGCCAATTAGCTAATAATTAAACCTAACTTCCAGGGCTCAGAAGCTTTTAGGGCACCGGTTCCCAAGCTAAGACTCCTTCCAGCCAGTTTTCCATATGTTTCAGCACAGCACACGTTTTTGTATCCAAGTGGCTCTGCTGCTCTTCTCGCAGCTCCGGGGTGATGTGTGAGGCAGGGGCAGTTATTTTCCTCAGTCTGCTCCTCTCCCTTTATCTCTCTTTGCTCCAATAGATAAACACCAACACAAGGAACCAGTTCTTGGTCCCCTGCCAAAGTCCCTTCCTCTCTGCAAATTGCCCGGAAGAAGGTTTGTGACACCAGCCTTTGCACAGCCTTTTTTTTTTTGTTTTCTTTTTTTTTTTTCCCTCTCTCTCTCTGTTTTTTTTTTCTTTTTTTTTTTTTTTCAATCCTGACTCCTGGAGTCCTCCCCTCCTCCCCAGCTCAACCTTTTTGCAGCTCCCTGATCCGTACTCCATGGCATCTGCTGCCTTTGCAGGCGCTCCCCGCTCACAGGGTGTGCGGTTTCCCTCACCTGCTCATTTGACACGCTCTAAGCCTTCTGTTTGTCAAGCTTAGAGATTATTCTGCCAGCCAGGAAACCATGTGAGATTGGTGGCGAGACCCAAACTGAAAACAAAACTCAAGACAAAAGCATTCAAAGAGACTGAAAAAACTGCTCAGATTAACAGCAGGCGACAAAGAGGCTTTTACAGGCAGGCCCGGAGCACACGCGCTGCCTTCCCTTAGCTGCCACTGCAAAATGAATTTGCCGATCTCAGGTGCCAAGGAAAATAAACAAAAAAAGAGCTTGATGCACAGAGAAAATCCTACCAAAAGTGGCCTTTGGCTGGAGCAGGACAGGGTGGGCTGGCAAAGCCAGAGCTGCTCTCCCTGGCAGCAGCTGCTGAGCCCCTGCTCCCCATCCTCCCCCTGCCCCAGGGATGCTCATTTTTATTTCTCCCTCTGGAGCAACACATGGACTCATCATGACTTCTATTATTTGCCTATGGAAGAACAAAGTATTTCCCTTCTCTTTTTCCTCCAGGACTTGGGTGGGACGGCAGCAGCCGGGGAGGCGGTGGGAGCTCAGCCCAGCCCGGGCTGCCTGGGGTGGGACGGGTAATTCACTGTGGACGTCGGTCAGCACGATGTGACCGCCTCGAGTTAAAAGCAGAAGCGTTTTAATAAGAAATGTGCCTCTGAGTCACGATGCTCCAGGGACTGGTGGTGTACTGTCTTATCCACCAGCCTTGCTCGGGGACTTTCTTAAGGTCAGGATCTGGGCTTAAAATTACCCAGCTGTGAACAGAATAAACACTTGGTCATGTTTGCTTGCTCAAGCTAAAGGTGAGTCACTTGTAAAAACTTCCAGAGGGAAAATTATGAGTAATACTTTGAGAAAAAAGGTATGAAAAATACAGATAGGGAGATTTGCAACGTATTTAATAATCACAAGCCCTCGTGGAATCATGATCCTCTCAGAGCACTGCTCCAAATGCTCACCATCATTTGATTGCGCGGCTCTGGAGCGTGCTAACCCTAAAATGGTCTGCAAATACATTTGTGTCGCTCAGCCCTATCTGTGTTTAGAGAGCGTCTTGGAGAACACATTAAACACTTCAGCTGCTAAAGCGAGTGTCACCGCCGTCCCAAGAGCCTCTGAAGTAAACGATGTCGTTAACCACATCATGGGAATACTCATATTAATCTCCCGGCTCTGTGCAAACCTGCTTTGCTACACCAGAGCCACAGGTGTTGAAGTCGGTGTCTTGGCACATTTTCAGCGGCTCACAGCCGCCGGTGCTGGCAGCAGGGATGAGCTGCGAGGCCGGACCCTGCTGCCGGCTCCCGCTGAGCTGCAAATGGAGGAGCCAACGGGAGATCCTGGCCAGGGCTCCCCACAGCTAGCACTTGCCTCCCCATCCACCAGCATCTCCCTGGCCCCACCGGGCTCCTGCGGCCACTGTGCTTCCAGCCCAGCAAAGCAAAGCCAGTCCGGCACATCAGCCTGCGGCTGAGCCCTGTGTCACAATGTCAGACCAGGAATGGGGGGTGGAGAAACCTCTGCTGCCAGGTTATTCCCCTGAGGCTTCATAGAGAGGGAGTGCATGGA
>NW_009259800.1:2073659-2076268 GCF_000687185.1 Egretta garzetta
AGCTGGGGTTTTGCAGAGAAAAATGGGAGGAAAGCATGAAAGGTGTTGCACAGGGCTCAGAGGACATCTGGGAGGGCAGCCGTGTCCCCAGGGTGAGGTGTGCCCCATGGGAGTGCTCAGGAAGGATGGGCTGATGGCACGCAGCATCGGCTCGGCTGGTGCCCAGGCAAAACTCAAACTTGCCAAGAGCCCAGCTCAGGGCACGGGCAGCATCTCCCCGTGCAGCACTGGGCACCACTCACCCGCTCCCCGCAGCAGCGCCGCCTTCACCTCCCCAGCACCCAGCTTTACCAGCCTGCGTTTGCTGTTGCTGCCTCTACCTGCATCCAGACAGTACCGAGACGTGACCCGGCCAGGCGGGCTCCGCTCCGCCAGTGGCAGCAGAGATGGGCACTGGTGAAGCAGGGATGTGCCCACAGCCATGCCTGGCAGCTCGGGGTCGCGTCCGCACCGCACGGCTCCCCGGGTGCTAAGCTCAGCCCTGTGGGAGGCAATGCCCCAGCACTAACAACCGTTTTGACACGCAGCACTATACTAAGCCCAGCGAGGCAATGTTATCGCTGCCAAGCAGCAAAAAAAAAAAAAAAAAAGGTTTCCATGGCTATTGTATCCCATCAGCTCTTCTAACCTCTTCAAATGTAAACATTCCTTAAAAGGTTTATTGTTATTGTTAATGTATATAAAGTGCATCCTTCGCTCTGATTCCTTGTTTCATACATCAGCCCATGTTTTGTGCATTTTCTGCACAGATATGGAGGGATGTGCTCTATTTCCAGCAGGCACTCTGGGAAGTTTGACAAGGGCAGCAAGCTCTTGGCTTCCCTGGCTGCCATCCCCAGGTTAATGTGTTTGCAAGACAAACTGTTGTCAGAAGCGTCAGGGGCAGTCCCTAGAGACAACACTTTGGAAGTGAAGGCATTCGCTCCTGGGTGGACGAATACAAAACAGGCTAGAGAGAACCTTGAGGGCGAGCGGAGATCTGCAACATCTCTGAGCACAAAACTGGGAGTTGGAGCCATGAGAAAACCGAGGGCAGGTGGAGTCGTCTGTCCTGGTGAGCAGTGAAGCTTGGCCGCCAAGGCTGGGAGTCCTGGCTGCTCCTCTCGTCCAGCTCTCGCAGTATGCCATGATTATCTGGTCTTGAATGTTGGCCAAATCCCTGGAGAAGCTCAAGCGTCAGCTCTGCACATCAAGCCTTGAGCTTGCTGGCATGTTTGAAGTTTGGATTTGCAGCACGTTAAAGCACCGGGGGAGGCTGAGGGAGGCTGATCTATGGCGTGGGCATAGCAAAGCATTGCTCCAGCCACACGGGCAGAGCTGCCGGTGCCCCGGCCGTGGCACAGGCAGATCCTGACACGGAGCCTTGCCCTGCCGCCGTGGGTACGGGCTGGGCACGGCAGAGCGAGGCGCTCCACTCCGAGCCGTTCGCTCTTCCTCACTGCCCTTGTTACTTTGCACCAGGAGGCCTTGCTAGTGCTGCCGGGCAGCAGGACTCCTGACATGGCTGTAATGTAATTTTGCATGTGTTAATTGCATTTCTTGGCTTTGCTTAATATCAGTTATTATTCTGCTGAGATCGTAACCAGGAACGGGTGAAGCTGGTTCTGAGAAAATAGCCAAGCCCATGCCTTTCATTTCCCCTCTCCTCCCAGCTGCCCTGACCTTCGCCCATCATTAGAACCAAAATTAAAATAAGCCTTTTCTTTCCGAGGCTCTGAAATACTCAGCTCTGAGTCAAATTCGTGCAACAAGGGAACTGATTCAGACGGCCACAAGTTATTGTTTCGGTTCCACCTTAAAGCAGCTCCAGCTCCATCAGCTCTTTACTTTCCTCCTTTTAAAACACAGCTGGGAGCAGCCCAGTAAGAGGCCAGTTGACGCAGGGATGGAGGCACTGGGCTGCCCCTGGCTCCTTCCAAAGCCCTACGTCCCCAGAGAGCACCGTGCCAAGCAGCAGCACACATCTCCCGCACCATCCTGCCCAGGCAGGAGTTCCCTGTCGCTCAGGGGGCAGATCCTGTCCATCACCACCTCACCAGGAAACCAGCACTGCACTACGGCAAACATCGGTTGCGTGGCTCCCCAGGCATGAGCTGGTCTTTTGGAGCAGGGGGAAATTGCTTCATGGTTTTACCCACTCCCAAAAAAGCCAGCAGCTGGTACTTTATCCCTTGGAGAAGGGAAGAAGCCCTGCTCGAAGGACTGCTCTGCGCAGTCTCACTCCACTGTAGCACACCTACTATGGGCCACCACCACGACAAACATCCTGGACATCAGGGCAGCCTGCGCAGTTCCTGGATGAGGACTGACTGCATCGACATAAGCATTTTTTCCAATCTCACCATGTTTCTGAACCACAGGTTCATACTGGTACAGAGACCTTGGTGTAGCTACACCCATGCTCAATTCTCCGGAGTAGGTAAGCCAAGCCCCCAGGAAAAAGGCTATTATGGGTTCTCTGAGTCACCGTGTGCCTTATCCAGTTGTACTTAAACCTGATACTGATCCATACTTTTGTTGAAAGCAGAAATTAAGCAGATGAACAAGTAGCTGGGATGGCACTTTAAAGACTTTTTCATCAAAGGTGATTTCAAAATATTTTCCAACTC
>NW_009259800.1:2076417-2131777 GCF_000687185.1 Egretta garzetta
TCTTTACCATAAATACACCACCCAGGTTTCCAGGGGCCTTTGGGGTAAGATCAGTGTTGTAAGGAAACATCTCCTCTGCCAAAGTCTGACATTTGAGGAGCTCCTACTTGCAAAATAACACAGGCACCTGTTGTTTGTTTTGGCAATTCCGAAATCGCAGTGTTCCCATAGACTCCACACACATGCACCGGCTCTGGGAGAGCTCTCGCTCTTGGTACTGGAAGAGATAGAGCTACTTAAATTAAAAAATCCTCAAGGTTTCTGAGTAGTTTAGCAACGAGTGCATGGAAAAATTACTGTGCAACTGTCAAATAGTTGAGATTCAGGCCCAAAGGCCAAGAAAGTTGTCTGTTCTTGTCTTCATTGGAAGGAAAGCATGCTAGCCGTGACTGTAGCCAAGCACAGCTGCTGGTAACACAAGCACTTCTTGACAAGGAAAGGTGGTATTTGCTTTTGGAGCACCCTTTGCTACCCAGTCCCATGGAATCTCTCAAGTAACGTGGGACTTAGCCATCCCTTAGGTGGTTTATGGCCATCTACACATGGGACGCGATTCATCTTCAGGCCATGATGGGCTCTAGTCAGAATGATGATCCAGATTTGGACATTCAGGGGTGAATTCAGAAAGCTGAGCAGTCCTGCTTAGCTCTGGTGGTGCTGTCAGAGTGCCAGCAGGTACAAGGGCTCGGGGGGGCATTGCAGCTTGCAGAGCCAAGCAGAAAACCCTAATGCAAAGCTCACGCTGACTCTGGAGCATGGGCATAAGATTTCTCCTCTTCTTAGCATCTCCTGTGGGTCATGGTTTGAAGCTGGTAAGAGAGGCACCACATAACCTGCTGGCAAAACAGATAAAATCCAGATACAAACCAAGCTTTAAAACCACTAAGAGCTAGTGCTGGTACGCGTGCAGGCAGGCTTGAAGATGTGTTGGTGCAGGACCCCGGATTAGGGGTAGGCACAGGGACTCTCAGCACCACACTAGGGAGGATGGGACAATGTCTGCAATGAGGCTTTTTCTCCTCTTCCAGAAAAAAAAAGCAAACCCACGGATGTTAACTGCGGAGTCGTGTGTGAGGTAACAGCCTGTTGTTACCTTAACACCCAGCTTCTTGCCTGAAACCCATTCGGTCTGTACAGTGTTTATGCAGAAAATTTTTTCAGACACCCAAGACAGTTGTGATTACTCACCTTAATGTTCGGCATTTATCCATATCTATCTCACGGTAGTTAACATACGTAAGTCAGCCAGGCTTAGCAAATCTTTGCCCTTTTCTACATTATTGATCTGACATTTCCTCTGGAGTATTTCAACTGAGAATTAAATTAACGCCGTATCTATGGACATTACCTAGTTAAAACAGACCAGCCGCATAGACTGGCACGCCCTTCGTTTAGTCAATCACAATCTTCCTTTTATTAATTCATGAAACCTTGCTGTTATTTCTTAAAAGTGGAAGATGCCATTAGTAATGCTAATGAAAACTACCAGAGTCATTACGCCCAGCGCTCTCCGTCCTACGGAGGCCTCGTTCTGCAATTCCCAAGCAATAATAACGTGGTGTTTGCTTTTCACCAGACATTTTCTCAGAAGAAGATATGCCTAGCCATTAACTGTGTCGGGACCAGATGTACCAGCCCACTGCTGCACTTGGGGCATCTCCAGGGGTACCCTGGAACGGCCCCGTGCTAGTCCTGGCACCAAGGAGAAGACAGCATGGGTGTGAAGGGCACCGCCTCAGCTCCTTCCCTCCCTTCCCACTTTCCCTTCTCAAGCTTAAACTACGCAGTTATTTCCACAGTTAAATATTCATTTTCCCTTTTGCTTTTATGTCATGGAAACGCCATCGAAGGATCAGCAAGAAAAAACAGATTACTTAGAAAAGACTGTTTGGCCTGAGGAAGAGGTGTCCTCAGCCATAGACTCAACCTCCTTCCCGGATTTAGGGGGCTTTCTTTGGTATTTAATAAAGATTGCTGTTCTGACAATAAAGAGAAACATCTGCTGCCTTGCAAGTGTCTGGCCTGCTTTAACAGCCTTTATTTTGCCTTCTTAAGAGAACAGTTTGGATTGATTAAGACTCAACCAAGTACTTTATACTTTGATGCATCCCCAGCTTGTTGAAATCTTACCTGAAATCTTAAAAAAAAAAAAAACCAAAACAAAATACTACATTAAATGAAAGTCTGGAGGACACGTGAAGGCCCAGCGACTTCAAAGAAGCACTTTCAAGGCTGAAGACTGGATCTAAAGGCCTTTATATTGCTCCAGCCCCAAAGGAGGCCTTCAGATGGGGTCTGCACAACATGCTGCGCTCAGCCTACAGCTTCACTTGCACAACGCTCTGCGCAGCCGAGGGCAGTCCCAGTTTGTACACACACACACACACGCGCCTCGTGAAGACTAAACTGGGGTAAGATTTCCAGGCTTTCATTCTGGCTGATCTTCCACCCAGCTGAAGAGCAAAGCATCCAAGAGCTACATGCTGCTGGACAGCTTAGAGATGTCACGGGAGAAACCGAGGACGCTCCAACCCCTGCAGAAGGAGGTCTTCAGAGGGAAACAAGATGAGTTTTCAGTTTGAAGAATGATAGTAAATACAGAATAAAGAAAACAAATCTAAGCTGATGCTTTTTATAACATACAAAGCTCTGCACAGGAATCAGTGCAGACTTGTTGGCTCCAAGCATAAAATGCCTGTAGGTAAATAAAAATCCTTATGCCACATGTATTGCCCTGGGTTATTCCTCCATGGAATACCTAAAAAGAGGTTTTTGCTGTAAGATTTCACTTGCTTATTTTAAACCCTTTTGCTTTCCAACTGCAAAAGGGAAAGCTGCAATAGGAGATGATAAATGTTAATGCTGGTAAATGCACTGCGCTGGGTGAAGTTAGGTAGCGTTCAGGCAGATGATGGCTCTCTGCAAAAGCGTTTCAGTGGTGCAGATGAACCCCAGCGGAGATCAGGCTTAGGGTGGGTTTGATGCTGGTACATGCTCCAGGTTGCTGCTCTGCACCCCATCAGGACTAGTCGTGGGGCAAGGGATTAAGCACACGCAGCAAGCGCGTGCAGCCTCCGAGCTGTAGCGAGACACAGTCCTCATGCTAAAACCTCACCACCTCAGTAGCCCTCTCAGCAAAAAAAATCTTCTCCATTTCAGAGATAGGGAAATGACGAGCTATGCTTCCTCGCATGGCTTAGCTGATGTTGTTTAGCAATAATCCACCTTGCTTCTGCTATCAAATATAAAAAAATCCTTGCCTCTACTCACCCAGAGCTTCCCGTTGTATCAAAGCGTGCGGTACGTTTTGTAACGTGGACAAAATACGCATTGGGGATTACGCTGGGACCATTAAACTCCTTTTGCTTGTAAGATGAGATAGCTAAAGCTCAGGTCTCCAGGGGTACGAGGCAGATGCATCCCCCCGACACTGCCCAGCTACAGCTCCCTCTGCGCAGTGAAACCCCGGGCAGAGCCTGCCCCCCACCACGGGCACCACCCTCACCCAGGCCCACTACAGCTTGTTTCCCCTGATGCCAGTCCATGTGTTAGCACAGATATTTAATTCATTCCCCCCTACTGTAGTTTATTTGCTGAAATTATGTTATAGGACTGAAGGAGGACACAAAACATACAAACCAAACCTCTGGAAACATGACAACACGCAACCATGACCCACTTCTCTTTGTAAGGAAGAAATAACTCCAGGTCAGCCTCTGCACAGCCAGTTTATTCAGCCAAGAGAGTTGTTGGAGCAAGTAATTGAAGAATAATATGATAAAACACAATATTAGCAATAACTGCTTTTACAGATGGGCCTTTGAATGAGATATGCTCAGTATGGTGCACATGCCCCACATACTGTCATTTTCTTGCTCGGAACAGATTTGCTGAAGGTTTGAGCCCTAATCTGTGCAATGCAACATTACCTACAGTGTTTGTACGCTGATCTTCTGTAGTTAGACATAGGCTTTGGGTCCCAGGGGAATTCCCTAACACAATTTGATCCTGTCTGTTGTAAATAACTGCATGCTAGTTTTTTACACAGAATCATAGAATTGTTTAGGTTGGAAAAGACCTTTAAGATCATCAAGTCCAACCGTTACCCTAACCCTGCCATCCCACCACTAAACCGCGTCCCTGAGCACCTCATCTACCCGTCTTTTCGATACCTCCAGGGATGGGGACTCACCCACTTCCCTGGGCAGACCGTTCCAGGGCTTTGGAAGAAGGTTTTGGTTTTCTTTTTAAAAATAATAAAACAACAAGTGATTTTTGGTGCCTGACCCTGATGATCACCCTGGATTTCAGAACTACAAAACAGCAAAGACATCCACCAATTTTGACAAAGGGTCTCACCCAGGTGCCCAAAACAAAGTGCACAAAGTCTCTGGTCACTGCAGTGAAAGCTGCTCCAGGGCATCCATCCTGCAGCCCTTCTCCGGTGCGGGCAGGGTCCAGGCTGGGGGAAGCTGGCACAGCCCCACGGGAATGGCGAGCCACACTCTGTGTCCCGGCAGGCAGCGGCTGCTCACAGGAGCAAACTTCACGATGGGGCCATAACTCACACATGATTACACAGACAGTTGAATTATGCTGAGCACGGAGCAGCTCCACAGCTGATGTACATCAGTGAGAGCCCACAGAGCCACCAGCCCACAACGAGATGTCTCTGAGCCACTTTGTACTGAAAATGCAAGCAGCCAAGGGCAAACCCGAAACCGTTACCAATTAATGTTGGTTTTTTAACACGCTCAAAACGAAACTGTCCATGTCAGGAGCAATATCCTGAAAGGGAAGAGCACCTGCTACTCCTATGGTCACAGTCTCCCTTTTTCTTTATCTTGGGCTTCTGACTCCTTAATCTGTTGTGGAATGTCATTTAATTAAGCATTTTCAGGGTTCACTCTAGGCCGTGGGATTATGCTGTAAGCAGGCAACGCTGGCCTGAAGTTGCGATAATTAAGGCCACAAAGGACAGCTTGGCACATTGTCTAATCAGGGAGCCAACACAAATATGCCAGGGCTGGTACTAAATATTTCCATGGTAGAAGCATTCAGACTTACTGGAGTGGGTTTCCCCTAATGATACAGGGAATAGAGAAATAAATCTGAAAAAAGCCTTAAAAAAAAAAAAACCACCAACTTAAAAGCGAAATAAAAGATGTTAGAAATGTTCTTGACACTCCAGCACTTGCCCAGGTTTGAAATAATTTAATAAGGGATTCCTGAACAGTGGAAGTAGGAAGAGCCGGCCAGCACGCAGCCCTGCTCCCTTCTGTGCTCCAGCTCCAAACCAGACTTCAACCCTCGGATGTGTGAGCAGCCCTGCAAGGTCAAACCCTCTGGGCTAATGGAGTTGGTGCAGTTGTGCTGACCCAAGGGAGCTGCCGCGATCCCTGTCGTGCATGCCAGCAGGGCCAGCCGTGCCCATCCCCACGTGCCCCGTGGCCGCTGGGCCACAGCTGGTGAGCACTGGCACCTTTCCACCAGCTCCGCAAAGCAGCCGCTTCCTTCCAGCGCAGGGCGTCCCGGAGAGCGGGGCAGCTGGCTCCTTACAGCACACGTTGGGCAACCAAGGGGAAGTAAAAGAAACAGCCTTCCCAGGGTCCGGCTATGTTCGCTTGCCACGCACTTCTTGCAGTCATTTATTGCCCATCGCTCTCTCTAGGAGGCCCACGTGCCCTCATGGTTCACACGAAGCAAAACAACCTCCTCCTCCTCCCACATCACAGCTGCAGAGGTGTTTCTTGTACCCCTGCCATCACTTCTTCCCTTCAGCTCCAGCTGAGTTGCCCAGACTGCTTCCTGGGCATCACCTCTCCTCCTAACGGTGCTCCATTCTCTCCTTCCCGCTCCGGTCCTGCATTCCGCACCATCAGACTGCGCAGATTCAGACCAATGCCTGCAGAAAAAAAGAGAGAAAACCTCAGCACAAGACCACTGCCCCCCTGGCAACTTTCCATGCTGGTGGTACCCAGTGGCCACCCACCCACCCCCCAGTGGTGAAACCCAGCTGCTCCCAGCCTAGAGTTCATACATGGGCACTGCCTTCAGGCATTTTCCCCTGCTCCCTACTTCTCCCACGGGATGGGAATTTACACGATGTGACATTTCTCTTACCGATAGCCCTGTATGCTTTCCCAGTTTGCTTGGGCTTCTTGTATGGTGACAGCTTTGCTTTATCCTTAAAACAGGATGCTTAAACAGACGGGTACAACCAGCTCCGCTACCTCCCGGAAAGTCTGCATTAGGATTATATTATGAATGCTTACAGAAATTTCTTTGAAAATTAACATCAGACACTGCAGCTTTGGTTTCAAGGGTTTCTATCATTTCCAGTATTGCTAGACATGAGAAGTTCATATAATACAACAACATAGTTCAGGGCATTACAAAGGAAAAGGAGGAATGATACATTCAATTCAACCAGCATGAATATGAAGGGACAACAAAAAGGCTGGCTAAAAAAAAAAAAAAAAAAAAAAAAAGAGGAGAGACAAATAGGAAAGAGCTGTATATGCCAGGCATAAGTTCAGGTAATAGCCTGCCCTGGTTGCTAAACTGCAAGTTTTATGGGACAGGGAGAAAGCTGTGGGTCCCCTGATTGTACAGCACCGGGCACAAACAGGGCTCTGGTCTCTTCGATCAGATGCATCGCAGAGCGTACCGTTGCGATTCACATGAAGGCTTGCAGGAGCCAGCTCATCCTCCTCCTTTCGTGTGCACCTGAGCAAAACAGGCTTGAAATAAGCAATATTCCTCCTTCTTGTTTTCTGCCAAGCAGGCCACGGAGCCCATAGCTTCAGGGCTGCGACAGCGGCGTTACTTCCCCCAGCGCCTCCTCATTAGAAGCATCTCCCGAAACACACTCAGTGTCATATCCATTTAGCGTCAGGTGACAGGCATTTTCTTCTGTACCATTCCCTTTAACAGTGGTATTATTACTTTTACTCGAGTGCTTTGATTTAAGCCACAGGAGATGTCACAAATTAGTGTTTACAAAACTTAACACGAGGGGGCTGTCAGTACTTGCTTGAAGACAAGGATTTAGACGGTTGAGACCCCATTGCGGAGGTAGCAGACTAATTACAGGACGCAGGGTACAGAAGGATTCCAGACCTAAGTGCCACCTCAAGCAGAAGTGAAATTAATGATGCTCAGAGTGCAGCCCAGAGGCACACTGGACTGAAACCCCTCTTTTGGGTTTTTTTCTTTGTGTGTTTGGGGGTTTTTGGGGGGTTTTGTTGTTTGGTGTTTTGGTTTTTTTACACACATAGTGCAAAAAGGAATTAAAAGAAGAGTGAAAGAGTCCAGCTCAGCTTGGTAACTGCTCCATCTGCTTACAGCAACCTGCATCCTGACACTGCCCATTAGATATATGAACACCCTTAAACCCTAAGCATCTCGCAGCTAACCTTACTCATAAAACAGCACTGGAGTTATGTGTTGCAAGAGAACAGATTCCAAGAGATCTTGAATAAATAAATTGCCTGGTGATTCAAGAAGAATACACAAATTCTTCTATGGTCCAAGAATTCACTGATATTACCTGTTAGTTGGGAGGTTTTGTTTTCTAGGGATTAGCTATCCAAGTGAAAGAAATCTATTTTGCATCTAGGAGAGCCTGAAAAATCTATTTAATTGCTATGACTAATAAACAGTCAGGAGAAATGCAAATTTGACAAGTCTGATATTCAAAATCCTTCAAAGTAGAAGTACAGAAGACATCAGTGTGCAGAGGAATGCAGAGTATCCCTTAGAAACATGGCTTTCCTAAGAGGCCCTTCAGCAGAGCAAGGTATTCCCATGTTCACCATTAATGAACAAAAACACACTCCTAAAACCACTCTAGCATTAATTCTGGCTGGCCCCAGCAATGAGAATTTTTATCCGAGTGCCAAATTCTTTGTGAGGCAAACGCACCATCTCGGAGCCACCAATGCAGCAGAAGGTCCCATCAGAAATCTCCTCGCCAGCCTTTCATCGTGATTCATTGCGCCATTCAGCTCAAATCACAAGCTACAAAATTGCATTATCAGCACAGCTCTTTTTAATCAATCCAAGGTACTGATGTTTAAATATCTCCTGCACTAAAAAGCAATTGCTGTTTAGACCCAATTTTTTTTTTTTTTAAAGAAATCATTATAACATTCTCATAATTGCTTATCTCTCAGAGGAAGATAACGCAGACACAGCTGCTATTTCAAAGGGCATTTTGTACACGTAGCTCAGTCGCATCTGAAATACAGCAGAGATTCTCTCTAATTCAGGGACCTGTTTATTGCTGACTGCGTGGTGTGACAGCACCGCGGCCTTCGTTACACTCACAGCAGAGGTATTTATACACTGTGATTTGCCTAAGGACTTCTTCCTCCGCTGGGCCCCCAGTTCAGCAAAACATTGCAATAGATGCTTGAGATCACGCTCAAGTGATTTACCGAAGAGGGCTGAGCATCTCTATGCTGGCTTCGGGGAGCTGTTTTCCTTTGAATGTTCCTCTGGGCTGGCCACGCAGAGTGCCCCGTACCTGCCCCACCAGCCACCTCCGCTCAGAGTGGGTGGGTTCAAACCCCGGCATCACCCCCACGCTCGCCCTGCCAGCCGCAGGCCCGCCTCTCTAATAGAAAACCTCAGGAAAATATCTGTGTGGTAGATAAGGTCACATAATGCTGTTGGGGTCAACAGCAATCTCTGTCTATCTGGATTTTAAACAGGAAATATGACCTTGCCTTGAAATTGAATATCTCCCCTGTCCACAAGCGTGTCTGCGCTTCCTTCTGCCTGTAAAAAGGGGATGTTGCTTCCCCACCTGACAAAGCCAGGCTGCTTCTCTGGAGGTGCTCCAACCCACGCAGCCAGGCCCAGGACAGCACCCACAGGCATAAAACCCCATTATCAGTGGGGTACTGACTCCCCCAGGGTCCCCCGAGAGCATCTCTCCCATACTTGCATCCCTTTTTCCCCCTGGGTGTCTGGGCCCCTCAGCCCAGCAGGGAGGGGATGCTCTTCCAGGAGGCTGCACCCCTGCACGCTGCAGCATCCCCAGAGAGGGTCCCCAGAGCATCTTCCCTCTCACCCCCTCCTAGGGAGCAGGTTAATTCCGTATCAGCGCCCTTTGATGCGGCGTCTGCTCTAGCAGCTAGATTTGGAGGCTCCGTGAGATTGCAATTCACATTTCAGTCAGTGATTAGAGACCCCCAGGAGCCAAGATTACCCACCACCTCGCAAGTGATTTATTGCCCTTAGTCTGGTGTGACCCGAGATGCAGATCTCCAGCTCCACAGTACACACTCCTCCAGGCACAGACCTTGCCTGCGTGACCAAACCCTTCCTCCCATTCTTTCCCACAAGCAGGAACAGAGCTAAACACAGTGCCTAAGCACCAGGTTTGGGAACTCCTTGATAGACCATCAAGATCATCCATCTTCCATGCGGTACAGGCTATAGGGCTTCCAAAATTAATGCTGGTGGAAAACGAGAGACATCTTAGGAAAATATACCTCCTGACATTACTATTTCTAGTACTGGAGAACCCACCAGTGCTTGTGTTGCTCCAATGGTTAATTATCTTCCCTTCTAAAAACATGCACCCTTTTTCACCTGACAGAAAGCTATGCTAACAAATTAGTCCAGCTAATCAGTGCCCTGACTTGCTAGCTAACATCTAAGAACAGGAGAAAGAGATAAAGTACATGGGTAATACAGGTTCTAGAAAGCTACAGATAAAAATACCTGGAAAACTAGGTTAAATTACCAGGAAGATAAAGCGCATTAGAAAACAGGAGGGTATGAATCAATAATTTACATTTCAGAACAGTTACTCAGACATTTACAAGAGCTTTGAAACGCCTGTCTCCCTCATCCCTCTCCAAAACGTGACCCTGACAGCGATCCCCAGCAATTTCCTCAGAATTGAAGTAATTCTTAGAGCTGCTTGAAATTTTGCTATGCAGGAACACGGTGAGTGAATGGAAAGAGAGAAAATACCGGGGGGAAGGAGAGGATCCAGGATCTCACCTGCCTGCAATTGTTGCCACCACCACAGCGTAGTGATTTCCCACCACTTATAATTTAAATAAACTCCTAACGCAGTTCTACTGCTAAACATTGTACTTAATAACACAAAGGCTCCCTGACGCTGTTAACACAGCTGGACTGCCAGCTCCAAAATGTCAGCTTTCTTCCCTACATCGCAAAAGCTCTACTGTTAATTTTGACATCTGGTTTTTAGTGAGATGTATTTCTTGCAGAGCAAATGCACACTGACAAATCTGGGGCCCTCTGTGTATTTTGGTAAATTGCAATCCATTATGAATATATATCTTCCCATAATGAAATGTTAGCTTTGCAGTTGTAATGCAAGCTGTCCAAGTATCTGGTGGGAACGTTTAATAACAATAATATTTTGCTGAGGATAACACAGCTACCTCATTTAGGTATTCCTAATACACTCACCCAGATAAGTTTTTCCCCCTGTTATACGAACAGTTTAATAGTACACAGGTGAAAGCAACTAGGTGATATTGAGATCAAAAACTGCCCTGGCAGCTTAGAGCCTCTCTGCAGAGGAAGCAGAACATTGACCTGTCTGCAGCCCTTCCCACTGGGATCTTGCTGACAGCAAACATCATGGGTCAAGGCAGTCCTAAGAGGATGCACAGCTCAATTACTGCACACTGTGCACCTCTGAACGTGGTTTGAGGGCCTGGCCACATCTCCTGAGGATCTGGGGGCTGTGATGGGGGCATTGAGCATGTCCTTCCCACGGGGAAGTAAGCAAGGCTGGTGGAAAACACTCCCCGCACCTGCTTTCCAACAGTGCGAAGAGTCCTTGCTCTTTTAGATAATAACCCATCATGTGTCATCCACCCCTCTCCCCTTCCACTTTAGCCCAAAAGATTTGGAACGCAAAATCAGCAGATCCTGATGCGAAGGATCACGTCTGTCCCAGAGGGGTTTACTGGGCCTGTGGGGTGTGTTTGAGAGCAGGATGCCACGGAACCGCTGCCCACCCGACGCAGTGCTGGAGAGCCTGGGAGCTGGCTGGGGCTCAGGTCTGTGCCCTCACGCGCTGCTGCCGAGCGGTTCTGCACCAGCAGCCAAAGCACTGCTTGCAGTCAAGGCAGGCAAATACTCTGGGCTGCATTTAGGCCTGACCTAAACAGAGATCCACTTGCATCAATTGGCTCCCTTTGACTTGGCCCTGGATATGTATTCCAGTAAATCAACTCCTGTCAACAGGACACCTTCCAAAGGGCTGAGTGGCAGTCTGGTGGCACACTCCCTCCCATTTCAGTGGGGCTGGCTGCCTTCTGCTGACCTAGATGAATATCTGGTGACAGGAACGATCAGCAATGCTTTGCCTTACAAGATCGCATTGCTAAAGTGCAAGTCTCCAACAAACAGCAAGTCAGCACAGAGCTGCCCTCCCCAGCTGGAAACGCCGCTCCGGTCCTCACCCAAAGGCAGCTGGCAAAGGCAGAGCTTCCAGGCAGTGGGTGCCCGAAGTCCAGAGCGAGCACCCGGCTTTTGCCAGCAGCCAGCACACCCGCAGGGGTGCCTCAAGAGCCTGAGGTTGCAGTGGTGCACACTTCAGACCCGGAGGAGAGATGATAAAAAACCAGAACCGAGATCTGTATAGGGCATGGACCCAGATACTCAACGCACAGCACGCACGCTGGTCTCAGATGTGCACGCACGCCAGCCTGGGGCCAGGGAGAGGAGAGCAGACCAGGAGATCACCCTGGAAAGTCCAGCTGACTCAGCTGTTTGACAGTTACTCAGAAGCCTTCTGAGCACGAGCAATTTTGCAAAGCAAAAAGCAAGCACCAGCATGGCAGATCCTGCTCTCAGCAGCAGGCTGGAAACCTGGCTGCCCCCACTACTTAGCATCACGTTGTTGTGCTGTATTGCAAAGTTATTTAACTTAAGCCAAAACTTCAGGAATATCTGACTTGACGTGATATCAAGGATTTGGGCAGGAAAAAATAAAAAGGAGACAGCAGCTGAGTAAATCATGGCAAGTTATGACAAAAAAAAATCCACGGTGAGGCCTCAACACCAGATAAACAGACCAGAGAGATATTTAGACACAAGCATCATTTGTAATCCCACTCATTTCACAAGAATTGCTCTCCATTTGAAATTATATAAAATAAAAACAAGTTACAGCATCTAGAAAGAGAACCTCAGAAAGTCATTAAAACTTTTGATGCTGTTTATAACTAAGAAAAACACATGTATGTAGCAGGGAGAAGGCAGCTCAGCGACACAGGGTGCTAGAATTACCTAGGATTGATGAGCAGGCTTGGTGTGGGGCAGAGGGCCCCCAAAGCTCTGCATGCAAACTGTATGCAGCAGCCATGTGGGGTTTTACATGACAGGCTCAATGCAAATAAAAACACAGGTTCTCATTTCTTCCAAATTGCTAACCATGTTTTGCTCTCATACAGAAAATTTGGGGTGCTATCCAACACATATCAAGACTCCAGCTATTAAAATCTAGAAGGAATTAGGACCTGGGCTTTTTCATCTCAAATCAGTACCTCATCCAGCTACTGGAATGGTCCTGATCCTAGTTAAAAAGCAGTTGCACCATCTGTTATTACCGTCACATTTACCATTATACTATTTGGTTGTAATGTATTTTAAAGGGTTACTTCATAGGAGAGATGTAAAATCTCACAGAGGAAAGACTTACCTGACATTAGGGATCTGGATCAGGCCCCTAGAGGGTGGAAGAGAATTAATATTAATTCTTAACTTTCCGATTTGAGCCTGACATGCCCCCAGGCTTGCTGCTTGTCTTAGCAGAAGCACTATCTCCTGTTTAGGCATGACAATATTTGTCAAGTATAATGCTCGTTTGTCTGCTGTGTGGTCAGGCTAGCAGTGTATAAACACTCTGAGAGATCAGGTAGGGACTAAAGGTCTGCTCTTTGTGGTCAATTATAGCCATCAACATTAATGATGCCACCATGGAGAGCTATGCAGGGAGAAGAGAGAGAAGTGCTTTCCCAAGGTTAGTCTCGACAACGTACCTTGGCTACAAGGAGCTGGCAATGAAAAATGTAGTGTGCACCTCCAGCCTCTGCCTAACTCTCTCAGTGATTTATTTCAAGAATAGTCTAGTGGCTGCTTTTTTTTTTTTAAATACCTGAATAAAAGACAAGCTTTCTAACCTGAAGTGCATTCTCTTGTATTCTTCAGAATTCACATTGTTGATGATACTTAAGCCTGATGTTTAATCCAACAGAAAAAGCAGCACAGGGGCTGGTGAAAGTTTCCCATTTCTGCCTTCATTTTTGACTCTACATTTTGCCCTCAAACCCTCGGATTTCCCAGCAAAGCTGAGATTGACTTTATTTGCTTGGAGAGAGTTCTTGTCACAGTTCCCAAGTGAACTGGGGAAAACAATGAGGTTTATTTTCCCCTTTGAAAAATTACATGTCTTCTTTTTCTTTTCCATTATTATTAAAATGAGGCTATAGGTTTGCAGATCTCAAAAAGAGAAGGGTAAAAAGTTCACTTTAATTCTTACAGAAGCAGAAAGGTTTAGCAATATTTTAAAATATTCCCCAAAGAAAAAAAATCCCTATTGCAAAACTAATGCTATGGATAATCATCCTCAACTGGCAACTTTCCTCTTACTACCACGGGAGAAGGACCACTCGTCAGCCCTCTGCTGCCAAACCCACTGCAGGGCAGAGCTTCAGTGAAAGCATCGTCAATGAAAGCAGAAATAGCATGAGCTTTTGAAATCCGTATATAGATTCCCAAGCCTGCTGGAGCACTATAAATACAAATGAGCATGAGAAAGCAATAGCATGTCCTGAAATCCCAGTCAAATTCGGCATACACACAACTGTCTCAATGAAACCTATCCACAGAGAACTAGGTAAGCATGGATATTCCCAATTTTAAAAATAAACCCAAAAATGCATGGTCCAGCCCTTCCCTAAGCAGGCAATTACTTAAGCACATGCTCAATTTTAAGCAGGCCTTAAAAGCATGTATTTAAGTTTAGAACAGGTTTAATGCTTTGCCTAAGGAGTGCTTTGATCAGAAATGCCATTTGTTTAACCTATGATCATTGATTTCAACTTGATTGGCATCCACCATCTTCACCAACACAGTGTAACAGAGCACTAATATTGGGGCCCTGGCCATATTCCATTCATTTAATTCCATTTGTCAGCCTAAACATAACCCTACATGTAAGGTTATTTATGTACTTGTCCATGAAGCAGCCTGCACAGCAAACAGTAGCATTCAATATTTGATGCGTTCTCTAAAAAAGAAAACCACATTTTCTGTAAGTGAGGTGTAGCTCAGTCCGTAATTCAAACTCTCAGCATCCTTGGAATCCTGCAATCCATTTACGCCTGCTTTGTAGAACTGACGTTTGCTTGGTGGTCTGAAGCCTTTTATTTTTCTCTTTTCCTTTCCAGCATATGCTCTTGTACTTACCAGGGCACTTACAGTATTATTTAGGTTGCTGCCTGCAATATTTTCAAGCTACTAGAAGACAGTTTCTTAAACATTTTCATAATGTTTTGAAATGCTGATGAGGATTTAGCATTAAAATTAATGGCAGCCAGCCGTGGTCTTTCAGATGTGAAAGACTGTGCAGTATTTTCTGGGAAAAAAAGGGGGGAGACAGGGGGAAGAAGAATGGAGATATAAATAGCCAGTCTTGCTTTTCTCCAGGCAGGATCCTTTTAATCATGTAAAATAGATTTTAAAGATTAAAGACTCTAGGCTCTGTTCTGCCTTTGCTCATGTCTCGTATCACCAATTTTTTGTATGTAATTTGAATGAAAAAGGACACACATGGTGTTTTCATTTGCATTACCCCAAACTGGAATTTCCCCTTGAAGAACATAGCCCCTATCTCCTCTGCAGCAAGGAGAAAACCACCACACCTGGGTGGAACAACACAAAACAAGAGAAAAACCAATTCCAAATCATTACCCTACTTCTTGGACCTTGAACCTCGTTTTTCCGAGATTCAATTTAGAGCTGTGTCTTATAAGCTGAAAAGGAGACAGAAGAATTACTGGTCCAGCAGCTATATCTGTGTATGTATGAGCTGCAGTCCCAGATTTCATCCAGACATCATCATACTGCACATGGAAAAACCTGCACTAAGTGAAACAGGAGCCTCAGCACTGGGAATATTGGCTGCACCGGAGGGTGAGAGATGTCTCTGTCCTGGTCAGAAAGTTCGGTAATACCACGGGTACTCTGCAAGAACTGCCAAAGGTGGAGGGCAGAGAGGAAAGGCCCAATTCCACAAAGAAAAGGTAAATCAAAGTTCTCCTGCAGGAACAACATTTCCTGACAAAAAGCCAGAGGAGATGCTGGGAGGACGGAGTAGGCTAAAGAACTAAAAGTCTGGGGCAGAATAGGCTTCCCATGCCCATCAACAGAGCTGGATCCAAGAGGCTTCCTTCTTCTGCCACTGGCAGGATAAACCCTGTTTTGCCACATCACACTCTCTCATCAAGGCACACAACGCAACAGGAGTTGCATCTCAGCACAGGTCAAGTCTTCATGCTTAAATTTACTTTTCTAATGCAAGTTGCAATCAATTCCTCTTACACATTGACTAAAGAGTTCTTTCTCCACCTTACACTCCTCAGGCTTGCAGCTATAGTCCCACCTGGTTTTCAGTTGTGACTCTCTCCTGGAGTCCCTCATGTCCTCCAAGATTCTGAGGCCAACAAAAATCAATACTAGAACGTATTGATTTTATTAGTTGTACTTCTCAAGTGAAGTACAGGACATCTGGATAATTGTCCTTGATTACATTTATAAATACCCAGAGCATCTTAGTTTTGTTCCATATGCTAAAATACCAATGGCCTCATGAGCAAAAAGCATGGAACCTTCCTTAAGGAACCACCAAGAGTCATCAGCTGCGAGCAAGTATTCTTTCCACTAGATATTCTTTCATGTACATAAGCCAAAGAATAGAAAGGAAACAAAAGACACTATCAGACACAAACCAATGAATCTTTCTAATGACATTTGGAATTCACCTTGAAATCCCAGCCAAACTGGAGACAGTTTTCTGGTGGGCTTCATCTCCATGGGTTTGAAGAGTAGAGTTCTGTATCCCACACAATTACTCTGCCATGCACATGGCCCATGGAAAGAGATATGTAAGAGCAGAAAAGCAGCATTTGAATGTAAGAAGCTGTCATCATTCTAAGCAGCGCCTTTTTGTTGGGACAGTGTGGTTGGAGTGACAATAAATGCGTGCAACTCTATTACAGGACAATAAAATATGTCTGTAATTGCAATGAAAGACTTTGTCTTGACAGCCCTGGAAATGAAAGTTCACAAAGCACATATAGTGTGGGAAGTGTCAGCACAAGCCTCCCACACGTGCCTCCACCAGCAGAACCGGGGGATAAGGGCAGCGCATTCCCAGTCTCTCGGCCTGCTTCTGCCTCTCTGCTGAAAATGGCCACCAGTGTTTTCAATTAATTGCAGGTGGTTTTGTACCACAGGCACTGATCCACTTGGAGCTGAACCAAAACCGCTCCCCTCGCTGCACAGATAGCACACATACTCCGCTCGCTCCCAGCCTGCAGATCTGTTTCAAGGTCCTGACCCTAGTTTTTAAAGCCCTTAATAGGAGAGGGCCTAATGAACCTTGGAGACTGCTTCTTATTCCACAATCCAAAGCAACAGCTGTGATTGCTCTGGGTGAGCAGGGCTGAGCCAGCTCAGGGTGAAACCCTCCTTGCTTTCTGCATCCAAGCCGCCGGCCACCAAAGTCTCAGCCCTGTCTTTTAACAAGAGTGACATCCTCAGACCCTCATCTGCGGTCCTGCCACAGCCTTCTTCACTATTGCTGCTGCAGTATTCATTAAAAATTAGCACAAGATAAAGAAAAGCTGCATTTTAGAAAAAAGACATTTCTTCAGTTCTTCGCAGAAAACACTCACGGTGAGACCATGTACCCCAGAGCAATGGGAGAGGGACACCTTTTCTTAAGTTACAGAAAAGTAGAGTTGGGAGAGAGCTTGAGGGGTCAACAGCTCAACCCTGTTGGGCTATAGCAGGGGGAGCTCAGGTCCCGGAGCCCTGATGGAGCAGCTCTGCAGTTTGCAGGACCGGTCCCCTTCATGCCTAGAGCAACACAGCCAAGGTCCTCACAACATGACCCTTCCTAGCAAGTTTTGGGTGAGGCCACGGCAGATGAAAGCAAAGGCAGCACTGTTTGTGGGGAACATTTATGCTTGGTTAGGACCAACACAACGTGCAGCTGAAAGAAGAAATCCCCATTGCTGATGTACTAATGCTCCCTGGTTTGCTTATCAGCCATCTCTTGCACTTCCACCTGCAGCCTGTGCTTTTTCTGCTATGCAACTATGAGAAGTGCAGAATTAGCCCACACCTCAATGCTGGTTTGAAAGCTTGTCTGCATCTCTCCATCCACCTTGCCACACACTATTTCATACTTTAATATCAGCTTTAAAATAGATTAGAGGCTGATGAACTGACAAATCCAGCTCATTACTCCAACAGCACTAGCACCGCTCGCCCCGTAGCCTTCCTTCTCCTTCATATCCACCCCCGCTTTATCCCTGTCCTCACCACCTGCACCATCCCTCAGCACCAGTGTAAAGCACTTCTCAGCCAGAGTGCTAAGCGATGGAAGGGTGCTTTGAGCAGGCACCCACACCTTGCAGCAGCCCACGCTGAAGCCCTTGTCTTGCCAAGCAACTCATCCTGCTGTTCCTAAGCTTTGAACTCCAGCTGGTCACTTTGGTCCTTTCAGACAGCATGTTCGTCTGCTTTTAAATCCTGCTCTGTTTTGTAAGTGCAGGTTCCTTCAAAAGAATAAGCAGTAATTACTGCAGCCACACCTATACTGGAAATGCCTGTGCAATGTTCAAGCTCACAAAGAGAACAAAAGCTGTAAAGAAATAAGCATCCATTCACTTTGAACTTTGGTATCTGGTCCTTTTCTGCAGCAGGGACCTGATTCTTTGAACCACTGAGCTGCCGTAGCCCCTGAGGGACTTGAGTTTCTTCGTACACATGCAAATATAAATCAGAATTCGCTCTATTGAAGCCAAGTGAATTATGCAGGTGTAACCTCAATGTGACAGAGAGGGCTCATGGACATCAGAGACTGGAACAGGTGCCCTTTCATTTTTCACATGGTGATTTCTCATTTTCAGCCACTTGGTTTTGCACAGCTATGATAGCACATGTACAGCTGTGATGCAATAGGACAGGATGGCTGATACTTAGGAGAAATCACACGCTTAGATCAATGCACACTGCAGGTATTCAGCTGGAACCGAATGTGTTGGAAGCAATGTAAACCCCAGGGGGCTTGTTCGCTAATCAATAAACACAAGGAACGTATGCTACTGAGTTATTGCTGCAGTGTTAATTGTAGCTATACAGGATTTTTTTTTCATTGCTAAAGAAACAGACATCTTTGAGACCTACGGCTTTTACAAAACAGACACGATATGAAAAATACATTTCTATTCACTTCTCTGATGTTTACAACTTAAGGAAAACATATAGTCTCATTAGAAGCTCTCGGTGCTGCCTCGTGAAGGAGAAAGGGAAGCGCGTAGTGCTTCCAGTCCCCTGGTTTACCACAAGTGACATTTAAGCAGTCACCTGGGGAAAAATCCCGATGGGAGCACTGACAAAGCTTACCATTTGAAAAAGGTCAGACCTTCTATTCTTGCTCTGAATAGATGGTGCTGACCTTAAAAACCTCCCAGTCTCAGTCCCCCTTCTCATAAACATATGATGGAGCAGCCAGTTAGGGCAATTCTACCCAGGAGAAGATGCAGCAGGGCATCACTACGCTGCAGAATTTTCTTATTCCTTGTCCTCCTCCTGGCAAATTACAGATAAATCAACACATCTTGCAAGCAGGTGCTCAGGAGCATCAGCAGCACAGGCACCAGCACAGGAGCACCCGGCAGGGCACAGGCTGCAGTGGGGAGAGAGGTCTCTCTCCAAGGTGACTGTCTTGAAAACAGATGGCAAAAATGCTATAGCATTCAAAACCCTGGTGGACAGGGCATGCTGTGTAAGTCTGATAGAAAAAGGGGGATTCGCAAGGACTAGCTTTAACCAAGGCAATTCAGAGCAGGAATTGCCATTTAGCAGCTCTGATTCAGCCTCTGGAAGAGCCTATTACATACAGGCTCCACCAAAACTAGACTTATTCAGCTAAAGTTAGCTTTGTGAGACCCCTCTCGTCTCATTCATTGAAGACCCCTCCTCATCCATCATTTATGTAGAGAAACTAAGGGCAGGCAGATGGAGAAATAAGATTTCCACCCTGCAGTTGGAAACGAAGCCTCTGGCATCACCTTGAGCACAAGGTCAGGCAAGGATCTCATAGCAGAAGTCAAACCCACATTCGTGAGGTTCTAGCTCAGGACCTTAACTGTGAGCTCATCCTTCTTCCTGACGTGATCCTCTTCGTCTGAACCTGTCAGTGTTCAGTGCTACACATGCTCCCTCCTCACCTTTACTGAGGATTGTCGTCCCAGCACCAGGTTGTCAAAGTAGCACCATGCCAGGTAGCCGGATGCAAATACAGTTCTCTCCCCCTCATCAGCACGACTATCAGAGGCTGATCCTCCACATGGGCTTCAGAAGAGTAGGCTGCCGACTGAGTCATCCCGTGGGATGAAACGGGACAGCCCACAGCGGTAATCCCAAATGCTGCAGTATGCTAGAAAAGCAGTCCCTAACTGCTGCAGTCATGAAAATACAATAAACATGCCCTATGATTCCATTTTTAGTCGCTTTTCAATGCGGCGCTGCAGTTTGTCAGTCTTTCTTGTCCCAGCTGGAACAGATGAATTGCTGATGCTTTTTAGGACCATTGGCAAACGAGCACAATAGAAACATCGCTCAGATATTGATGACTAATGCACACAGAACACTTCCAAAAACTGTGTTGCCATCGCAGCTAAACAAAGTGTACTAAATTAACATTCACATGGAAGGAGAGGAGCTCATTTCCACATATTCAGCATTTAAATGAACCTATGGCACCACCGCGAAACTCAGCTGAAACCAAAAACTGGCCATAGTTCTCTTGAAAGTTTCATAGACCTCCATAACCCTAACTCAGGTTTCAGGTTGGCAGCAAAGCCTGGAATATCTCACGGGGTTTGGGATTTCATTATAGACATTTCTAGCCGCTACTAGGAGAGCTTCTCCTGGGTCACAGACTGGAAGGCCTCTAGATATTGTCCTCACTTTAAATTATCATTGCCTTGCTATAAAAGTAGCATGTATTACTTGTAAGGCAGAGTCCAGCACGTTTCAAAGCTCACAGAAGTCTTTTACCAGCTCAAATGGATTAGATCAGCTTCTTCGTGGGACACCTCCTAGACAGTTTTCCCTTTAGAACTGGGAGTAATCTGCTTGAGTACAGCACAAGCCAGGGCTAACCTGCAGAGGTAGAAAATCCTTGCAATGGCTGAAAACCCCCCTGCCAAAAGAATTGAAAGCACAGAGAAAAGAACCTCATTTAGATTGGAAAAAACCCCAACAACCTCCAACACATCTAAGAGCAAGACAATGGAGCTAACAGACTAATAAAGTGAAAGGAAGAGCCCTCTGTCTGGAGCAGGATTAAGTAGATGACTCACGAAGGAGTTCTGGTGCTGTCATCTCTGACTAAACCTTATTCTGAAGTCCAGATACAAAATGATCTGACTCCATGGGGAGTTAGAGCAGTCGGAGGGAGTCAGCGCTCCCAGCTCCGGTTCCCAGCTCTTGCAGTCACTCGAGCACTCCTACACAAGTGCTCCATCCTCTTGTAAAACAAGCAAAATCCCCACATTCCTTCCTGCCTTCTGTGCTCTTAAACTTCCTATTATGACAATAACAAAACTTATAAATGCAAAAGCAGAACATAGACCATTTCAGGTCTGAGATACGGCGCTGCTTTTTTTGTAGCTGAAGCAAGTGTCTAAACATCTGCCACTTCTTAGCCACTCTGTGAGGATTGATGCTTTAATGCACTGAGAAATTGCCTGGAATACTTTTTTCTAAACCTTTATTCAGGTTATAGTTTGTTCTTCGGATACAAATAGACAGAGATCTTGGTATCTCCACCTGTGTATTTAACGGCATTAAACATCATCACCCTTCGAGCGCCTTTTTGTAAGGATTTCAATCATCTTTACTCAGGTAAAACTTTTATTGACTCGCAGTGTGCTTTTTGCAGTGCCATCAAATAATTAAGAACCCTGGATACTGACTCGTACTTCATAGATAAATACCTATCATTCTTCTTCAAACAGGAATATCACCTCCGCACTCCTGGTTATCGCAGCTGCCGAAATCCAAACAGGGTGGCTATATTTTAACAACCTGGCCTGACACACGCTGTTTGAAAGCTCCCTTCCAACAGACTAAACCCATATTCATTAAGCGAGTCAAGAGGGAGAGGAGAGAAGAGGAAATGTTCTTGAAAATAGGAGAATAATAGAATGTTTTTATACATCTCATGGATTTCTGTTTCATTAGATTAGGGAGCAGTGCCTTTAATGTAACTAACATGTGGCAACCACAGGGTAACCACAGTGAGTAAATCTGTCCTGCAGGAGGAAGCTAAAATGCAGCAGGGTTTGCTTCAACTGCTAGGAAACAATCAAAAAAACCTTTTTAGTACTGGTTGCAACTGGGGGTGGAGGGGAGGAGAACTGAGAATACACTAATAGTGACAGCTGAAAACAGAAATATCTCAGCATTTGTGGGTGGGGGAATCAAATGGGCCCCAGCATCCTGACACTGCTCCTGCTCACGCTCCAGATTTGTTCTTGCTGAAAAAAAAAAAAGCAAAGCAATAGATCCGATAGTCTTCGCTCTTCTGGGAAAGGCTTGAGGTGGTCTTAAACAAGATAAATATATTTAACAGCAGCAGTTAATCATACCATAATTCAGAGATGCACTCATTTTTGTGCCAAGAACGTGCAAGCTAGAAGAACTGCAGTAAGGCTGTGTGGCTCAAATTACCCTGTTGTTGGGAGATCACAGTCGGTTCCACTGCTCTCCTGCAATATTCCCATCAGGACTGCAGCTCCCTTGCTTTGTTCCCCAGACAGCCCAGCATTTAACAGATGTCCAAAGTAAATCATGATCATTTGGTAGGTTTGGGGAATAGAAGCTAGATGGAAAAAATCACAGTCTAATAAAGCAATCAAAAAAGTACCAGCACATTACAGGCCATTTCAAAATAAATTAGGGTATCTTTTAAATCTCTACACAACAGTTTGTATTTTAAATCAAAAGACCGTATGTCATTGACTTTCCCCTGAGTAATCTAAGTGACAGGGCTCTCCGAGGTGCCATAATAGGATGTAAGTGAAGAAGTGGGTATTATTTTACCCGTGCTGTGATAATCTGAATGCATCACTGCCCAGCATCGTAAACAGCAAAGCATGAACAGCACTTTCCAAACCCCCATGCATCTGGGGACTGTAGGAGGGGGTGGGGGACCAGGTCTCCAGTGAGAGGGAATGTAAACATTTAAAGCAGAAACAACATGATAATGTTTAAAATCTGAAGATGAGGAAAACTATAAAAGTTTGCTTTTCACCTCTCCAAATAGGAAAAAAGCAAGAAAAAGAGTCAAGAAATAACACTGCAAGCAGAGAGTGCAGTTAATAATCACCAGCATTTTAAAGATCTTCGTGAAGACACACAGCACTGAGACACTATAATTAAGGGAAGAAATCAAGGCTTACCAGTTACCGTCTGTCTGGAGCAGGGAGGGAGCCAATACACAGGATCTCTTCCATGGAGTAACACACACTGCAAAAGTATTGGGAAAAGAAAGAAGAAAGCAAGCTGTTACAGACAACAACAGCCACCCCTTAGGTCACTGCTTTCCTTCTCTTTTCCAGCCAGCCAGAAGGGTTTCCTTCATCTCCTTCTCCCCCAGAAGCAAGCCCTGGGGCACAGCCCCCCCCCTCCCACAGCGGGCTGCCCTAGAGAACGGCCACCCCTGGGATGGAGCCCAGCATCCCACCACCCTGCATGGGGAGAGAGCTGCTCAAGGCAGTGCAGAGGGGCTTCATATTTAAATTCTATCAGGAAGGGGAAACCAAGCCTCTCCACTGCTGCTCTCAGACTGGGGCGAACAACGCAACCAGCTGAGAGCAGGATTATTTAAAGGAAGACTCAGCTCAGTTCTGCGCTGTGCCTGAACTAATAAGGACAAATAAATTATTTTTAAAGCACAAAGACAGAGAAAAGGATCATTATATGTAATTATTTTTAAGAACTGTTTTAACATCCTTTCCAGTGTGAACTGTGCAAGTTAATGCTACACAATCCGAGGTACCCACAGAGGTTTCTCTTCCTGGAAAAGGATTCTCACGCAGAGATTTGTTTCCCAGGAGATAGCTGTATCTGCTTACCGACCTGCATCCTCCACAGCCCACCTAGAAGTGTGCAGCCACTGCCCAGATAGGGCACACAGCTCCCTCCTCCTCCTCCTCTCGGTTTGCAAAAATATTCTGTGTTGGCCCCCAGACAACTGGGATCAAGGAGCAGAAAAATCACTGAACACGATGCAGAGGGAAGATACATCTGTTCCTCTGCACCAAATCTGGAAAAAAAAATTGTGACGACTGATAAACACATGCAACATAGTTTTTTCATGTCTTAATTTACCCACCACGACAACTGGAAGTGCTTTCACAAAACCCACACCACCAGCACGTTGCCCTATGTAAACTCCCTGCTTTTCCCAAAATGCCCCTTTTTCCCTCCTCACCTTCATCCCAACACAGTGATGCAGTGTTGCAGACTTACATTTATTTGCAGGTCATTCCCATTTAGTGCCTTTTGTCTGACATTTTTCTTATGCCTTCCACAGAGAAAGCAGATTAACACTACATAGAAACTGCATGCCAGCAGGACCCAAAGAAAAATCCAGACACAGCTTCTGTGGGATTTATACCTGCACTGAAAAAAAAAAAAAACCAACCTTATAGAACTGATCTCTGAGTTGCTCCCAAATTACCAAGGGTGATTGGATCTGAGAAACATGATAGCTTTGTACACCCAGCCAGTCCTCCTTTGACTCCAGATGCAAAATTACTATTTTTCTGCTGAAAGGGTGATTTCATGCCATAACTTGCATGACTAAGGTTTTCAGAGAAGACTTTTGTTTAGATAAGGACAAGAAACGCCCTGAGGCTTGTATTGTAATGTTATATGGATATATAGATAGAGAAAGAAATTTTTTGTTGAGCTGAGGGAGTGGTATGATTTTTATCTCCATGATTACTTACTGACAGACACTGGGAACAGAGAGATTCTTCTTGACCTTTTTTCACCCCCTGCCTGGTTGCAAACTTAACAGCCAGCCTGCCTTTGCAGCACCGGGGTACCACCGGCAGCCCGGGCTGCAGATGGTGTCTGTGCGCCCACCGTCCTTTGGCTGGACACTGCGCTATCTTTAAAATAGAGCTGCTGTCCACTTGAAATCCAAACCACAAGTCTAGGGGGAAAAAAAAAAAAAAGAATAATCTGGGACTGACAATGGTCCCAAAGGAAAATGGTCAACAGAAAACCTGCTTCTGTGCTGGTATTTTTAACAGCTCCTGGGATTTGCCCTCCACTTGCATTATTAAATAAGCTTGCACATTGCTTTTGATATACTTTCAACCTCCAGCTAGAGTAATCTGCATTACAAAGCAAGCCGCACAGCTCTGGGTACGCCGGCGGTTGGATGGTCACCAGGAAAGCAGCGTGCGTGCTGCTGCTCTCCCCTGCTCGCCGCTGCCGTGGCGGCTGTAGGCCCCTCGCTAATGCCTGACAAACAGTGGTTTGATAGCAGGGATATGATTAACTCTCCCAAGGCACGTCAGGAACGTTGCTGGAAACTTCATGGTGTGTCTTGTCTGAGGTTATGCACTGTTCTTCTTGTCTTCTACTTGAGACTGTAGGTAACTTGAGTTCAGATGACTAGATAGGTGTAAAACTCCACACCTCCAAGTAAAAAATAAATTCTCGGCAATTTCTGAACTCAAGAGCTGGGTGGCTTTGATTCAGCACTGTCTAAAATAGACTCACTAAAAGGATAGCTAATCACCGTAACTATGCTGCCTTTCCACCCACGGATCTCAAACCAATTCAGAAAATGAAAAGTTGTTCCCATTTTACAGCCGAGAAAGGACAAGGGAAGTAACTGGCTTTCAAGGGATGAGATATCACCTTCAGCTTCTGGCTGAGGAAAGCTGCAATAAGGCAACAGAGAAGGACTGGGGCGGGGGTAAAGACCCTGACCCACTTCCCCTTCTGTAACCCACTCCTGTCACAGCCAGAGCACCGACCCAGGACCACAGTAGTTTGGTTGCACAGATAAGCAGCAAATGGCTGCTCTCCAAGTTTGTAACTCTACACATTTTTTCCCCCGCCTTTAATCGTTATCCCAGATCAGAAGCCCTGAGCTTGTCTTTAACCATAAGCACAATCTCAGGCTCAACCAATTGTCCAAGCAGGAATAGGAAGACAGACAAGTCAGCCACTTCAGTGAACGCGAGCCATGAACAGGTCACGTAAATGGTACAATATTTCACAATATTGGCTGCCATTTTTTGTGATTTTATGGAATACTTTGTTTTGTCCATCTATCTAAGCTTCCAAAGACAAATTTAAGCTTTCTTCTAGCCAGAAAAATATCAGGGAGTACACTTAAGTGCAACGGCTGTGGTTGAAGTAACATAATTCAACAGTGCCATTAAAACAAACACCTGGTAGCTGGCAAAAGAAAATAATTCCCTATTAATTCAAGTAAATGGCATAAGGAAATAAAAAAACAAATATGAAAACAAACACACACCTAAAAGGTACCCTAGCTCTGGAAGCTTCAAAACACTGAAGTATTTTCCACCAAGTTTCATTGCTGACATCACCTAAGGAATCCTCGTTCTGCAAAAGCTGGCAGTTTGAAAGGTTTTGAAGTGTTTTTTTCTTCCGCCTACTTTTGCTTTTAAACTGTTTGTGGTACAGCAGGAGAGTCGCAGTGGCACTGGGTTAAGGGGACCGAATCCTCCGTTACTTTAAGCTTAAAGATTCTCCACACTTTCAGCCTCATCCTTATTCAGCTACAGGAAGGGAAATTATCTGTCTTGGATTTTACTCCACGTTTCAAAACACCAAACCCATCCAAACAGGAACTGCTTGTGTACAGGGCAAAGCCTCTGTTTTGCCTGGCACCCCGGAGGAATTATGACATACTATCATCAAAGCAAGCTCTGCAGACGATGGGGTAAGCAAAACAAGTTTTCTCAGTTTTCCAAGTTTTCTCATCACACAAATATCTTTGTAATTAAACAGGTAAAATATTTAGGAGTTATAACCTTGGAACCAATGTAGTACATCGGTTAAAAGAAATTCAACTACCATGCACACAGAAGATGTCTCCTGAGAGTATGAAAAACATATGCAATTTTATTATGTATATATTTTTAAATAAAATTCGATCTCATTTTGCAGACACGATACACATAACAGAAGTACTTAACACCTACGTCCACATCACCGTCACATATGTGCACAAATGTGCTGTCCTGTAGTGGAAGAACACATTTCCTTTGCACACGTCTGTATAGGAAATATTAACCTGTCACAAGTCTCATTTCAGCATTAACTCTCATATTTGTGCTTTGGAAGGAGGTATACATCTGAAGCTTCAAGAAGTTTGAGAACCAAGTTTAAACTATTAAAGGTTCATTTAGCACCAACACCACATGGAAACCTTTGGGCTGATTTTTTGAGAGATGTTTCTTTGAGGGAAAAAAGCATCACGGTCATGCATTTAGTAAGAACAGGTATTAAAAGAATATCAATTTGAAATATTCCTGTAAGCTTCCTTAAAAACTTGTAAAGACTTGGAAGATGCAACAAACCAATCCAAATCGAATACCACAAAATAAAGACTGGGCACACACACTGAAACCGAGCTCTTTGTGAAACTCATCACCTCTCGCCACAGCATAACTTCGGCCTGACAACACAACTTGGGCCGTTGTTATCTCCAAATGAATACCCTAACAGGTAAAGACAAAGAGTTAAGATTTTTAGCCAAAATGCAAATAAGAAATTCCATATTTTAAGTCTGGTTTTCATCAACTTTGACCTCAATTGGTTTCTTACCTCTCAAACATTTGCTTTTCATAATCCCATTGTTCTAACAAAGCTCCTTCAAAGTCCTCTAATCAATGTCTATTTGTAAAGCCATACAGGTCCTTTGTCGAAGCTTCTATTCTAATCTGGGAACTTTAATTTTCAGAGAAGCCAATGCCTTAGTGGTGCGGAAGCATCAAGACGAAGGTTCAGTGAACTCAAGGTCAAGAAGTCATGCATTTCTTTTGACTAGTATTTGTTCTTGACAAGCAAGCTGCTCACAAATCCCTTTTGCAAGTTTAAGGCTCTGTGTAGCCTGCAGAGACAAAATTAGAATATAAACATCTACTCACTAGAGAAAACAAGGGAGTTATTGTCACTGTAAAGAAGGAGACATCTAAACCATACCCTCTCTGCATTAATTCCGTTATTGTGCGCAGGCAAGCTGACAGTTATACCACCGAGTAAACTGCAGTTATCTAGTCAAATGATCATTTAATGTTCTTTATTTTACTTTTTCTAAAGAAAATTGATTTCTTGCTATTTATGTTCAGGGTATTTCATTGTGCTGTGATTATAAACTAGACTGAATGCATTTCCACTGACTCCCCGCAAAGTGTGTTTTACAATCCTTCCTGTTTGTACAATGCAAGATGTCTTTTTTAATTGCCAGTCTCTTTATTATTATGTTTTTTTTTTAAGTAGGATGCATGCTTGTTTGTTTATTCAGAAGCTCTGAAGGAGCGAGGCTGGACTCCAGTCTTTAGACAAGCTGCTATGAGATATGGAAAGAGAAATCTCTCCAATAATGACGCTTGCTGTGTAAATGACAAAACTGCCTACAGCCCATTGAACTTCATCAAGGCTTTGCAGACTTTTGAAGTTTAACTTGTCAGGACAATTCCTAGGGCGGGTTCTGGGTCATAAACATCACACATGTCACATCAGGTGTCTTGTCTGTTCTGTTGGACAATACAGCACCCGGAGGCCAGCAGCCAAGCAGGGGGCACACAGGGGGCTGGGAGGGTTTCCAGCCTAAGTGGTGGTGAAGAACAGCACCGCTGGAGTCTGCTGAGGTTGCATGGCAGGAGCACTAGGTTCTGGAACTGGGGGTTTCAGTCCTTTCTCCCACACATCCAATTACCCCAGTATCTCTGCACTACTCTTCTGGTGCACAGAAATGACATGAGATGACAAAAGAGGGAGTACTATGGCAAACAGGTGTTTGAGCTGATGAAAAAGCGAGGCATGGCCAAGCTCTGCAACCAGACAGCCCTGCCTCACGCATGAGATGGGCACCACATTGAACATGGTCCTGCCCACCGCAGCCCCACCACCGACACCAGGACGGGCAGCTCCTGCTGCTTTTCGACAGCACCAGGAGAAACATCCGCATTGCAGGAGTCAGCACGCGGCTTAGTAGAGGATTTTCAGGTTTTGGGGGCAAATTACTTCATCTTTGAGGGAAAGAAGTGATCTCTTACTTGAGAAAGTGCAAACTTTCCAGCTTTCCTCAAGTACTGCTAATGTAATTAGTTTAACCACCCCCAGGTTGAGAGCTTTTTAAGGACAAACATTTAGGCCCAGGTTTTGAAACATGTTCAACATCCTGTGATTATTATTTTTTTTTTTTCTTTCCTTCCCACATCTCAGTAAGTAAAAACCTTATTGCTGTGGAAATAAATGTGTGAAAAATCAATCAGGGACCTTTGCAAGCTATTAAAAACCTAACACAGCATTATGGGTTTACCACCAGCAGTTAAAAAAGAAGGTCTCCACAAAACTGTGTGGGAAATATTCCACATGACATGAGGATTTTGACAGACAGAGTATTTTGAACAATCCAGCAGCTATTTACCTAGAAAACCACAGTCACTTTCACAAATACATAGCTCTATAAATATTACTTTACTGCTGATGGTTTACTATCCTTTCTTGGTAAAACGATGTCTTGTAGAAACATTTGTTTGGAGGGAGGGGTTGGACTTCATTGTAAATATCAATTGTTACAAGACAAACAAAGAAAAATGTGGGGGGGTTGTTCCCACCCACTCTTAACTGCCGGTTTGCCTTGTCTGTGATACCATTCATTGCTTCTCAGATATGAAGAAATATCTTTCTCCTGCTGCCTGCCTGTATTCCACACGTGTGGTGGGGGAAGCGGTGAGGAGCCCCGGGTGCTGTGGGTGCTTCGCCACCTGACACAGCACTGCAAGCAGTGAGGGGCCCCATGGCACGCAGCGGGCAAGAGCAAGGTAATGGGCCTGCAGTGAGAGTTTGGATTTCTGCCACCTCCTCAGGCACCTGAACACCTTACCCAGCTGTGGTTCCTGCTCACCAAACACTGTCCTGCCCACCGTCCCCTGCTGCCTCTTCTCCATGCTTTCTGCAGGCACGTAGACCGAAAATACAAAGATGGGTCTTCATGTTGCTCTCCTCCCTTGGGTGCAAGAGTTTGTCATCTGCTCCCCAAGATACCCATTTCAGATGACGTTAAATGCTCAGGATCAACAGCACCAGCCCTTCTCTTCCCGTATTGACCCCTGAATTTTTAATGGCTTGCAAGGTTAAAATAACCCACTTTCACTGTTGCTACAGCAGGCATTTGTAGATCTACAAACTGTTTAAGACTGTGGTGCTAAGATTAGCTGCTAACCTTCAGTTGGGATTGATGTTTGGGGAGCTGTGGGTATTCTGGAGGCTGTACTCCAGCATGGCTGTGTCTAACTTCCCACCTAAACACAGGAGATGGCTGCACAACTGTAGGCAATTCAAGACCTTCTGAAAAAAATGCCACTGTCCAAGCACCAAGGGACATCTCATAAAGAGCAATTCCTATGCCAGCATCTTACCCTGGCTTCAAAGGGCACAGGGATAATTTTGGATTCCAGTATTACCCCACAGTACCATGAGGACTAAAAGACCTCTTCTACTTTACTCCACTGTGAAGACCTGCAGAAGGCATCCTTTTGGCCATTGTGAAGCTGGATGCGCAGCAGATCCTGTACCAGAGATGCTACTGCCCTGATCACCTCTAGCATCCTCCAGACCCTAAGACTGAGAGAAACACTCGGGAAAAGAGGGATCTTGGCAGCTAAAAACTTGACAGAGCCCACCCAGTTACAAGAAATTGTTTTCTTGGCTGCCCATGCAGAAAATTCATGAAATCTGCAGTGAATAGCATGGAACAGAGGTCAGCAAAAATACAAGAGCCACTTCATCAGCACAAGTGTCAGCCCTTTGCCTACAGTAAAAAGTAAGTTCATCACCGCTTAACTCAGCAGGGACAAATCTACATTTGAAAGAATAAAAAAAAAAAAGGAATAAACTCACCTTAACCCAGTCTTGCATAAGCTTATTCTCATACATCCCAGCTGCCCAGACTAGAGAGTGTTATGACACCTTTGCAGGACGCATTTAATCAGCAGCATGACCTGACCTGTTCTACAGGGAGAGCCCTTCACGTACACTTCCCAGCTCTGACCCGTGCTGCAGCGTTGCAGGAGCTTACTCTACCGTTACAGCACACTTTTCCATCACAGGAGAAGCGTATCCTGCGTGGCACGGGCCATTAGCTCTTGCCGAGCTCAAAGCCGCACTAGCTAACTCCAACCACCTTGGCCACGTTCCTCCTCAAATTTCCAGCTATGCCTTTTTAATGGAGCCTCCCTAAAACAACATCAGCTTCTAGAAACAGAGTCTCTGCTGGTTAGATGCATTTCCCAGCATTCTCAAAGGCAAATAGCTGAAGCAGGGGTATGCCAGACGAGCACATTAAGCTCTGCATGAATCTGTGCGTGCACTTTATTTTGCAGACAAGTCATTAGCAGAGCTATTTTCCAGTTGGATTAAGAGGAAAATCCAAGAGTTGTAAAGTTGAACTTGCAGGGCCTGATTCTCTGCTGGTTTGGAGAGTTCTAGTGAAAATTTTAGCTAAAGCAAGCATAAGACAATGCTACATGAGAACCGGTGTCACCAAAATCACCAGGACCTTGTCCATCAACTTCAAAAGGCCCAAAGGACATACCATACCACTTCATTTAGTGACCATGCTAGTGGAGCTATTCCCAGAAGAGGTCCAACTGCAAGTGAGAACTATGGGGATTTGTGAGAATTTTTTTCTCCCAGGCTCTGGTTTATTTTAACGAGAAACCCTCACATCTCTCTCGGCCATAGCTCCACTTCTTCCAGGTTTGTGAGGAAGCTCACATCACTGATGGCACTGAGCTCGCGTAAGTGTCAGTTATTTTGGAGTCTCTCCAGAGGGAAATATTTTGACAGTCATATTCTGTTCATTATTCTTCCAAGAGAGGAAATAATGCACATCGTTATCTAAAGGAATACAGTCAGCCCACCATGCTCTTGCCTGACTGGCTTACTTATCGTGATAAATGCCGGCTAAGATCAGGACTTAGTGCCATTAGATGTGTCTAAAACATGAAGCTGTCATTACCGTGTCAGCACCAAGGATTGTTTCCAACCGTGATAATGGTGGGGCCACAATTTGAACAAAGACAGATTTCAGTCCGAAATGGCCTACCACACCAGCTGGTTCCCATTACAGCACAGAGACCTTTCGCTCACAATTATGAGCTTCACCATTATTACCAGAAATATCCTCCCCATCTATGACTCATATTGGACCTAGCAAACTGTTACCTCATGGCTGGGGGCTGGCGGAGTTGAAGTCTGCAACAGTTCAAAGATCTATTTGATCCAAAGACTGAAGAACACTTGGTTAAGTAAAGAGCTCCAGCCTGCAGCCAGCCCTGCTGCACAGATCCCCGTCCTGGTCCTCCCGCATGGCCAAAGCGCCATTGGCAGCAGCACACGCACCACGTACGCTAACAAAACACAACGTTGATGCAAGAACACATCTTCCCCATACCTCCTTTTTGAGACTGGTCTTCAAAGCACAGGTTAGCTCTAAGGCAAGTAATTCCATACTAACAGCGAGATGAGAAGAACTCGAATTCGTTCTGACCTGACTCAGCCCAACATTTACGCACAATACTTAAGTACTTCCCTGTCCAGCAAAGCACTTAAGTATGTGGCCTAATTTATAAGAGGTAAGCAAGTGTTTGTGCGCTTTGGGCTGCTGAACTGCCAGCTACTATATCAACTGCCATATATGCATACATAATTATATATAGACAACTGTTGTTAAAAATCTATCTATAGCTGGTTTTAATCTCAGGTTTTAAGGATTCTCAGTGGGTTTGTAGAAATTACATCGCCCTGCAAACAAGCATAATTACATATATCATTCAAGTTGCTTTCCATTTTTCCTAGCAGAGATCTGTCCCTGCAAGGCAGCAACCTGTGCTTTATTCCCCTAAACCAGCACCTGAAGCTGTGTCGTGTTTCTGTTCCAGCAGACTGAGAGCAGATTTGACGTGAATATAGATTTATGACTTGCTGCTTGAAAATGTGCAATGTCAAGTGTCCCACTGAGTTTTATTGAGTTAGCTGTGGCAGTATCTACTACCCAGTGCCGTACGATCATTTCAGACTTTAATCCTGCCTAATCCTGTTCTACAGGGTTTATTCCTGCCCCCCCATCCTCTTTGCCTGACAACTTTGGCATCTAAACTACAGCATGTTACTTGTATTGAAAATTAAGATCAACAGGGCATCTTGAAGTTAAGACTTTTGCTGACCACAGAGCTTGTCCAAGACCCAACAGTGCTTTGTATTCTCACCCCTGAGTCCTGTCCAGTCTCACTTCAAACCACTTGGACTTGGTTGCGCTGAAAGCTCCCCACACTTTGCTCAGTTTACACTTCAGTTAGTGGCATCTCTTACTTATGCTACATTGTAATGCAAATTGTTTGCAGCTATTCAGCATAACAATACAAAGATTTCAGAAGAAGCAGAAATCATGTGCCTTTTCATTTGATTTTTTTTTCCCCTACAGCAGAGCAACAAGAGTTAACTTACTGCCCCTAAAATAAAAACAGTTGGAAAAAAAATAATGTAACTAATGGCCTAGTAAATACGTGCAGCATTAGATGTAATTTGTTGAATCGTCTCACTGGCTCTACAGGGTTAACATCAGGTGGATCTTGCCTTCTGCTTGAATAGGAACTGCCAGTTTTGGAGCAGGCAGTGAGCGTCCTCTTCCCTGCCGTGGAAGGGAAGTGTTTTTTAGGTGCCCAGCCACCACAGATGCCACAAGCTTGCTGCAATTCTCCAATTGCCAAATTTAACATTTTTAAATGTTTTGCTTCCATAAAGAAGGCAATTATGCCTGTATTTCTCCTAAAAATGGGGAGAGAGATGAACCCACAAAGAGCACAAGAGTTAAAGGGGTGACAGCAAGACGGTCCTGTAAACAGCTTCCCATGGAGACTGTGTTGCATGCTCCTAATACTCCAACCCCCAGAAAAACAACAGGGTTCCTGAAAACAGTGATGGGCACTTCAAGGTGATAATGAACTTCACAAACTGCAAGGGCATCATTTGAAAAGCTAGACATGTATCTTAAAGCTGTCTTCAGGGCAAGCATAATTAAGCAAACCAAAGAGAAAGACAAATAACCAGAGAACCAGCCCCGTGTTTGGAATATGGCGACTTATGTTCCCAAGTGGGCAGCAGTAAGGAAAATATTAGTTACTATCCTGACAGCACCTGACAGCCCCTCATTTAAGGAAAATGTGCAAAGGTATCTTAAGGGCCAGGCAGAAAGTTTCAAATGGAAAGTACATGTGTCTGCATTTGGTAAGAGCTTCCTAAGCCACAAGGCTACCAGTCCAAGATTTTAGGCTAAAGCTTTCAAGGATCCTGTAAGACAACCTGAATCCAACCCCCCCAGTGAACAACAAGGTCTGGTACTTCTCTTCTTTTTGCTCTGAAAACCATAGTGCTTCAGAGCCTTTCCATTAAGCTCAGGGGTTCAAGAGATTCACTGACAGTGGTTTTGGAGCACCCAGACAAGAAGCTATTCACTAGGTAATGCAAAGTTGTTCTCACACCTTCCAAGAAGTATTTGGAGCACACCACAGGAGAAAGGAAGGATGCCCCACCGCCTTCCCCGCTAGATGGGACAGGGGAAGTCAGAGTTCATTTCCCCAGTTTGCCAACAGCTACAAGTCACGCTTCCCCCTGCTGCTTGGATGTCGGTGCAGTTAGAGAGATTGCACTAATAATAATCCTTTACCTTCCAGACTACTTGTAATTAGCTACTGCGAGCTTCCCAGCCCCGTAGTGGCCTTGAACTAGAAGTGATACAGGACATGATGGATCCGAACAGAACGGATTTTACCATGAAAGCAGCCGCGGATAGCTTAGACAGCGGTTGAGTGCAAGTTAACACACTTCAACATCATTCCGCTATCATGTGTTATCACTATTCAACAACCAAAAAATGTAGATACATATTTTTATGCCTTGAACTTTCTTCTTTTGACAAAGCACTCGTGCTGAGAATCTTGGAAGGTTGTTACACTACTCTTACTTTGTTCAAGTGTCCCCTGTGACAACCATATCCCAGAGTGTATGAGAGTTTAAAAATACAGCAGCAAGATAAGCAGTGGCAGGAAGATAGAGGAATTCAGAACTTCGAGGCTCGGAAGATATTTCTAATCTCTGATGAAAATATAAGACAAAGTAGATAAGGCAGACAAGCATGAGGAGGCTGTTCCAAAAAGGAGGAGAGGCTGGAAAGAGGGAATGGGGGAAGGGAAGGGAAGGGGAACTTCTCACACCAGCAACCGAGCTTGATAGCAAGATGAGAGAAAGGTCACAGCAAGACAAGTATGGCAAGCAAGCAGAGCTCCACAGAGATACCGTCTAGAAGACAGGTCAGGGCAAGTCTATGCCTATGCTTTGCTTTGTTCTTATTTTTGGTTTGCCACATACCTTCAAAAGGAGAGATTATCAGATAAGAATTGATGGGACACTATTAAGACAGAAGGTTTTTCCAGCTCTATTGTGTGCATGACATTCCTTCCCCTCTGGTCTCCAGAGATCTCGTACATCTGGGGATATAATTTGCAAAGCACGCACGCAGAGCTACACAGTGATGCTGCCTTCGGTTAGGAATTTGATCAAAGGTACAATTTAAAGTGGGTGTTTAATAGCCTTGCAGTGTTTCTTTACCGTGGGATTGTACAGCCCAGCCTGGAACATACAGTTTTGTGCTACCAACATGTGCTGGGAACCACGCCAGCGGCCAACGTCCCTCGTTGCATGAAAAGCTTCTGCCTTTCCTGACGGTGTCCATGCACACCGGGGTAAAGGAATTCTAGACCCTCACTGCTGTAAGGCAGGAGATTCAGCCACCTCAGCTAAAGAACAGTAATTGGTACCAGATGCTGATTTCCTGAGGGCTAATTCTACAAGATGATAATATATTGGAAGCAAAAAAAAAAGTCCATAACATAGCAACGCCCTGGAAATTGAGGAGGCTTGCAAATGGAAAGGCTGGTTTCCACTGCAGCAGTCAGGAGCCCCGTATTTCTAAGGGTCAGAAGAACCTGCATAATCAACATGGGAAAAAAATGTTGCTGTGTAACAGTTGGAAAAAACCAGCCACCACAGAGCTGTATAATAGTAACACCAGTAGTGCTGCCAAGGTGAAAGGGGACCTGATCTTGGTAGCTTGCTGAATACGCATTAAGACACCAGCAGAAGAGACAGGGCTTGAAATAGGAGGGAACTATTGTTCTAAGATTTCAACTGCTCTTTTACAGGAACCTACCAATTTCTCCCTTCTCTACTTTCTTTCCATTCACCTTCACACCAAACAATCTCCAAGGGGCCCATTCCTAAAGTATCTTCCAAGCTGTCCACCACGTTCACTAAATTTTCACCATTTATGCCTTGCATCAAAATTACCTGAGGCTGCTCTATTGTAAAGAAACTCAAGCCCTTCCACTGCCACGTGGACTCAGTGCTGAAAAACTGCTCAACACCCACTTTCTTGCAGAACTTCTCCAATTGACACATGCGTGATACACAACTGCCCAGCACACATACTGCTCCCAATAGCCCACGCCACAAGCCACTTCCCTCCCAGCAGAAGGCCAAACAGAGGACATGGCAAAAAGCAGAAGCTGCGACATGGCTAAGCCTAGGGAGCATGGGAAGAAGCCTGGAACATGGCAGAGATATGCGTAAAGGTGTCAGACGTAGAGGGAAGTGACAGCGGGGATGGAGGGAAGATGGGAGAACTGAGGGTACTGCAAAGGAAAGAAAATCATAGAAAATATGAAAAGGCTGCTGAGATTGCTGCAGTGGAGGAGCACACGAGAGATCGGTCAAAACCCCATTGCTCGTGCAACAGCTCCTCTCTTATCGTTTAATATTCAGTGCTATTTTATAGCAGCAGGATATCCCTGACTCTTCCTCTGCTTTGGAATGTAAATAGCAGCTGTGTCTGTATTTTGTTGGTGCAGAGGCATGCTCTAGGCATGCTCTGTCTGCGCTATCAGCAGGGCCTCGCAGGAGGCAGTCGGGAGAAAGCCTGGTTAGTTAATCTTGACAGGGCTTAGGAGAGAGATCAGATTTGAACAGTTCAGCATCAACAAGACTTGGATAATTCTAGACATACAGAGAAGAGCTTTAAGTACCTAAGGAACCCTCTTGGTGGTGATACTCAGCCGCTTACGGAGGTAGGCAGGAGCAGTGAGGATTATCCTTTTGGATTTAGGTGCCTAAATTCTTCCTCAAGTTCCTTCTTAGGCACCTATTCCTGTCTGCAAATCCAGAAAAAAAATCACTGCCCTCTTTTCCCTATTCATGGAGCAATGAGTAAAAATACCTGACTGCCCAAATAAATCCAGGCATCCTTGAGTCTCCTTCGCCCTTCATAGCCTCACAGCTGACTTCAGCACAGTAGGGTGATATCCTGGAGAAACAGGCAACAGTGCGAGGAACCAGCAGCTACAGCAGAACTCAAAACAAAAATACAAAAAAAAAAACCACCAAGGACTGTTCTAGTTCTGTCCTAGTGAAGTAAATCGCATCATTGCTGCTGACCCTGGGATTACCTCTGGGTTCCCATCAAATTGACACCAAGCACACAACTGAGGTTTAGAGGGCTACTCAGAATTTTTTTTTTCCCCAGTGCGAGGAACCAGCAGCTACAGCAGAACTCAAAACAAAAATACAAAAAAAAAAACCACCAAGGACTGTTCTAGTTCTGTCCTAGTGAAGTAAATCGCATCATTGCTGCTGACCCTGGGATTACCTCTGGGTTCCCATCAAATTGACACCAAGCACACAACTGAGGTTTAGAGGGCTACTCAGAATTTTTTTTTTCCCTTTTTACTGTAATTTGGCCCCAAGAATCCCTCACAGGAGCCTTTTCTAATATCTTCTCTTCTTTACCAATTATAAAGGAGCAGAAATATTAAGATCCCCTTACTAGGAACCTGAGGATTCCTGCAGAGCTTGTTTCAATGTAAATCTCCTTAGTAACAAAGGAAACAGAGCAGGGGGAGAGAAAGAGAGGAGCCTGCACAGAATTTGCAGTCTGCCTTTCTCGGGGTGTTTGCTGCCGTGCCGCTCCGGAGACGATTCAGCCTCTCCCCTATCAGCACCCCTTGTTGCTCCTAACTTCTGGTGAGGATCATCGAAGAGGAATGTTGTTGGGTTGTTTTTTTTTTTTCCCCCAAAGTTCTCAATGAGGTATCAGCTGTTCTTTAAAGAGATTATGGTGGGAGCATTCCCAGCATGTTGACCCCACTGTGCACCCAGTTTTGCGATTAAATGGCTCAGCAAAGGCGGTTTCCAAGGATAAACTTGGGAGCATTCCCAGCATGTTGACCCCACTGTGCACCCAGTTTTGCGATTAAATGGCTCAGCAAAGGCGGTTTCCAAGGATAAACTGTGCCAGGGATGACGACGTTTCCTCACCAAAAAGGGGAGAATCTTACAAAAAATAAGGATAGGGGAAAATGCTCCAGCTCTACAGCTATTATTAGTGTCTCAGAGCATTGTCACTGCTTTGCCTGTGCTGTCAGATGTCACTTTGCATCAGTTCTGGGCAATGCTCAGAAGAAAAAATGGTGGAACTCATTTAATTCTGCAATGCATGACTGGGCTCCGCAGCAGGGCCGTGCAGAGGGTTAAGTGACCTCTTAACGCTGGTGGGGGCACTGCTCAATAAGTTCAAGTGGGTTCTCCAATAATTTATGCAAACACCTTTTTGCATAGACTGGCAATTTATAGTAATTTATACCTTCTATCCAGCTGTTCTCACAAAGCATAAACCAAGTACTTTGAAATGAGTTCCAGCGCTCAGTCCTACCATACCCTAAAGCATCTCCCCACTGAACCAGCAATCCAAACAGGCTGGGGGGAAGACACCTGAGGCAAGCAAATAACCAACATACAAAAGATGCTCGCATTTTGGGGCAGACACTGTGCTGTGCTTGGAACCCAAGCCTGGGCCCATGAGCACCCTGCACAATGCAGCAGCAAACCCAGCCAGCAAGAGCACAGCTAAATGCCTACACACACCTTCTCTGGCAATATGCTTCTCCATGTTCCTTCTGCTTTATTGGAGGATCACTCTTTTCATCCACACTTCCCGCCCCCCCCATTTGTTTTTCAGAGGGAGCTTCTTAGGATAAAGCTGAGCAACTTTGCCTCTTAATGAAGAATTCTGCATCCAGCTGATGCCAACTATATTTTTTTTCCTGCTTTGAGGGAACATGTTATCAACATCCTTTGCACTCTCACAAGAAATCCAGATCATTACACGCTCTGTTTTTCCTTCCTGCTCAGGATGACTGAAGGGTTAAGTTCATTTTGCTGACCGTGTGGCAGTTTACTTTGAACTATATGTATAAGCAAAGTTAATCAGAGCTGACGCGAGACCTACACTCATCCTATAGCACTCATTACACGCCTTTAAAGGCCTGCCTTTACTCCGAACTGAAAGCCACATCCACCAAAACAAAACCCATAACTAGTTTTTCTTCTGATCTTAGTCACCTGCCAACACACTTTGTTTGCTATAGAACACGGTGCTGTTTAACAGCTAGCTACATGCAAGTTAAAACAGCAGCTTCAGGAAAAAAAAGAAAAAAACCCCAGGTGTCAGTGATTTATCACAGTGGACTGAAATCACACCTTAACATCCAAGCTGTAGGCAGACCCGGTATTTTTGAGGTGAATTTTGGGAAGTCAATTTAAGTCCTCCTTTCAAAACATCTATTAGCTATTCAACACACTCGATGCGACTGGGAGGAATGTCATGCTGACGGCTGCAAGATTTCAGCCAGGCTTGTAGATCAGAGCACCTGATGGATTATGCTTCTAAGTACCTGCGTAGCTCTGAAGCTCACACTGACTCTCAGCATTCCTTCTGTCCTACTGCATTGGAAAGCTTGGCTTTAAGGAAAACCTTGCATTATTTTGACCATGGTGTCCAAATCTCAGAACATAAAGAGCTCTTCGCTGAGGAAAAAGGCATTTCCTTTTTCGGAAGACAACAAAAAGCAGCTGTGTATCCACACATGCTGTGACATAACATTAGGAAAACCAGAGACAGACTGAAGTCATCTTTGTATACAGACACACACCTGAGTTGCTGGGAGAAGTTAAGGCATGGTATGGATTCTCTACGGCCATCCTAGAGGAGGAAGGCAGCTGTGACAGTTGCTTGATGAGACAGATCCCACAGCTCCCATTCCACCAAGGGCCCTGTCCTCTCCATCTGCTGGGCACTGCTCCATGACAAGTTTATTACTGGCCTCGTTCTGCTATTTTGAGTCAAAAGCTCCACTAAGCATCTTTTTTTTCTGCAAGACCAAGTCAGGAACAACCCCAGAACCACAGGAGGAGGAAAGAAAAAAAATTCTCAAGCACAAGTCTTCGAGCTGGTAAGTACCACTGGGGAACTCTTTGGTTAGAAAGCACAGACAAAACTTAATGATCACCCAAAGATACAAGTGTGGAAGCATCTGAAGTCCAATGTTAGGTCTAAATTCTGAGTCAGACTCCTTTGTTTCCAAGGTCTGAATTTGTCCTTTTTCAGCAGCAATGCTACTGGCAATGATTTTCCCCTTCCGTCAAGAAAAAGTAGAAATGCCTTTAATTTGTTTTCTCTTTGCTGGTGCCTTTGAGCTTCTCAGAGACACACAGAACTCTAAGAATAAAGTTTCACTGACTTAAATCCTCTTCCTTCAGTTTAATCACAGCCAAGGAAGCTTGAGCAACAAGCACCCAAAAGCTTCCTCAATCCCAAGCATAAAAAAAAAAGAGGAGGGGGCGAAGTGCATCAAGTGCATCAGGAGTCTGCCAGGCAGAAAGCAAATGGCTAAATTCATGGAGGTGGCTCCTGCTTACAGAATAGCTGCTCAGCCCCAGCTATTTCATTAGCATAGCTCTAAAGGGTCCTAGGGACTTTCTTTTTGAGGTGTAGGCAATTCAGAGAGCTGAAAGATCACTGTAATTTGGCCTATGAAAAATGAGTAGGTGTTCACAGTTCATTTCCCAATAGAGAGTCATGCTCATCACAGAAACCATCATCATGCACAGAACTAATAGCTGCCCTGCTTGGCAGGCACACCCATGCACATTAAGGAAGCCTTGCAGTGCACCAGCTTTTACCACGTACAAACAAGAGACTTTGGTTTGCAAAGCTGTCACTAAGGCACTTTTTTTTTTCCCCCAGCATTACAATCAGGTGAAAAAATACAATGATGTTATAAGCAAGTAAATACAACCAACTACAACTAGACTCCTGGAACCACAAAACAAGTTAAAAACTATGAAGTATTCCCAGATAAACCCCTTGCTACCAGATGAACTGGAGTGAAAACGCACTGGAAGAGTCATAAACACAGAGAGAAAAACTCAAGGATATGGGGAGGGGATGCAAGCAGCTAACAAAATGTTGGCTAAATGGAATAAAACAGGCTGCTGCTTATCTGAATGAGTAACATCAGCTGCGGTCAAAGGGCAATGGCTGGATAGGACTTGATATTTTCCCATCCCTGCTGTAAGCAGAGGAGAGTGCGAGGCTTGGGAACAACAGAGCTCCGGCTCCCGGGATTCCAACAGTCAGCAATGAGCCTATGCAGAGACTGCCTGAAACCCACGCAAAGTGTTAGAAAACCTCAGGGCCCCTCTAGCAGACCATTTAGCAACTGACCTCTGCTTGGATATTGCCAAAATAAACTGAAGTCAAAATTAGACAGGGCTGAGTCCAATTTCACCTTGATTAGTATTTACATAACACACAGGGAAACGTGAGAAGAGCACATAAATAATGTACTGGTTGTTGCAGACCTCTCCGGGGGAGAGCTCTCAGCTATAGCATTGATCCTCATGCACACACCAGCTCACTGTGCAGAAAGACCAAATCTTCTCCTCTTTAATGCACAAAAGTGAACTTCCAGAAGCTAAGCCCCACAGGCTGGGTTGCAGACTGGTGCTTTGCTGCACCAGTGGGTCTAGCAGAGAGCTGCATTCTGTGTAAGAGCCTCATATGGAAAAAAAACCCTAATGATAACTAGGTTAGTTTAGAAGACATCCCCCATTTCCTTAACTTCTTTCCTTCTACTGGACTTGACATTTCTGACAACACTCCCAGGAAATGTAAACTTGGGAGAAGCTGGTTGTGGGATTTTTCCTCCTGTTATGGTACCACCACTTACCCTCCCAGTCTTAATACAAGGGGGGGCACCAAAACAAAACTGTTACCTAGGAATGATTCGGTACCATCATTTTCTTGAGGCAGCCTCACAATACAATATTACTCAACAACCACAGGAGTTTGTGCCACCTGTGAGAATGAAGCAAGGATAGTTTCTCTTCCCCATTCTCATTCTTTTCTTGTTGGAGGAAGGACTTGACTTCATGCCCAGCCTCTGTCTGCGCTATCAGCAGGGCCTCGCAGGAGGCAGTCGGGAGAAAGCCTGGTTAGTTAATCTTGACAGGGCTTAGGAGAGAGATCAGATTTGAACAGTTCAGCATCAACAAGACTTGGATAATTCTAGACATACAGAGAAGAGCTTTAAGTACCTAAGGAACCCTCTTGGTGGTGATACTCAGCCGCTTACGGAGGTAGGCAGGAGCAGTGAGGATTATCCTTTTGGATTTAGGTGCCTAAATTCTTCCTCAAGTTCCTTCTTAGGCACCTATTCCTGTCTGCAAATCCAGAAAAAAAATCACTGCCCTCTTTTCCCTATTCATGGAGCAATGAGTAAAAATACCTGACTGCCCAAATAAATCCAGGCATCCTTGAGTCTCATTCGCCCTTCATAGCCTCACAGCTGACTTCAGCACAGTAGGGTGATATCCTGGAGAAACAGGCAACAGTGCGAGGAACCAGCAGCTACAGCAGAACTCAAAACAAAAATACAAAAAAAAAAAACACCAAGGACTGTTCTAGTTCTGTCCTAGTGAAGTAAATCGCATCATTGCTGCTGACCCTGGGATTACCTCTGGGTTCCCATCAAATTGACACCAAGCACACAACTGAGGTTTAGAGGGCTACTCAGAATTTTTTTTTTCCCCTTTTTACTGTAATTTGGCCCCAAGAATCCCTCACAGGAGCCTTTTCTAATATCTTCTCTTCTTTACCAATTATAAAGGAGCAGAAATATTAAGATCCCCTTACTAGGAACCTGAGGATTCCTGCAGAGCTTGTTTCAATGTAAATCTCCTTAGTAACAAAGGAAACAGAGCAGGGGGAGAGAAAGAGAGGAGCCTGCACAGAATTTGCAGTCTGCCTTTCTCGGGGTGTTTGCTGCTGTGCCGCTCCGGAGACGATTCAGCCTCTCCCCTATCAGCACCCCTTGTTGCTCCTAACTTCTGGTGAGGATCATCGAAGAGGAATGTTGTTGGGTTGTTTTTTTTTTTTCCCCCAAAGTTCTCAATGAGGTATCAGCTGTTCTTTAAAGAGATTATGGTGGGAGCATTCCCAGCATGTTGACCCCACTGTGCACCCAGTTTTGCGATTAAATGGCTCAGCAAAGGCGGTTTCCAAGGATAAACTGTGCCAGGGATGACGACGTTTCCTCACCAAAAAGGGGAGAATCTTACAAAAAATAAGGATAGGGGAAAATGCTCCAGCTCTACAGCTATTATTAGTGTCTCAGAGCATTGTCACTGCTTTGCCTGTGCTGTCAGATGTCACTTTGCATCAGTTCTGGGCAATGCTCAGAAGAAAAAATGGTGGAACTCATTTAATTCTGCAATGCATGACTGGGCTCCGCAGCAGGGCCGTGCAGAGGGTTAAGTGACCTCTTAACGCTGGTGGGGGCACTGCTCAATAAGTTCAAGTGGGTTCTCCAATAATTTATGCAAACACCTTTTTGCATAGACTGGCAATTTATAGTAATTTATACCTTCTATCCAGCTGTTCTCACAAAGCATAAACCAAGTACTTTGAAATGAGTTCCAGCGCTCAGTCCTACCATACCCTAAAGCATCTCCCCACTGAACCAGCAATCCAAACAGGCTGGGGGGAAGACACCTGAGGCAAGCAAATGACCAACATACAAAAGATGCTCGCATTTTGGGGCAGACACTGTGCCGTGCTTGGAACCCAAGCCTGGGCCCATGAGCACCCTGCACAATGCAGCAGCAAACCCAGCCAGCAAGAGCACAGCTAAATGCCTACACACACCTTCTCTGGCAATATGCTTCTCCATGTTCCTTCTGCTTTATTGGAGGATCACTCTTTTCATCCACACTTCCCGCCCCCCCCATTTGTTTTTCAGAGGGAGCTTCTTAGGATAAAGCTGAGCAACTTTGCCTCTTAATGAAGAATTCTGCATCCAGCTGATGCCAACTATATTTTTTTTCCTGCTTTGAGGGAACATGTTATCAACATCCTTTGCACTCTCACAAGAAATCCAGATCATTACACGCTCTGTTTTTCCTTCCTGCTCAGGATGACTGAAGGGTTAAGTTCATTTTGCTGACCGTGTGGCAGTTTACTTTGAACTATATGTATAAGCAAAGTTAATCAGAGCTGACGCGAGACCTACACTCATCCTATAGCACTCATTACACGCCTTTAAAGGCCTGCCTTTACTCCGAACTGAAAGCCACATCCACCAAAACAAAACCCATAACTAGTTTTTCTTCTGATCTTAGTCACCTGCCAACACACTTTGTTTGCTATAGAACACGGTGCTGTTTAACAGCTAGCTACATGCAAGTTAAAACAGCAGCTTCAGGAAAAAAAAGAAAAAAACCCCAGGTGTCAGTGATTTATCACAGTGGACTGAAATCACACCTTAACATCCAAGCTGTAGGCAGACCCGGTATTTTTGAGGTGAATTTTGGGAAGTCAATTTAAGTCCTCCTTTCAAAACATCTATTAGCTATTCAACACACTCGATGCGACTGGGAGGAATGTCATGCTGACGGCTGCAAGATTTCAGCCAGGCTTGTAGATCAGAGCACCTGATGGATTATGCTTCTAAGTACCTGCGTAGCTCTGAAGCTCACACTGACTCTCAGCATTCCTTCTGTCCTACTGCATTGGAAAGCTTGGCTTTAAGGAAAACCTTGCATTATTTTGACCATGGTGTCCAAATCTCAGAACATAAAGAGCTCTTCGCTGAGGAAAAAGGCATTTCCTTTTTCGGAAGACAACAAAAAGCAGCTGTGTATCCACACATGCTGTGACATAACATTAGGAAAACCAGAGACAGACTGAAGTCATCTTTGTATACAGACACACACCTGAGTTGCTGGGAGAAGTTAAGGCATGGTATGGATTCTCTACGGCCATCCTAGAGGAGGAAGGCAGCTGTGACAGTTGCTTGATGAGACAGATCCCACAGCTCCCATTCCACCAAGGGCCCTGTCCTCTCCATCTGCTGGGCACTGCTCCATGACAAGTTTATTACTGGCCTCGTTCTGCTATTTTGAGTCAAAAGCTCCACTAAGCATCTTTTTTTTCTGCAAGACCAAGTCAGGAACAACCCCAGAACCACAGGAGGAGGAAAGAAAAAAAATTCTCAAGCACAAGTCTTCGAGCTGGTAAGTACCACTGGGGAACTCTTTGGTTAGAAAGCACAGACAAAACTTAATGATCACCCAAAGATACAAGTGTGGAAGCATCTGAAGTCCAATGTTAGGTCTAAATTCTGAGTCAGACTCCTTTGTTTCCAAGGTCTGAATTTGTCCTTTTTCAGCAGCAATGCTACTGGCAATGATTTTCCCCTTCCGTCAAGAAAAAGTAGAAATGCCTTTAATTTGTTTTCTCTTTGCTGGTGCCTTTGAGCTTCTCAGAGACACACAGAACTCTAAGAATAAAGTTTCACTGACTTAAATCCTCTTCCTTCAGTTTAATCACAGCCAAGGAAGCTTGAGCAACAAGCACCCAAAAGCTTCCTCAATCCCAAGCATAAAAAAAAAAGAGGAGGGGGCGAAGTGCATCAAGTGCATCAGGAGTCTGCCAGGCAGAAAGCAAATGGCTAAATTCATGGAGGTGGCTCCTGCTTACAGAATAGCTGCTCAGCCCCAGCTATTTCATTAGCATAGCTCTAAAGGGTCCTAGGGACTTTCTTTTTGAGGTGTAGGCAATTCAGAGAGCTGAAAGATCACTGTAATTTGGCCTATGAAAAATGAGTAGGTGTTCACAGTTCATTTCCCAATAGAGAGTCATGCTCATCACAGAAACCATCATCATGCACAGAACTAATAGCTGCCCTGCTTGGCAGGCACACCCATGCACATTAAGGAAGCCTTGCAGTGCACCAGCTTTTACCACGTACAAACAAGAGACTTTGGTTTGCAAAGCTGTCACTAAGGCACTTTTTTTTTTCCCCCAGCATTACAATCAGGTGAAAAAATACAATGATGTTATAAGCAAGTAAATACAACCAACTACAACTAGACTCCTGGAACCACAAAACAAGTTAAAAACTATGAAGTATTCCCAGATAAACCCCTTGCTACCAGATGAACTGGAGTGAAAACGCACTGGAAGAGTCATAAACACAGACAGAAAAACTCAAGGATATGGGGAGGGGATGCAAGCAGCTAACAAAATGTTGGCTAAATGGAATAAAACAGGCTGCTGCTTATCTGAATGAGTAACATCAGCTGCGGTCAAAGGGCAATGGCTGGATAGGACTTGATATTTTCCCATCCCTGCTGTAAGCAGAGGAGAGTGCGAGGCTTGGGAACAACAGAGCTCCGGCTCCCGGGATTCCAACAGTCAGCAATGAGCCTATGCAGAGACTGCCTGAAACCCACGCAAAGTGTTAGAAAACCTCAGGGCCCCTCTAGCAGACCATTTAGCAACTGACCTCTGCTTGGATATTGCCAAAATAAACTGAAGTCAAAATTAGACAGGGCTGAGTCCAATTTCACCTTGATTAGTATTTACATAACACACAGGGAAACGTGAGAAGAGCACATAAATAATGTACTGGTTGTTGCAGACCTCTCCGGGGGAGAGCTCTCAGCTATAGCATTGATCCTCATGCACACACCAGCTCACTGTGCAGAAAGACCAAATCTTCTCCTCTTTAATGCACAAAAGTGAACTTCCAGAAGCTAAGCCCCACAGGCTGGGTTGCAGACTGGTGCTTTGCTGCCCCAGTGGGTCTAGCAGAGAGCTGCATTCTGGGTAAGAGCCTCATATGGAAAAAAACCCCTAATGATAACCAGGTTAGTTTAGAAGACATCCCCCATTTCCTTAACTTCTTTCCTTCTACTGGACTTGACATTTCTGACAACACTCCCAGGAAATGTAAACTTGGGAGAAGCTGGTTGTGGGATTTTTCCTCCTGTTATGGTACCACCACTTACCCTCCCAGTCTTAATACAAGGGGGGGCACCAAAACAAAACTGTTACCTAGGAATGATTCGGTACCATCATTTTCTTGAGGCAGCCTCACAATACAATATTACTCAACAACCACAGGAGTTTGTGCCACCTGTGAGAATGAAGCAAGGATAGTTTCTCTTCCCCATTCTCATTCTTTTCTTGTTGGAGGAAGGACTTGACTTCATGCCCAGCCAAATGTGGGTAAAGGTGGAGGGCAACTGGACATTTCTTCTTTTCTACATCTTTTGGTGAACACTGTTAGGAAAATACTGCCCAGACTTTCTTTGATTTGAAGAGATGTTTCCTATTCTGGCCTTATTGAACTTTTTTTTTAAAAAAAAAAAAAACCCAAAAAACAACCCACCCCCCTCTACCACACAGCTCCCAAAAGCATCTCAGTCAAGCAACAGCTAAATCTGGTCCCAGTAAGCCATCTGCAGACCTTCAGCCCACCTGATGGAAAATGGCCAAGTGGCGGAACTGATGGGTGGTTGGAACCTACAGGGTACCTCCGCTGGTTTACAGCCATAAAGCAAAGTAGCTGAGGAGATTACAATTAGTAAGAGGCAAATCAAGCTTCAGATTTAAAGCACCCAACACCGCAAATACCCTCCAACAAGAGACTCGTACTGAGCTAGCAGGAGAGAGAGGTGGCTCAAAGATTCAGCATCACTCTTTTCCTGATGCATCGATGCCTCCTAAGTTTGCAGCAAATGAATGTAATTCTCAAGCATACTGTTAGGAAAGATTGCTTAAAATTAATTAGCTTAGTAACAATGGCCTGTCATTATGCTACTAAGTCACCAGCATGAGCACACAAGTTACAGTGACAGCTCAGGGTATAAAATAAGTGCCTTTATATTGAAATCTGCAAAGTGCCTAGCAGTCAAATGCCAATCTATTCACTTCTGGTAATATCGCATAGTTTCTTCTTAATAGACTGTTCCAGCCTCCCCCACAAAGATATGACTTATTTTACTACAGAGAAGTCTTTCTACTTCATACACTGACCGTGCCCAAATTTAGAAAGCTTTTTAAAGTGTATTTATTTGTACCGCGTTGATTCATTCAACGTCAAGCTGAATGTGAGATTTAGAACATGACATTAGAAAAAGCTGTAGGTAATGGAAAACAAAAAAAAATCTCTCTTGGGTGACTTACCTTTAGTTTATCATGCATCCCTAGGTTAGGACTGAATTCTGAGGGGTAAGAACATCAGCAGTTCCCACGTTCAGCACATTACAATATTTCCCCAGTAGAGAAGAAAATAGTTATTGCTATAATTATTTCATAGTTCCAGTCAGCTGCATTCAGTTGTACTGTTATATTCCAATGGCAGGAAAATGGAATACAGTAAACTATAAATATCTGTCAGAATTCCTTTGAAAGGACAACAGTTAATTGCATAGCTTGATCTCCTGCCGTGCAGAGCTTGCATTTCAGGTTAGAAAGGTACAGATTGTTATTGATTTAATTCTCTTGAAACATGTGTGGTATAAAACCGTTCAAAAGACTTATGGGGGAGAAATATAGGCTTCCAAAGGAAGTCCTATTGCACAAGACTGTGGCGGGCTACCTTCTTGTAAAATGCTCTCTGAAATTCAATACACCCCCTTTCCAAAGGCCCTCACAGTCCCCTCATGAATCGAGGCTCCTTGCTTCCTTTGCAGAAGTGAAATTAAACCAGTGAATCAGATGAAGAACAACAAAAGATTAGCAATAGTATGAGGCGCATGCAAAAAATAGTCCTCTGTGTTAAGAATAATTCAGTCCTTATTACACACGCTAACATCAAGTGATCCGTTTCAATCTTTCCTGTTTTCTTTTTATTTAGCTTCCAGTTCTACCCCTCTTTGCAAAATGATTCCAGGCAGCCAAGCCAACATTTTAACTATTATATTCTCCTAAGTATCTTTGAGTCCACTTCTGCTGTAGCTTGTGCAGAGTTGATCTGACCACCCAAATACAACTGTGCAGTAATTTGCCAAGCCTTGCCCACTCTGGGAATAAATTCCCCATTACAGGCATTGACAAGCGAGGGCAAAGCCCTGTTTAACACTTGTCCAGCTCACCTACTTTCCACGAAGGTTAACTTGACCCAGTATAAATTATGTATCATTGTGATTTTGCCAGTCTACATTTGTGTTTTCGCCTGCTGCTGGTACACAGAGAGCTAAGATCCCCGGTGCAGAGAAGCCTTTATTAGCAAGTTACAGATACCGGTAAAACTCCTTGCTCCCAGATACTGTAATTAAGATGAGACATCTTCCTGATGGCTGCTTTAGAGACAAAAAATTATTGGAGGAAATATTGCAGAAAAGTTTTAGCACCTGTTTATCGTAAGTAGCTGACCACATGTTACATTTGCGTGCCCTGCCAGCCTTCATTAGGAGAGCTCTGGAAGTTGTGGATTGCCAGATAGATCTTCTCCAAGTTAGTTTTTACTAGCTTTCACCCCAGTTTCCGGGCTTGGAACAGAAAAACATATTTACAGCCTTGAGCTTCCCAGGGTGGGTGTTTTGTTTGGGTTTGTGGGTTGTTGTTTTTTTTTTTTTTTTTTTTAAGGGACGTTTTTTCTTTCAACTATTAGCTGATGGTTAATATACACCGAGAGAATAAAAGTAAACTGTATTACTTTAACAAACTTAAGGGTAAAATAAGCCCAACCTACAATGCACTCGGAAACAGAAGCAATTTCTATCCAAGGAAAATTACCAACAGTTGCACCTAATAAAGCTGGCTGAGAAGATTTCCACTTTTATTCACCCCTAAATACACTGTGTTGTGCAACATATTGAGCACTGAAGGCGGTGGCTGTACACTAGCAACGTTCTAAAAGCACGTAAAAGAATCATTAAATAGATCACTGAGCCCAACAGGATTTAGGCATACCTAGTCAAGCAAGACATACTATTAGTTACTGATCATCATGCTGCAGGGCCTGACAACAGACACGGCAGTTTCCAGACTTTACCCGCAAAAAGCCAGAGGCAGCACGTACCCTGCGAGGCTCACAGCCTCCTGGCTTCGGACCCACATGCGGGCAGATCCCCGGGCAGAGAGCACTCACCTTTGCAGGGCCGCAGGCAGGAGTTGGAGCCTGCCCAGGTGGAACAAGTTCGACAGCTAGAAACCAAGGGAGATCAGGCAGGCAAAAATACAGGCAGCAACCTAGGTAGGAGAAGGGTGGGGAAAGTTTTACTGAGATGAAGTAGGCAAGAAAGAATCTCTGGGGGAGAAAAAAAAAAATTAGAAAGAGATTGGAGATAAGAGACAGTAACAGCAAAGAGGAAGAATTCCCCCTTTGCATCCAACAGATTTTTACCACACAGGATCTCAGGAAGCATTTGTGTTCCCCATTGCATAGGTGAGCAAGACAGCCTCCCAGAGAGGTTATGGGAGAAGAACACTGGGTTTCTCTCTCTGTATCTCTGTTTCCTCAGTTTAAAATAAGGATAAAGATAGTAACTTCCTCCCCTAAAACAAGAGCTGAACAGAGTATATACAGTGAAATAAAATTAAGCTGCTGTTGTTAACTATCACCTTCTCTCACCCATTACATCAGATGAAAAAGACACTTTTTCTGAAGAAAAAAAAAGAACATCGTAAGAACTACCATTCACACTACTATTACCCACAAAACATCAATATCTGACTATTACAGATAGACCTGAATCCTTTCTTTTTCGTGTTAAAATTCCCTCACCTGTCTTTTGCCCACTCAGAACAGAAGCAGACAAATCCTTTTGTGCAGACGGGCTAAAACTGCACCACGCTCCCCGCACAGCAACCCAGCAGGAACACTAAGTGCCCCCAAACCATCGCAACTGGGCCAGGGCTGCACCCCCCAGCCCCCTCCTTTATGCCTTCCCAGCAAAATCAGCCCGGTGTCAGCATATGGAAGCGGTTAGTAAATGAGGGGAGGGTCAGATGCAGCCATCTATGTATTGATTGCAAGTGCACACTTTCTCCCACAGGGGAAAAAAAAAAAAAAAAAAAAGGCATACTTGAACCCTTAAAGCAGATAGGCTGAGGCAGATTTATTGGGGTGATTTAGATCTGTTAAAACAAATTTAATTTTGAATACAATTTTATATCAATTAACAGAGTCTCACAAGTGTAGCCATTAAGGAACCTCTTTCCAAAACCAAAGCCAAATATTCAAGATTTATGAGACTGACTTGCCATATTGGAAGTAACTAATTATTCGTAATGATTCTTTGTACTCTGACAGTGATTATGTATTTTCAGTGCAAATGACCATGATGAAGCAAGCGATAAAGGCAGCCCATGTTTGTGGAAGCGGTTAAGACCTGATCATTTTAGCAGAGATGTGGGGTAGGAGGGGGAGAAACAACAGAAAACAGCTAAGGCCAGCAATGCAAAAACCAGCTTATTTAACATCTTGGCGTATGTTCTGGTGCATGTCAGAACTGCAATGGAAGCCTGTGGTCTCTTTTTATTGCCTTAAGCAATTCTGTATTCAGTTTATTTATTCTGACCTTTTGGTTGTCCTTCCACCTTGGACATGACAGTCTTTAACAGAGCGAGGCCTCGCAGATTCAGCTTGCCCTGTTTGCAACAGATTGTGGAATACGTTTGGGGTGAGAGGAACACCACAGATTTGGGGCCTGATTCTCATTTGCACTGAAGTTTCTTCACCTTGCTCTAGTGGCACAAGGCAGCAAAAGTATAACAGCAGCCCTGCTTCCAGCTCCACAGGATGAAGGAAAAGTCTCTGGATTACTCTGCTCTGATTAAAGTCCCTGGGAATCTGAAAATGATAGTTAGACAGGGACTGGGTAGGTTTTCACATCACCTCAGGCTACAGACAATACAAAAGCAACGCCTTTCTCCTCTTTTCATAACTTCCAGCCCTGCCCCAGACACAGGAATAGGGTAATTGAGAACAAAGTCCCCGTTCCGGTGAGGTGTTCCAGTGCCACCAAGGTTAATGTCCAGGGGCAGGCTCACGGCGAGAGCAATGCCATGTTTACTGCTGCGGTAGCTGCTGTACTCGCTCAAGCTACATAAAAGGGTCTCATTTCTGATCCTCCAAAAGCAAAGGCATAGCAAGCTGGTCGTTAAAATCTGCAGCAGCGTGCATGTGATTAAAATGTTAATGTCAATATTGTAATCAAGGTCTGACTCACAGGACAGCTGGTAAGAGACTTGATCTGTATTGCTTAGCCCCAGTCACCTGATGCAGACCAGGGTTACAAAAAGGTTGTGCCCCATCACATGGCAGGGCTTGGCAGTCATGGGTTCATGTGGCTAGGTGTGGGCTGGTGCCTGGAAAGGGAAAATGGGCTCAAACACGGGCCTGGTATCGGTTAAGTTCAGCTATGCCTACGCTCCAACACGAGGAAAGCTCTTCTATGTGTTTCCTTGGTCTCACCCAAGCTGCAGTTCTGTTGCAAAGGTGCTCAAGTGTCTCCCGTCCGCCCGCAGGGCTCTCCCCAGGTTGTCCTCCTCCTCCGTCTCGCTGGCCCATCTCTCTTGCTTCTTTTGGAATTTTCTGTGCTAGTTTCTATCTAGCTGAGTTTTATCCATTTAAGCCTGTGGTAAATTTTGCCTGGTGTTGTCTAAGCACCGAAAGAGTTATAGTCTGCAAAGCTTCTTTTCAGTAAATTCAGGATTAATGAAGAAGGCCTCCCTATTGTTGGAATGCCTAATACAATTATGAGCTGAATGAACGGACTAGGCAGCGGTGGAGGGCTCCCAGGTTCGTGGCAGGGAATTGTCTGTTTTAACATCCATCTGTTTTCATTCCCTCTGATCCATTATCATTCACCTGGAGTTATAACATGATGAATATCATTGTGCAGAAAGCCATTTGATGCTGGGGGGGGGGAAATCACTGTTATGTCTGCCTTCTATTGAAAATGTGAAATTGCCTTGGTGGAAGGAAAGGCGCGATTGATTCGGAGATGCCGCTTCAAATCAAGGCATCCTTTCACATGTGGACTGTTTGATTTTGTTAATTCCTTTGGATGACCCTTCCGCTGCATCTCTCAACGAAAATACACATAGAGACAAAATGGGGGGATAACTATGGAGAATCACAGTGCCGCTGAATTTGTGGAGTTAATTGAAAAAAAAAAAAAATGTATTCACAACTTTCCCCAGAAGGCACCTTTGGTTTACGTTCAGTGACATTAAACTCCTGTACATAAACATGTAAGCGGGATGAGAATCTTGATGACCCTGCTGACAGGAAATAAAGAAGGGAACTTTACAGGCAATTTCCACTGTCCTTGCTGGTCAGCAAATTTGGAAGTGAATGGAAAAAAAGAGAACTAGAAATGCATATTAATGACGGAGGGCTTAAAGCACAACAGGTCTGAAATGGGTGCTACCAAGAGAAACTGTTATAAATCCCCCAGTTTATCTTTTTTAATGGCTGACCCTTAAGATGTACTTATAAGCAATATAAAAATTACTTTGTAAATTAAAGGACAGGCTTGCAAATGTAAAAATACCTTATTGAACTCACTGTAAATGCTCTTTTCTAGGAAGTGACTCTTAAAATATTGATAAAGCAAATACAGTTGTTAAGCTCAATCCAGTGTTTAACTGGGTGCATCTAAACCCCAGCTCTTTTGTTAACAACCACCCCCTGGATCTTGGTTATAGCTTTAAAACACCGTACATCTAAGAAGTTATAGTACGGTCCCTTAAAGAAACTGGAGGAGAGAAAACACTCCACTGGAAATCCACAGTCCAGCAAAACCCACGGCAGATAACTGTCTGACTCCCCACTAGCCTGTAATTACCCAAGGAAGCAGCTAGGCTTAGCTATCTTCCTTGTTTAATTGGCACGCAAAAGATTATAGGATTTTATTAGGACACGAATGACACCGACACAAGTGTGATTGAGGCATGCCATGCATGAATGGCTCCTCGTGTTAAGAGGCTTTGTACTGCACGTGGGGATTTCTACCTTTGGTTTTAAATTGCTTAAACTTAAATGATGTTTCTATGCTCCATTTTAAAAAGGTAGTATTTATTTTATTTTAGCTCTCGTTTAAGTAAGGTAGGGGAAAGCCATTGCCAGACACCAGAAACCCTTCTAAAAGAGCCTGTTGGGGCCAGGTGGAAGGAGGCTCATTTTCAACTGCTCCGTTTTTAGGTCAGGAATATGAGAAAACCAAACAACGGTGGGCATTGCAGTCCCCCACGTCAAAGCCTTTTGATGGGTGCATTAGATACCCAGCTACCAGCCCGCCGCTGCTGGGGGCACTGGCCTGTGGAAGGCACCATCCCTGGTGATGGCCAAACGGGAACACCAGTCGGAGCAGGCGCCAGGAGGTTCTTTTGGCTTCCCTTAATTCCACGGCACCTGCTAACAATGGATCTCCTTCATGGATTTCCTCCCCCCCCCTCCCCCCACTTATTTAAGAAGCTCGGTGGACTTCTTCAGGTTTTATTTCACAACTTCCTTCTAACTTCTCTTGCATCCAGAACTGGAGGCTACCCCCCGGGGGAAGGTGAAAGCAGCCAAAGATGTAAGGAATGGAGCCAAGTCAGTCAAATGGAGCAACGCCAGCCACACACAAGGAAGGGAGTACCCAGGAGTGACGGTAACCTGGTAATATCTGACTGCATGCAATAAAAGATGATAACAGGAGGATTAGGTCCTGCTACCATTGCGTATGTGGGACAGCCGGTGCTCTGTGCTGGGGCCCTGATCCAGGGACACCTCCCTCAGCGCCGTCCCTGGGGCTGGGCCGCACACAGCTGCTGCGTCGGCCACCACGCCAGTGCCTGGGCCAGGGAAGCGCCCAGGGACCAAGCCTGGGCCAGGGAAGCGCCCAGGGACCAAGCCTGGGCCAGGGAAATGCCCAGGGACCAAGCCTGGGCCAAGGTGATCCTGGAGAGGGGAGAGGGCCCAAAACGGCGGGGAAACAGGAAGGGAACCACAGCTGCCTCCTGCGTTGCAGAGCCCATATGAAACCTCAGCCAGATGGACGGATGGGGAGCAGGGGGTAACGAACAGGAAGGGTCTCCTGCCTCCGTCTCCGTGACCCCGGCCTTCATCCTCGGCCCCCGTGTGCTGCTCCATGTCCCACCTACAGCTCTGGCTGCCCAGCTCCTCTGCCCCTGCACCCTCATCACCAGCTTGTGCCCAAACTTGTCCCTTGGCCCCCAGGTAGCTCCCTGGCTTGTCCCTCAGCTCTTCCTGTGTCCCTCAGGTTGTCCCCAGTCCCCCACCCATCCGGCCCCTTGTCCCTCAGCTCACCGTGTAACCCCCCCAGTCATCCCTCAGCTCATCCCTCGTCCCTGCCTCATCCTTTGGCCCCTCCGCTCGTCCTTCGCTTCACCGTTTAACCCCCAGCCCACCCCGCAGCTCCTCCCCGCTCCCACCGCTCATCCCCAGGTCGCCCCTGGCCCCCACCGCGACCCCCGTCCCCTCCCGCTCGTCCCTCGCCTCCGGCCACACCCCCC
>NW_009259800.1:2133515-2139966 GCF_000687185.1 Egretta garzetta
CTCGTGGTGGAGTTTGTGTTTGCATTGCCAAAATGTTACTTTATCTGTCTCCGGAGATTGTTAGCAAATGGCTAGTGTTTGACATTTTGTGGAAAAGAGATGTTTAAATGGATAATAATCCCTTGGTTGTAATTCCCATTTTTGAAGTAATTGAACAAATTCTTCATCTCTTGTTGACTGTACATATTTTTCTGGTGTTAATAGGCTGGCAAAAAATATTGCTTGTCTAACTTATTACAAACAATATTTGCTGAGCAAATACTGCCTGCCTTGTCTGAGCTAAGTTAAGCAGAGCAGGAAATTTAATATTTTCAGAGGGGCATTGACAAACTAAGACTTTGGCTTTTGATTTTTGTTTTGTTTGTGTTCGAGGGGAAGAAGTGAGTTGTCGAGAGCAAGCACCTAACAAGTCGCTTGACGGGCATAATAACTTGAATTCCCAGTAAATATGAGCAATCCTGGTGCCTTTGCCCACTTTCTTTGACACACCGTGGTAAAAACGTGGGCAAGTTTTGGGTGCTCTCCCTACTTCAGATTTCCTGTCACTTGTGTCTCTATTAACCCACGTTACAGTGACGAAGGCTTCCGTGCAGGCTAATGAATAATCTCAGATTTGCCCTGGGAGCTCTTAACATCTTTGGTTCAGACTTTGAGATCCCATTTTGTTTGCGGGCTTCGCTTCCCCCCAGCCCACCCCTCCTGTCATGCAGGCCTCTGGGCTCTGGTGGCATCGTGGCTGTCCGGATTTCGTCGCTCATGGAACCAATTTCTCAAAGTCCCAGAGATGGTCCCTGTGTTCCCACGGAGGTGTCAGCGGTGGCCTTGGCCATCCACCCTGGCGTCAGGGCGATGAAACCTTTCCTTGGGGAGCCTGGGCTTCTGCTTGGGAGGGACGTTTAGCCCGGCAGCCCCTGGGCAGGACAAGGTGTGCAGGCACCTGCGTGGGAAGATGGTTTGTGTTAGCGTGGCGATGGCTGCTCTTCGGCCTTTTGCGGCATCGGTTGTGGGGTGTTCTCTGAAACAGGAAAGCCAACTACTTTGTCTACGCAGAACTGATAATGAGCAAGCGATCCGCTTTCATGTGCCTCTAAAACAAGCCGTAGACCCGTCTGTATCTTTTTTTTTTTTTTTTTTTTTTTTTCCTTGGGCATGCTCTTAGTCAAATATGCATCAGCAGCTAGGTCCAATTAAACCCCTGAGTCTCTACTGAGCTGTCAGTGAAGAAAGTAAAATTCATCTTCCTGCAGAAATTTTCTACCATGATGAGCACGTTATCAGGAAATAGAATTCAAATGATAGTGCAGTCCCTCCGGGGCTGACGGGGAGAACTCCGGGCTTTTCAAATGGGATAAGCCTTGTTATCAAATCAACTAAACCATAACCTTGATAATAGGGCGCATGGGAATAGAAGGTGACCTTAAACTTCTCCCACCCCAAAGTACATCTGTCTGTGGAAGCAATTCTGGTTTGTCTTTTAAAAAAATCAAAATATTATAAACAAGTCTTTACAAAGCTGTCCCCTTTCAAACTCCTGCAAAACACTTTAATACCACCTGAAATGAATTAATTTCTACTGTATTTACCAGCACGCAAGAGAATGCGTGCGCCTCAGCATCTGGGACGGTAGTTGGCACCTCGGAGGGAGTGGTGCGAGCAGAATTCACCTGGACTTCAGGTGCTGAACTGGGAGGGGTGTTGTATCGGGGTTCTTGGAGAGTCCTAACCATCGTGTGCATTTTGTAAATCCCAATAACGCTGAAAAGGAGAAAATACTCTGCATCGTGTGGATTTTCCCATGCAGCGCTGCCTTTGAGCATGGGTGATCTCGGGCAGATTTGATGTGGCAGCGAGGGAAGGGGATTATTGAGGCAAAACTACTTTAAAGCAACATATGCCCGTGCAAATGACTGCAGCGGCAAGGGCGCTTGGCGTGGTGTGGAGCTGTGAACTGGACTGCCACAGGTGGTTTTCTCCTGCTTTGGAGGAGATTTGCCTTTAGGTGTGTATTTCTTTTCTTAAGAATACTTAAAATCTGCTGTGATGATATTTTGAAAATAAATAATAATCGAAACCTTCCATGTTCCTGAGGGGGGAGAAAGGATAAAAGTCAGTATGCAGCCCAGAAACAGCACTGAACTAAGAAAGTCTGTTTTATTTAATTTCTAATCCTAAAAGGAGCTTTTGTTGCGTGTGTGGCAGTTTGTTGTCATCCTTTCTTGTGTTCTTTTCGAGGTTTGCTTGTCACTTGATGGTACAGTGAGCTGCGATTACGCCTAATAGGCTAGCGAAGCTTTGGGCTTCCCCCTGGAAATGAAATTTCTCAATGGTTAGGCAGAACTTAATGGTAGAAACATTTGAGAGAGGTAAGGTGGTTTTTTGTTTGCTTTTCTTTTCATCTCAAAAATATTGTGAATTCCCCGTCCCCACCGAAGAAAATTCTCACCACTGGTGTTCCTGTAAATAAAGGGCGCTTTATAGAATAAATATATATATTCTTCCTTCATGTTGACCTTGGGGTGCAAGCATTTAAGGTTAATAGTGAGGGATGGCGTTACGAAGTCTCCTTTAGCTCTTTGGTGTGAATTATAAGCGTTTGGGGTTTGGATTTAACTTCTGTGGCAATGTTTCCTTTGGCAGTTGTCATCTGCAAATATTGCGTCTTGTTTCTGTGATACTGACTTGTGGCTTGACTTGCAGACCCCTTACCATCTTTCACATAGATGGAGTTGGTTTTTTTTATATATATTTTTTAAATTAAGAGGGGGAAAAAAAAAAAAAGCCCGCAGACAAACCAGCAGCAAGCAGCCTCTTTTTTTTGTACATAAGAAGTTAAAATGTCCCCTTTCCCATCCTTCCCCCTGAATCTTCTTGTATAACTCTGGCTCCAACTCGGGTTACGCGCAGCTGATGTGTGCATAGTGGTGTTTTGGTTGGGGTTTTTTGTTTGGTTGGTTGGGTTATTTTTTAATACCCAGCCACTGAACGTGACTTTGGAGTTAACAACCTGGAAGCGTAGTTTGCCCTGCCTGACCCGCTGGCTTGAGGTGGTCAGCGGGACGGGCGGCTGCTGGAGAACCAGCGGGATGGTGCTGCCCGGGAGATGGTTCCCACTGCAGGGGTCGGAAAAGCTGGCGGGCTGAGAAACGGGGGATTTCTCGCCGCCTTCCGAAATGAATGGTATGTATGTGAGCATGTGTGTAGATTCATTACGTTCAGACGAAGCTGCTAATTATTCTTGAAGGTGATTGGTGAATCAGAGCGAGAGACTCTAAATGAGTGAGTCGGTAGTTGAGGGCTCTCTCTGATCATAGCTGTTCCTTTCAAGTATGAAAAACAGCGCTAAAAGGGAACTTCATCAGAATGTTAATGAATGCGATCTTTGAGAGCAATTGTTCTCCCAAAGTAGTTGTAAAGACAAGGGGTTGTGTTTTCTTTTTGGCTGTTGTTTATCATTTTTACAGATTCCAGCAAAGCTTTGGAACGCTGTATGGAAATTTTAACTTTTCTGGTGTGTGTGTGTGTGCGCCTATGGGTTTTTTAGGAATGTTTAACCTATTTATAGAATCTTGGGGAGAATCCGCTCGCAAGCGTGCTTGGAGGGGTGCGTTGTGCAGAAGTAGATCCCCAAGCTGTGGAGAGGCAGACCTGGACTTTGTGCCCGTTGTGTTGAAGCGGTGATGCTGCCCTCGCAAGCTGAATTGGGGCCCGGCCACGTCTGGTCGCAGACCCTAAGGAGATTAACGCTTTGCCCACTCTTACTTTTGTTCGGATCCAGAGGTCTGGCAGTGCGAAGTCGCGGTCCCTTCTCCGCTGTTTGCCCTTGAGCGCAGCAGAGTTTAGAAAGCCTAATGGTGATAGTAGACTTCTGGACAGAATCCATAAGTTCTTCAGCGTTTATCTTGATAAGGCTGTTTTCACATGTGTGTTGTACACTGTGCTGTTACCGTCGCTCTGATCTCATTGATAAGAAAGCCAGTGTATTTAACTGCAGCTTCCTGTTCCAAAGGTTCTGTGCTAGTTCCACTGACCTAGCTGGGTAACTTCTCATTTATCGTCCTATCTCTCTAGATATACTTTGCAGCTTAGGCTTTTTCGTCGTTATGTTTTAAAACAAGTTTCTAAACTTCTTTTTAAAGTATTTTTTCCCTTCTACTTAGTTGTCAAGTGATGGTGTATCAAGTTTCTGATGGCTGGTTTTTCCTTAAAAAAAGTGCTTTTAACCTCAGGAAAGCTAATGATTTTCTGGATGGTGCTCTAAATGCCTTTTGGTTTTCCTGAAGGCTTGTTAGCCTCCATTGATTTGTTCTTCTAGCTGTTGATTCTTTGCGTCTTGTCTGAAGCGGGTACTTCAGGTATTTCTGTTGTTGTTAAGGAATAAGAGGTGGTTAATGCAGAGCTAAAACAGAGGGGCGAGCTCCCGAAAGCCTGAAGCATCGGCTCAGTCGGGCCAGGAGCCGCGGGGAGCCAGGCTCCCTGCAAGCCATGGTCTGGTGGTGGGTGGTGATGAGGAAGGATCCAGCTCTCTTGTTGGAGCTGGAGTTCTTTACCTCATCAGGAAAACTTGCCGGGATCAGTGGGCGTGCTCGGCGTGGGAGGGGTGAGCATGTGTGTGGCACCCGTGGCCCCCAGCTGGGACGATGCCCGCAGCCGGGACACTGTTAGGGTGCTGAACGTGGCTGCGATGGCATCGGAGGAGGGAAGCGGCTTGCTTGGCTGAGGCTTGGCCGTGAAAATTTCAGGCAAGTTCAGGGGTCACCCTCCTCCCTACCTGAGGTCCCATTTTTAGCTCAGCCTGCACTTGGCCCTGGCTGTTTGGGGTTTTTTTTAAGGACCTCTTAATGTCCTACTAACTTCCAAAACAGTTTCCTGTAGCATAACTGCTCAGCCTTTCTTCAGCGGTCTGAAACCTGGGGCAGAACGTGAGATGAAGCTTGCTGAAACGTCAAGGGGGCTAACCACCGCAGCCAAGTTCAGAAGATAAATCAAAAATTATCAATTAAAAATTATAAAAATACAATAATATATATAATATATTACGAAAACAATATTTATAAATTATAACATTACAAATTAAAAATTTGAATATGTCATAAGAAATATGAGGTACTCTGTATTGCACAGATAAGGTTTTTTTGATAAAAGGGACATAATAAAATCAGTGTTCCAATTCATCCAAATAATAGATGATATAGGATCCAAATTAATGTTTGCTTGCAGTAGCGCATTTGACTTCTTGTCTAGTAAGTACTGAAAAACCTGACTGTCCTCTCAGTATGCTAACGCGTTGCACTTTTAATCATTTATCGCCACTATTTCACAGAACAAGAGTGACTATCGCAATGTTAACTTTCCGGGAAAATAACAGCGAAGAAGGGCGCCGGGTAGGATGAGATCAGCCTGGCCTATTTCGCTGGGTTTCTTTGGTAGATTCCTGCTTGCTCCGCAGAAGGGCGGCTGTATCGCACAGCTGTACCTCTTCAAAAATTCATATAGGTACAGAGATACAATACCCGGGCTGGAGATGGTTACACTGATTTAAGGGGGTTTGGGTGGGGTTTCTTCCCCTCTTGGTATCGTCCTATTCTCCCGCTTTCTGTCTCTTGGTGTGGGGTGTTGGATTCTCCAGGCACAGCCACGGCAGGCTGCTCCTCCTGCGTCAGGCTTAACTAGACCTGGTGGGCTTGTGTGCCTAGAGATCCTAAACCGTGCGTGCCCCTTGGCTGGGGAAGGGGCTGCCCAGAGGTGGGTGTTGCTTTGGCTTCTGTAGTGGCCGGTCTCCGTCCCGGTGACACGAGTCACGGGGAACGTTGTTGGGGTTGTCTGTGGTGCTGCAGTGAGTACTTGAGAGCCAATGGCATCAGCAAAACTGAAACACTGTGCCCTGCTTGATGCAGGTTTTTTTTTTTTTTTTTTTAAAAAATAAAGATTTGAAATACAGTACGGAGGACGTGCACCTTGGTATCGGTTATATGTGAACATCCAGCTGTAAGTGAGAACAATTTCCAATTCACCGCACTTTAATGCCTCCAGTTTATCACGGTAAAGGTATAAAAGAGTTTTATGTAGGTGAAGTGGCTCTTGCTGTTTAAATATCTTCTGCCTCTGCTGTATTCAGCACAACGGGGGCTGCGACCGCTCCAGCCGTGCTCCTCGCATAGAGAAGAGTGAGAGCCCTGCTTTACTAGTCCTGTTCCATCTGCTGGAAAAATAGTCTCTTTTGCAAAAGTAACAAACTATTAAAATACTGTTCAGATGCTGAAAGGAGAATCAGTCTTTATGTTGTTAATCCAAAATGTTTAAAATGGAGGAGAGGGTTTTACAGCTTCCAGTCGGTCCAGTTCCTCTGGTGCGAGGGATTGTGAAAGCTGGGCAGGCGGGAGCTGCGGCGGCCGCAGGGCTCTCCCACCCTCTGATGTGTCGAGCCCTAATGGCAGGTGAATAGGTGCCTGTC
>NW_009259800.1:2139981-2146175 GCF_000687185.1 Egretta garzetta
TAGCTTAATTATTTTGCACTGAGTGACTGGATCCAATGTTCAGAAATAACCTGGTGAAAAGGAGCGCAGGGGCGGCTACGTACGTGTAGCGCTTGCGTGATCCGAGATGGGGGGCGAGCTTTTCCTCTGTAGCTCAGTCTTGCTGCAAGCCAAAAAGGGACTAAACTTGAACAAAAGTTGCATCTGCAAGGTCAGTGGTTGGCATGGATAAGGGGATTGAAGGGATCAGAATGATTTCCCTGCACTACTGGCTGCAAAACATGGGCTTATGGCACCATTCCTGTCTCTCCCTTTGTGCTCAGAGCAAAGCTTTTTTAATCTTGTACTGGCTATGTATAGTTGTGCCACACAGACGTGGCAATTTGAAGTCAAATGTTCTATTTTGGGGGCTGCCGGGCACTGTCGGCAGAGCAGGGGAGCTGCGCTTGGGCTCCTCTCCTCGGGCCAAAGTCTGCCTTGCTCCCTTCCAAACAGGTTGTGATAGGGAGGTGTTCAGAAAAAAATACATATATATGGTGCACTCGTGCCCATAGTCTAAACGTGAAGTTTACAGTGTTTGCAGTTGGGTATCGTTGCATTATCTTCCTCTCCAACAGATGTTCTTTCTAGCTTTGTAAAAATATGACTGTAATTGTTTGGTAGGGTTTGTTTGGTTTTTTTTTTTTTCCAATTTTAAATATAGATTGATTCACTCTGATGTTAGCGTATCCCTGATCTAGCCTGTATTTAGTGAGGAGATGCCTAGGTTAGGAGGAAGCGTGCAGCCCAAGTTGGGAAACAAATGATAATTTAGGGCTTCTGGCTATTCAGCAGGCTCACGGACACCAAGGTCATCTCTTTAACCCCTCCCGTGGGTTTGTGAGGCTGTAGTTTCTTTCCTGGTAGCTCTTATTTGTACAGAGGAGCTAAAACCCCAAAGAATTTTAAGGGAAGCAATGTTTCGAACCTTACAATGACATCAAGTGCATCAGCTAATAAATGTATTATTGCTGTTGATTTTTTTTTTTAATTTTTTTTTGGTGGCTCATAAATGTCTCTTGCGCTGCTGTTGAGGAGGATGTGCAGCCTCTTTATTCCACTTAGCCTGAGCACATACTTGCACTCAGGGGGAGCGAGACTCAAGATAGTATGCGGCTAAGAGATGTTTATGGAATCAGTCAAACTTGATATGAAATAATTATGGTGTTTTGACAGCTTGTTAATAACTTGCAACCATTGGAAAAAATGGAATTGCGGTGTTCTTGGTCCTTGATGGAACCTTGGCATTTCTTTCAGATTGTAAAATTAAAGAAAAAATGTGAAAGCCATTAAAATAGTTGGACGTGGTGCCTGGGAAAAATGATGGGCCGCTTAATTGAAAAAATGTTTCATTCCCGTTGAAGTTCATTGCAGTTCAGTTCTGCCTGCTTCCCTGTATCCGTAACGGAGAAGGAAGAGGGCTGGTGCCCCCAAAATCTGTCTGGGAGAGGGGTTTGGGTGTCACTCAGTTCTGTATCTTATCTGTGAATGAAGTGGAAGGAAATCCTAGCGCGCATTAGACATGAGAGAAAAGTCTTGTCACCTGTAATGACTAAAATCCCCTGAAGTGTTGCCAGCATGTACTTTAGGAATCATATAATTATATGATTATTGAAAGAGACATAAAAGACCTCATGGCAAAAACCTTAGAAAGGGGGAGGGAGGGAATCCGTATGCAAATGAAGATACACAGAATTTGCTGTCTCTTTTTTTTTTTTTTTTTTCTTTCCCCTAGTTATTTTTCAGTCCAAAGCTCAGTAATTGCTTTTATGGGGATTACTTAATAAAACTGGAGCATGCGAAGGAGGGAGAAATTGTTTATGCCGCGTCACAGGGCTGGCTTGCAATCCTATGGATTTTTAAAAGTAAAACTGCAAAGTGGGTTTTCTGCTAACAGAAAATAGCTATTTGTTGTAATGTTATCCTGCAATAAAAGTGTTTTGTGGTCTGGCGGTTAGCAGAGGGGTCCGGAAGTCGAGATAACGGGGTTTTCTTTCTGACTCCACCACAAGTTTCCTCTCTGAGCTCTGGGCAAGTCCTTTCATCGCCGCCTGTGTCACCTCGGCCGCCGGTGCCATTGCTTGGGTACCTGATGGGAGGCTGGATTTGCCGCTCGGGGAAACCCGTATCGTGCCTCCAACTCGAGGGGACTGTCTCTTGTTTGTTAAGTGTCATTTGAAATGCGTGCTGCGTTTGTGCGGGAGATGATGGGAAAGCCTCAGATGAAAGGGCTGCTCAAGCCATCAGTGCTTAGGAGCCTTGGCAGCGCTCCCTATTTTGCCGCGTTACGGGGTGGGGATGTGCTTGTCCGTGGTCGGATGCTCCAAGGGATGGGTTTTGCGCGGGTGCAAGCACGGCGCGCTGCAGCGCTGCTCGCGGCGGCATGCTGGATGTTACAGCCAGGAGTGAGTATGTGCATCGGTGTCTTCTGGCCTCCTTTATCACTTGGGTAGCTTGCAGCTCAAGCCAAAATCTTCCTGTGTGAACTGCTCGTGAAATGTTTCCCCGCTGCCTCACCTCGGGTTCGTGTCCGGTGCGTAAGCGTCTTTCACGTGGGACGCAGCGACCGGTGCGATGCTTCACGGAGCGTCTGGGTACCGCTGCAAGTGTAGACTTAGCGTGAGATTTTCCCAAGCTTTAGTTCTCTGTCTCCTCGTACAGCTAAAATACAGGCCTTGACTTAGGGCTTCTTGAGTTCTCCCAGGCTTCACCAGTCCTTACCCATGCTCTGGATTTATCATCTTGCTTCTCATAGAAGCACTCGTTCATACATTTACTAGGAAACTCTCCTGATGCAGAGCAGACCCTTATCTCAAGAGAGGTTTTATTGCAAGATAGGCAAAAACCTCCTTCCTTTTTTCTCAGACTTAACTAAGGCACTCAGTGCATTTAAGAAAAAGAACCTGCCATACAGCTTATGGAGCTACGAAATATTTTGCAAGATCTCTCCAGGACAAAAGAATGCAGTTTACTCTGGTATTCTGGTTTGATGCTAAATAGTACCAAGTTGTGGTACGAGTTCGCTAATGCGATTTTTAGCTGGAAATGACAATGGTTTTCCAACCAGATGGATTCGGTAACTCCCTGCTATCAGCTCATCCATCAAACTCGGCAGATGTCTGTACGTTCATTATAACGTGCACATGATAATTTTGTTGATTACATCAAACAAACAGATAACCCTGTTCAAGCCCTATTAACGCTGTCGGGGCAGCCCCCTTCCCTCCTGCCCCGTGTATTTGGGTGTGGGTGGGGGTTTTTTGTTTGCTGGCTGGCCCTGCAGGTACTAAATGGGAGTTTGGAACTGAGCTACTTTCTCAGATCCTTTCCATCGCTATGGAGATGGCTGCATCTGCGGGGTCGACGTATCTTGTGTAGAGAGAACCATTTTAAGATGACTCTGATACAGGCGCTGATGTTTCCAATGCCGTTTGTATTGGGAAGAGGGTTAATGAAACAGAAATGAGAGCCTCTGGGCTGCACGTGGTCTGTAACTTGATTTCATACAGCTCATGACTTCTCTTCCACATCATTGGGTGATGCTAAGTCACATAGGGTATGTGACTTAGAAATTAAAATTTTATCTGCATCTAGGCAAAAGTGCTTGCAGGGCTCGATCAGAAAAAGATTCCCATGCTCGTTACGAAGTCATCTGTACAAGTGTTAGGCTTTTTGCAAGAAAAGATGATCTTTTTAGCAGCTGTTGGATAGGAGGTTGTCAAGAGCCTCGTATTAACATCAAACCCAATTGCCTCAGTTAGAAAATGAGCTTGTGTTTTGGCAGGTGTAGGACGCGCCGTTTCCAAAACAGAGGTTATGAACTGCTCTAATGGGGGCCTATGTAAACTAATGTAAACTCCCAGGTGATACCTCAGGTAAACAGCTATATGTAGTTTGTTTTCTTGATTGGTTCCCAAGAATTATTTCTGAAGCTGATTTTTTTTTTTTTTAAAAAGAAAACCCAAACTGTTTACACAAGCTGTTTCTAGACAGAGCATCTTTGGTTTCTTAGCTTCAGTCGTGTTGTGCCCTGAGAAATGCAATAACGAGTTGTGAAGTCTCTGAGCGTTTTGCCTGGTTTTCCTCCACCCCGATTTTGCTCGGGGTTGTCATCGCTGGGCGTGTGAGGTTCCTGGTCTCCAGGCACGTGTTGCTCTTGTGCTGCAGCTTTGAGGCAAGCTGTGCTACTGGATTTTAAGATCTTAAAACAATTTCTCGTGATTGTTGAAATCCATCGTGGTGCTGGGATGAAGCAGGCGTGCCTGGGTCTCCGGGGAGGGTCTGCAAGCCTGCCTGTTGGACAGGAGTGAGGTCTTTGCTGGTTTCCTGATTAGTGCTTCCCGGTCAAAATATATCAGTGGATCTTCTTTGCCACTGCCAAAATAAATGCTGCAGTCAATCCAGGGCCAGGGGTGTCATCGTCATCGGGTTACTGAGTTTCTGCCTGAAGGTCAGCTCGCCGTGACTGTTACTACATAGCTGTTTGCCGGTGTGTTTGCGGTCTGCGCTCATACACCACGTCTGGTTGCATGTCTTCAGTGTCCTGCTTGGCATAAAGATACGTGGCCCAAACAGGGACATGTTTTATGATACTTCTCTGTAACTTTGTTTGTAAGGTCGGTACAACCTGTAAGGATATTAATTTGACCTCAAAAAGGACAGGGTGTAAATCGCTGGTGTTCAGGACAATGTGCTATTCATCTAAAATCAGATTATTTGGTTTATTTAATGGTTCATGTGTATCAACAGAGAGATTGGTCCTTTCTTTTTAACGCTTACATAGCAATTGGCAGATTTTACTTCCACCGCTTACCGCAGTCGCTTGGGGACGAGGGGTTTGTGGGCTCTCCCAGCAGGAGCGAAAGACAACGCGTTTGGGCATGGTGGCGCTGGGAAGCGAGCAAGTAACGTCGAGTTGCAATAAAATGGGTAAACCCAAACGCCTGTCCAGAACATCAGCCCAGCTGAGCGCAGCTTTTGGTAAGCGTCCGATCCGGGCTGAATGAAAATGGGCAGCAAAAGCTTTCAGGAGGCTGCTGGTTAGCTGCGCTGCCAGGGGGCTGGGAGCCAGAGAGGTCCACTGGCCCTGCTGGCCACCTCTGCTCAGGCTGGGGGGGCATCGGCTTCCTCGGTGGCCCCGTCCTCCGCAGCGGTGGCAATAGGGCTGGCACTTGGGGACGGTCCTGTGAAGCCTGGTGAGATGCTGTAATGTGGGGCTTGCTCCAGCCCTAGGGCTAGGCAAGGGGAAGGTTCTGGTGGCGTGCTGCTGCAAGGAAATAAAGCTTGCCTTCGTTTGGGGTACGCCTGGGGGTGATTTTTGTGTAATTCTGATTTTCTGCTAATCACCAGGAGGTGAATTTTCAATGTTTCAGTGTGCTTACCTGGGCAAAGCCTGGTGAGATGCTGTAATGTGGGGCTTGCTCCAGCCCTAGGGCTAGGCAAGGGGAAGGTTCTGGTGGCGTGCTGCTGCAAGGAAATAAAGCTTGCCTTCGTTTGGGGTACGCCTGGGGGTGATTTTTGTGTAATTCTGATTTTCTGCTAATCACCAGGAGGTGAATTTTCAATGTTTCAGTGTGCTTACCTGGGCAAAAAGGAGCAAGTACCAAGGAGGGGGAATAGAGTTTTATCTCAAGTGATAGACGAATTCTTTTTGTTCTTCTACATCTCTCTCCTTTTGTGCGTGTGTGTGTTAAAATTCCCATCCCCTGTTTATAAATGTTTAGCAGATGAAGTCACTGGTGTTTTTCCTAGTATTACCTTTGCAAGGTTCAAAACATAAGCAAAATGTGATTCTTCATTCGGTCTCTGCTGAATACTGTAGGAATAATGAGCCTGTGCCTAAAGCGCAAAGCAGACACGAAAAGCATGCCAACAAGAACACAGACCGGGGGGAAAAAAATACAAAGTGTAGCATATTTTACCAGTTTTACTGGAGCATCCTTGTATGTATTTTGGGGTTGGGAAGGGGTTAATCATGGGGTAAGACTGGCCTTTCTGATGGTGGGGAGCAGAATGTGAGTGTGGGAGTCTCCCTTCCCCCATGGAGCGGGATGCTCCCAGTTGAACCAGTGTGCTTCTGGTGGCAGGGCTGGAAGTGAAAAAGCATGGGGGAAAAAAAATCAGCTGGCTTTGTGTCTTCATGGTGATCCAGCCTTCTCGAAAAGAGTAAACGCTGG
>NW_009259800.1:2146193-2155690 GCF_000687185.1 Egretta garzetta
CCTGCTGCTGCTGAAGGGAGCAGAAATAGGCTGGAGGTTTTCCCGATGGGTGAGTTGACGTCCCATGGCTTGTGCTTCCCAGGCAGCTGCCAAACTAGAAACATTCAAATGTCTTTTTCTGTATCTTGAAAGATACCTTTCAAGAAGGTTAGAATTCGGGTTGCAGCTGAATTATAAGGTAAAACCTTTGCAGTGACATACAGAACTTTTTTTTTTTTTTTTTTTTTTTACTTTCTATTTCTTCTAATACTACATTGTCAAGCTCTAAAGCTGAACAAACTTCAAATATCATCTGTGTTTAACAGCATTTAATCTTTCTGTTTTCTATTTTGTTCAGCCTGAACAAAGAAATAGTGTTGTGCTCTCTTTAGGCTATGGTCATTGAAATGGTTTGTTTCTATTTTTAAATAAAAAATGAGAATTTGTGCGCCTAGTTACTTAGGGCTACTCCTTTTAATGTTGAAAGTTCATCCTTTGCCCCCACTTTTCTTAACGTAGATTTTCTAAACAGCGTCTAAAAATGCGTGTCTAAAAGACCTAATTAGGGTTGATATTTCAGTGTCTAGGCTTTTTTTTAATAGGGCACCTGGGTATCAGCACTAAATGTGAAGAAAATTGAACCTATACCCAAAGTGAATGCATGTGATTTTAATTGGGGGTGGGGGAAGAAACAGCCCTAAAACCTCAGACTGAATTATTTGTTGGTGCTGTGCTTGTCCTGGGTTCAGTGTACCCCATGGAGGGAAGGGGGAAAATGGTGTTTAATGACTGCTTAAGTAATAACTTACTCATTTAGCTTTATGGTTTTAGAAAAATCTGCCTAGGCAAACACATCCTGGCCGGGGTGGATATCTGTTTGGTCGACATTATTTTACGTCTGATAAAGCATTGTTCGCACCTTCTTGGAACGTAATACGGGAATAAACGGGAAACCCAATCTCCTTAGCACCGCGTGTCGCGCAGGCAGGCCGTGCTCCCATACAGGGGTTTATTTCATGCATGGTGGCCTAGACACGAAACGAAAACGTAGAAAAGGGAATTATGTGAAATTGAAAGTGACAATTATGCAAACATTCCAGTTGAGGAAGAAGTTAACTCTTCTCTTTTTTTCCCTGTGCTCGGCTTCAGAGCCAACGAGCAGCCTGGCTTGGTCTGTGCATTTGTATCTGTCATATCTCTCTCATCTTGGCTGCTTCTTGTTTCGTTTTCTTTTTTCTTTTTTTTTTTTTTTTTTTTTTCCTTGGTTTGACCTTATTTTCCCTTTTGTTCCATGGAGTCATTCAATCTTTATGCTGCATGGTTTGTTTACCTTGCCAGAGAAAGCGTTAGCACCGTTCCATTTAGGAGCTGAGGGCTGCCGTCCTCAGCCCCTTGCAGCGCAGCACCGTGCCCTTCTCCGTACCCAGGTATGGGAATGTGGTGACTGACGGGATCCAAATCCCTGCATTCAAATCTTTTTTTTTTTTTCTCTTCTTTTTTTTTTTTTTTTTTAAAAGGGAGGGGAAGCTGGTGAAGAGAAGAAACAAGCTGTAAAACTAGCTCTGTATTTAGACAGGCACCCTTTTGCAAAGCCAAACGACTTGCTCTTCCCCACTGCTGGGCAATTCCCACGCCTGCAGAAATAGGGAGAGGGAGCAGGGGCTGTGACCACTTTAATCTGACATAAGTACGTGTTCTTGCTGAAGTGGATGGTCCTTTCCTGCCTTGGCTGCTTGTCCCGATTACCTCCCTTGTGCCAGCGTTAGCATTTATGCTGCCAGGAAAACTAATTCCCTGGTTGCCTGATCTGGCTCGCTGCATGGCCACGCAAACGCCCTTCTGGCACAGGGGAGAGGGGGGTGCAGAGCAGATGTGTATTGATTAAAGAAACCCTGCAAATATGGCCTGAGCCTCTGTAGCGGGATTATAGCTACATGTTCTTTCTGTGGTTTAGGCCATCTTCTAAGTCAGGGGTCCGCTGTGATGGGGGGTGTAAAATGACGATGTGCTGGAATGACTCTGGTTTTGGTTAAGCTTGTGAAGTTGCGACGATGTGGTCATATATGGGGTAGCAGGGAGTGGCTGGGGGTGGAAGGGATTACTTGGAAAGATAAAACCTCACTTGCGATTTAATTGCTGTGAAAACCCAGTTTCTACCTTGTTTTCACTGATTAGTTTCAATGTGACAGGGAGAAAGAAGAGACAAGCTTTTGTTTGTGCTTGCTGGGGTGTTTGGAGGTGTCTAACCCCCTTGATGGCAGAAGTTTAAAAGTAGTTCAGTCTGTACGTGGCATTTGTAGCTCAGTTCACACAAGAATTCCTTCTTTTTACCCTTCTGTTATTTTTTTTTTTCTCCTCCTATCTTTCTTCCTATACTCTGTCCTGTGCATGTGTTGTATAAAGGAGAAGCCTGCGTTGGATATTAAATCCAAAGAGTGGGGGGAAAAGCAGCTCTTCTCATCAGTGTCGTTTTCCCTGCTGTAATCCCACGGAGGGATTGAAGAAAGTGTCGAGAGGATAAGATCAGTGTTTGAGCCCAGCTAAACGCTGGCTCTGCTGCAGAGAATGGTTTTAACGGAGGCTGGTTGTGCGGGGAGGGTGAGAAAATTGCATGGAAATCGTGCACATTTCTAAATAAAAAGCATTTAATTGCATTAAAAGAGGGGGAGGGACCCTCTTGCGCACGTTGGAGACTTCAGTGAGCGTAAGTAACCTCTGTGGCACGGTAGTCATTGACCTTGTCAAATCATGCCATTGGAGGTCATGTGTGGTGAAGTGGGTTGCCACAGGGGATTAGCACATCTGGGCAGAGGGTTTTTACATCTGAGCCTGCATGCCAAATCCCATCTCCAGCAGCGCATATGGATTCGTCAGAAAATGCAAGGAGAGAGAAGATGGGAAAGCACCTGCCAGAAATGCATGGGAGAAACCTATCTGGAGCCAGGGGCTTTCTTGACCCCAGTGGCAGGAGAAGGGGCAGTTGGTTACGCCCTGGACTCCCAGCTCCAACGAGAAGATGGACTTGAAATTTAACTCTAAGAAACCCGCAAGCTTCCCTCGGTAATCTCTTAATTGGGTAGTTTTGGTCACAGGGACAGTCTTTTTGCCTGGGTTTCCCCTGTACTTTCATGTGTCCAAACGTTCTTTTACATCTTGCCTACAGCTGCTGGTTTGGTTTGAGCAGGTGCAGCTTCATGCAGGTGGGAGGCTGATTTCCTTATGTACTTCTTAAGGTCAAGCACTTGTATTTGGGGCCGAGAATATGAATAGAGGATGATGTTTTAAATCTTGGAAGATAAAAAATGAGATGACAGTGGTATATTGACTCTTATGTAGGACTTAACACTTAGTGTCTAGATTAATGAAGAAGAACGAGGAAGAACTTCTTTACTTTGAGGGTGACAGAGCACTGGAACAGGCTGCCCAGGAGGGCTGTGGAGTCTCCTTCTCTGGATATATTCAAAGCCCGCCTGGATGATGTCCTGTGCAACATGCTCTAGGTGAACCTGCTTTAGCAGGAGAGTTGGACTAGATGATCTCCTAAGGTCACTTCCAACCCTTGCCATTCTGTGAAGATACTGGGTCCATTTCACAGATGGGAATGCCTGAAGCACAGGGAAAGCAAATAATTACTAGGAACTGATCCATTTGCTCTGTGTCTAGAAGGGAGAGTATTCAAGGCTTTAGCTTTCCTGCTTTATTGAGGTGTTTAGTAGAAAGCTTGTCTAAGCATTTGAGTGTGAGGTTTTAAGCAGACCTGTTCTGCTTTGCCTCCTGTATTCTTCTACAGTTCTGCCTTAGTTGATTGAATTTCATATCCCACGAAGAAGGCATTAGAAGAAAATGATCAGTACTTCCAGCAGGAAAATAGTTGGTATCTTATTAGGTAAAAGTGGCGTTAAAGTAGAAGCTAGCTAGTCTTTGTGTTTGCCAATACGGGAAGTCATTTGTCACTGATTTCCATTGCCTCCTGGATGAGGGGAGGAATGACTAATGTGTTCCTCCTGCCCTTGTTTTTGAGGACCTGGAATGAAGCTGGTTGTAGTTGCTAAAAGATTAAATGGTGATGGGTTTTTGTACTTGTGCTAGGCAGGAAAATGTGAGAGTTCTGCAAAGTTACAATTTTTAGAGAGTGTTGTTTGAATAACATCAGGAAAATGACGCGGAAGGTGGGTTGTTGAAGATACGCTCTTTAAGAGCGATTACCCGTCCTTGAAGGGGTGGTTGGGCTCACCAGTGGCATCGGTGACACACGCAGCAGAGATGCAACCCATGCTGGAGGTTTGCAGCGCTGGTGGCTTATGAGGCTTCTTCAGAGGATGCACAGTTCCCCACAAAGCTGTGTGTAAGTCTGCTGGGAACGGGTGTGTTTTTCGTAGTCACCTTTAGAAGTTGGCCCTTGACTTCCCGCCGGGGACTGCAGGGCACAGATGAAAGCCTGGGCTTGTGTTGTGGTGGCGGTGGAGCTCTGGACAGAGCCTGGGTTCTCCTGCTTCCCGCTTCGCTACAGTACTTACTGTACCATATTGCATCCGACAGACTAGGTTGGACTTGGAGAATTAAGTGGCGCAATTATGAAGCAGAGGAAAAAAACACTTATGTGGTGGCTGTGATAGATTAGTCATTTTGTAGCTCCAAATAGCCAATTATTCCTCTGACTGGCTTTTATCTGACCAATTTGCATGTGCAGTCATGGTAACTGGTTTGCAGATTAGGCGCAGAATTTCACGTGGATCTGATGTCGCGTTTTGGTCTCGTACGCTTCGTGCTCCCTGGAAGCAAAATGCAGGGATGAGGGTTTCTGTGTAACCGATTACCATTAGCTGCTTTGTATTTTTTCACTCTCAAAGCCTTTTCGCACTCAAAGGAAACAAGATGGCTCACTTTTATTGTAGTCTTTTTTTTTTTTTTTTTTTTTTAATGTCTGAACAGCAGGACGATGTAAAGTGGTCCCAGCTCTGCAGAAGCTGCAGCACAGATCTCATTTGTATTGGCGTTCTCGGCTGCGTAGTTTGAGAACACATTGTTCGAGGGCTGGGAACTTGCTGGAGCTGCGGTGTATTTCAGAAGAGATATGAAAGGGGAGGAGGGGGAAAAAAAAAGCTGGAGGAAAGAAGGAAAAATAAACTGAAGCAGCATGGAGTGACCAAGGGTGAAATCCTGCCTTGCCGAAGCCAGTGTCAAAACTCTGAGTCCACACTGGCGCCAGGTTTCCATGTCTGCTCTCTGATCTTGATCTTAACTCCAGTGGTGTGCTGAAAATTAGCACATGGTTATAGATTTAATATTGTACACCTAGAGAGCTAAGTGAAATCTTAATTTGAAGAGTATTAATTATGCAGGTAGCTGAATTTTGCTAGTAGGTTAAATATAAGCTCTGTTTCTGTCGGGGATTTGTGTCAATTTAGTGTGCTGTGGACTTTGGAGAATCTCTGATATGAACAGGCTTTGAAGTGGAGAAATGGTCTAAAATACTTGCCAACAGCCAGCTAGCTTTTTAAGAGCTTCATTTGCTTCAAATAAGCAAGGCTTTTTATAAAAAACAAACAAAAACTGGTTTGCAAGTGCAAGAATAACAAGATACTTTTTCAAAAGCCTTTTTTTTTTTTTTTTCTTCATACAGCCTTCAGCAACTCAGCTGTAGTTACCTTGGCCTCCAGTGCTGCTAAAGACAAATTAAGCTAATAAAACAGTATCTTGCAACATCATAGCAAATAAATTAGCTCATCTGTATGCAAGTTTCTTGCTACGCCAAATTTAAACTGCTTAAGCATTTCCTCTTTTGATGAGAGGTAGAGATTTTTATAAATGCAACCTTTTCAAGGGTCTGTGCGACGATGCCTTGTCAAGCGTTCAGCAGTCGTCTGCTGGATTCACAGGGTATTTTAGGTTGAGAAGTATTTTAAGGAAACTATATATGTTATTAAGGAAATTATTATATATTTGTATATAATAATTATGTAATTCTATTAGATAGTTCTAGATTTATTTTCTCGTGACAACCTCATCTTAAACTGAGAATAAATTTGTGCTTTAGAAGGTGGGTTCCAGGGAGGCGGTGGTATCCGCCTGCCTTTGCCTGGTGTTCGCCCAGCTTCCTTGGCAGCTGAAGGAGTTTCTTGTGTTGGATCACCTCCTAACAATACACTAGCTAAAATAAAGTACACGTGCATGCACATCCGTGTACGAGCACATGTGTTTTCTCTCTTCCACGTATTTAAAATAGTTGGATCTGTCTTAGATTTCTTGTAAACTCCTGTTTGTTCCTTTGCCTGTTCTTTCGGGACTGACCTTTGATGGCACTGTGTATTTTTTTTATTTTTTTTATTTTTTTTTTTTTTTTTTTTTTTTTTTTTTTTTTAAACATAAAAGCACCCGTGAAGGCTTCTGGTCTTGCATAAAACCTCCTGTTCAAATTCTTACAGGTGCACGGGCACATAGTTTAAGTTGTCTGAGCTGTTTAAACCTGTGAGGCTTTTCACGTCCTGCTTATTGAACATCAGTGTGCAAGTCTTATTAAAACTGGGTGTGAAATTTAATTTTTGCAAATAGTTTCTCTGCAGTTGCTGCTCAAGGGCCTCTCTAAAGTACTTTCAGCACAGCCGGGGGGGTGGGGGCTGGAAAAATCAGAGTTGAAAATTGGGGCATGTCATTTTTCCCCCCGTCTAGATAAGTTATTTAATCTCTGTCCCTCTGTTACTTCTGTAGAACAGGGATAACTTATCTCACGGTACTTCTACTGCTTAGTAGTTGTAAACCCCGCGTGCAGGATCTTTTTGATAGAAAGTACATTAATCTTAAAGTACACGGTGTTTTGTTCTGAAGAGTTTGAGGATGAAATTTATAGGCAACCGTAAGCTGTGTGTTTGTTTATGATAAAATTGGGAGATGAAGTATAAAGGAACAGACACTGGTACTGGCCGTGTAACGTGCAGCTTTACATTACAAACAGGCTCTTGTTTGTGGTGATAAAGGCGAGAAACCCAGTGTATTCTACCAGCTACAAATAGCTACGTGGGGTAGAGCTTTTCACTCTGTAAAAATGAGCTTTTTCTCATTCTGAAATCAATCTCTCAGCTGTTCCTGTTAAAAAGGGTCTTCTCTCCACCTGCTTAGTCGCTGTGAATTTTTGTTACTGTAAAAGTAAAAAGCATCTTCTGCTGCTGAACATCCTTTGCTGTCGCTGTTCTCTCCTCCCCCACCTTTTCCTATATTCCCAGGATTTAGTTTGTGATATCCCCCCCCCTCAATCCTTTGATTTCTTAATCGCTTGGGAAGCGCAGACGGCAGCATAGCAAGGCAGTCGGTCGCTCTCGATGGTCGTCTTTGCTCTACTGACTGTTCCCTGCCTCCCTGTGGTTCTGCAAAATGCTCACGAGTTCGTCCTTTCTCCAAGCGTGCGGCTCTCCACCGCGGCCGGGGCTGCTGCGGGACGTGAGGGTGCCTTGCAGAGCTGCCCAGAGCAGATTCCTTCTCGTGCCCGCTGCCCTTGGCGTTGCGGTGTCTTATCTTCCGAGCGCGGTAGAAACCCTCCTGTACATGCACAGGGGGTCGCTTTGTGTTCCCCTCACCCCCAGCTCTTCTGGATATTGTGTAAATACTGGGGCGGGGGGGTGGTTTGCGTGGATGCTGAAGAATTTTGGAGGGGGAAATTGTCTTGGTGGCCTTGAGGTATGATTTTATAACCGAGAGCTGGAGATGTCTCTTTGCGTCTCTCTAATGGATCCACTGTCTTAAAGCTTTTTGGTGACAGGATGCAAAATTGATTTTTGATCTTCCATGCGGGGAAAAGATACAAAACTGAAAGACAGTTTCTCCTCCAGACTGTACACTTGGATATTTCTGGATGTGTATCTGTGGGTTGTTCTTCGTTCCCAGACCCTTCCACAAACACAACTCATCATCTTGTTGTGCCATGTGTTCCCGAGTGGTTTTTGAGCCAGAAAATCTCCAAGGCTTTTCATACCTGCTTAGGGCACTCGTTAATAATACTGGGCTGCTGGGGACAGATGTCCCAGAAAGCTTTTCAGTGGTGGAATGGAATTAACAATAAAAAAAAAAACCAAAACACAACCAAACAAAACCCAAAACATAGAAACAAAACCCAAACCCACCCAAATTGCACCAGGCATATCGTTAAGATTTGCTTCCCCAGAATTCAAACTGGCGCACCGTTTAACCTGTGACGTGGTGTAAATGTTCATAGGAGAGGTTGTGCTAATGCAAGCCTTAAATCTTGGAAAACAAGCAAATTATGGCTTAGGCAGCCATGTGAAAGGCTACTTCAGAAGGAGCATGGGGCCACGTTACCAGCATCGCAGCTGGATGAACCAGGGGCATGATGCATGCGGGTGCTATCATAATTGCTGCCAGGATGGGTCTGAGTCCCTCTGAATTCCTTGTATTAAAAAGTAAAATAAATTTACACCTGTAGCATGGTGTTAACATGTTTGCATCAAACCAGCGTGAATCTGGGCTAGGGCACCATCTCTGGACCCTGCTAGAGCACTCGATCGCTGCCTAAAGAGGGAATCTGGCAAGGGCAGAGGAGCAGCAGGGAAAAATATTCCTTTGGGACTTCTTTCGTGTTATTTTGCTGATACCTTTTTAATAAATCCCCACAAGGAGTGGGTGAGTGCCCAGCTATAGAGAAGCAGGCAGCGGTAGCTGGTACGCACGTCGGTGTGCGGGGGATGTATATGTGCCGTGTGTGGTTACTGGCCATTGCGTTCATCCTCTGCGCGTTGCCGAATTCTCCATCTCTCTCTGCTTTCCATGTACATCATAGATGGGGAAATTGCAGGGAGAGTTGCACAAAGCTGCCTTTCTTCTTCATTTCTGCTTAAATCTCACGTGACGGTTGGACAGAAGCTGTTTTCACTGCTTGAAGTGAGGGGGAGGTGAAATGGGTGTCGGATTTTTAAAGAAAACTATATATGCTTATTTTTTCTGCATGCAGGCGGCTTGTGTTTGTGGTGGTGTGGGCAAGGAAGCACCTCATTATGCAATCTATATCGGATCTATAGTGGAGAGAACTCGATTTCCTCCTGAGTACAGATTTATCCCCCTTGTCAAACGAGGTGGGATGCCCCCGTGAGTTATAAGCCTGACGAAAGAGATTGATCCTGTCTTTCCTTCCAGACCAGCGGCTGCTGCAATGGCAACGCAGGGTGTGTTTTGCCTTTTTATTTCTTATGTTTTGGTTTTTTTTTTTTTTCTCCTTTCTTTCTCCCCGCCCCCCTTCAGTGGTGGGGGGGCAGGGTGGAGGGGTTTCTAAATCACATTAATTGCTTGTGACACCACTGCGGGCAAGCTCTGGAGCCGACCAGCCAGGGCCAGTCATTGCCCCACCAGCATGGCCGGACTGATCCGGGCTTGCGTTGCAGCCCGAGCTGTTTGCTCTCACGAGAATTAGAAAAAAAAACAACCCCACAGTTGAACTGACTTGGGATTTCCTGGCTCGAATGCAGGAGCTGCAGCCCTGCCTGCCCTGTGCCGGGACCCCTCCTGGGGGGGGC
>NW_009259800.1:2155925-2185061 GCF_000687185.1 Egretta garzetta
GATGGAGATGAAGGAGCCTGAATAAAACATTCGGGCCGCAGGCTAAAAGCAGAAGGGGAGCTCATCCCCCTGTGCCCCAGCTCCGAGGAAGCTCCTGGACAGCCCTCCCGGCAGTAGCACGGCGCCTGCCACGCGCTCGCCCGGAGCCGTGCGAGGAAAGGGCCGGTGGCCCGGTGGTCCAACAGCTGCCGTCCCTCGGGCCGGGCTGCAGACAGCAGGGCTGTTAACATTCGGGCCGCAGGCTAAAAGCAGAAGGGGAGCTCATCCCCCTGTGCCCCAGCTCCGAGGAAGCTCCTGGACAGCCCTCCCGGCAGTAGCACGGCGCCTGCCACGCGCTCGCCCGGAGCCGTGCGAGGAAAGGGCCGGTGGCCCGGTGGTCCAACAGCTGCCGTCCCTCGGGCCGGGCTGCAGACAGCAGGGCTGTTTCCAGCATCTTGCTTAGTGCTGGGCTTAAGTTGATCAACCCTCTGGCTACGTGTCCTGATTTATTGGCCTTGCGGCCACAAAGAAGTTTGAGGACAAGAGGTCAGGGGCGGACGGGTGCAGCGAGGGTGAGCTGGGGCCACCCAGGTTTGGCCCTCCTGTTGCTGCGGCTGCAAAGGAATTAAAGCTCAGGTTTGAGGGTTTGTGTTAAAATTGCACGCTCTTCGGAGCAGCAGTTAGGAGTAGGGTACTGTGCTGTAGGGGGGGGAGAGAGGAGCGGTTGACACGGGGGTTTCACATCGGGTTGTCTTCAGTGCGATAGTCCTAGAGCTGCATGGTCTCTTATTGTAAATAATAATAATAAAAAAATTTGCATTTACTTCCTTTGCTGATTTACGTCTCCTCGTCTGTAGACTTTGGGCAAGTTCAGGTGTAAACCTGAGGTTTCAGTCTGTTGCAGAATCTTATTTTCTCTTTTGTTTCTGGCGTTCCGTGCTCGTTGCCACCCCTGGCTGCTGAGCTCCTTCCACCGCCCTGCTCCCCCCGAAGGGTGTGGGGGTGCGCGGCCGGGCTGCAGCTCGCCTCACGGGCTCTGGCCGAGCACCGAGCTGGGCTTTGTGCGGAGGCTGCGGGCGGGTAACGTGACAGCAGGGCTGGCGTTTGTGTCCCCTGGGTTCAGCGGGACACAGGGTGTACTGCCGGCTGCGGGGAACGGGCGGGAGAATGAGCGCCATTGTTTGCCAGGGGATAATGTCTGCACAGTGTGAAAGTCAGCTGGAGGCTTGACACGACAGAACGGCCGTGCGCGCAGGCACGCGGAGCCTTGGGGACAGCCGGCCTTGGGGACAGCCAGCCCTGGGGACAGCCGGCCTTGCTGTCTGCCTGTCTCCTGGTGTGGTCCCCTTCCTTTGGGGTGGGGGTCAGGCACGCTTCGGCAAGTCCAGGCCTGCTCAGTTGAGTCGGCGAGTCCGACAGTGTGCGCAGGATCTAATCCGATATTTAACGGGAAGGATAGATGATCAGTCTTGGTTTGGTTTATTTTAAGTTGCTTTCATGCGTGCGTAGAGAAAATAGCTTGCAAGAGGGGAAGGAGCAAAGGTCATCTCGCACACGCACCAAAAAAGCGTGGCAAAGACACGTTGAAATTGCACCCATTTTCCCTACCGCTATGGCTTTTTTGGGCGAGAGAGGAAATGGAAACCTGAGGGAGATACATTGGAGAGGTGACCTTGTGGAGTCCAAGGGAAAAACAATTGGCCCAAAAGCTTACAGTTACTTATTAAAAGTTGTCACCTTCCTACTCCTCTCTTCATATCTTTCTGCTCTTGGTTTTTTTGCATCAATCTTCCAGATATTTTTTTTTTTTTTTTTTTTTTTTTTTTTTTTTTTTTTTCCTGGCTGTAGGTGTGTGGCACTTGTCCTCTCTCAATCCTGTTCTCCCTGGTCATTTAGGACCTGCTTTGGTGGGAAGGAGGGTTGAGCAGCAGAGGCACAGGCACATGCGAGCGAACAGCAAAACGGGATTTGTACGTTGCTGCACGTTTTGAAAAATGGTGATCTTTCCCCCGAAGGATTGAGCTCTCAAACCTGAATCTGGCAGCCCCCCTAAATTGGACTTGGCTTTCTCTGGGAACTATAAAACCAGCAAATTTTCAAACCCTTTTGCTAATGGCTTACTGAGTGAAGATCAATAGAGATGCCGAGAGGAGCCAGGCCTGGAGAAAGAACATATAATGCAAGCTGCCTGATTAATTTGCTCTAGAGAATAAAAGCCTTCAGAGATGAGAACAGGGTATAAAATAAGCAGTTACAGGCTTACTATCCACTGAGTAGAAAATGTTAACTTCTTCAGTCTGGTAAAGGGTTTCCAGCATGAGTTCTGTAGTGACACGGTATATTTAGCGTCAGAGGGAAAAGTCAGAGTATGGACGAGGTTCCTGCCTGTTCCCCTGCCACCCAAAGCCACCTTTACTTCTAATCTGTGCGTCAGGGAAGCACCTGAAAGGAGACGTGTGGGCTTCAGAACTGGAGTATGTGTCTGCTGATAGTCCTCAGATTGGGTTCGTGATTTCCACTGTCGGTGCAGGAGTTCAAGTAGTCCTGAGTGTAAACAACAGTAAGAAGCTGTTTTCTTCCCTTTTTGGCAGTTTCAGTCTGTATATAAAAGTACTGTTTCTTTAGAACTACAGAGTCATCTCTGCTCTCTGAGTCACGTTTAACCATCTTTGTTGGGCAACCACGTCTGGGATGGAGCGTGTCATGGGTGAGTGGCTGGGTCCTGAATGTGGAGATGGGTGGTGAACAAAGAAGCTGTTAGAAGCGTCTGCGTGCTTCTCGGATGCTCCTAACTCAGAGCATCCTTCCCAAGCCAAGTGACTCGCGTGCTCGTGGCATTATTTCAGTGTTGTTGGATTTTCTTCTTGATGGCTTGGGTTAGAGAGAAGTCAGTTTTCCAAAAGAAAAGAACTTCACAGAAGCTGTGTTCTTGTATGCTCTTCTCTTGCCCTGATGCCTGTGCTCAGACCGTTGCTGGTGAAGAAGGGAAATCAGGAATTTTCACAAATGGATTTTGGCCAAGAGGCTGGTGTTAATGTCTTCCCTCTGTTTAGAAAGATTTCTTAACCACAGGTGTCCAGAACTTCCAGTTTATGTTCTGGTGGTCCTTCTCCAGCAGAGCAGCAAAGGTGTGTGGTGGTGATTGAGTAGATCCTGGATTACCTGGGCTTTCTGCAGGACTCTGCTTCCACTGAGAAGAAAAATGTCATCCTAAAATCTTGTTTTCCTGTTTGTTCTCAAGCTACTTAACATGCATGGTTTATTTTTGGAGAAAACAATGTCAGCCAGATTTGTGCTAATTGTTGGCAACAGTATGTTAGCCCCTCAAATGCTGACAGGGAGACAATGTTTGGTGATTGCAGCCATGCAAAGCTAAAAATGACTTTAATTAAACAATCATGAAGTACACTTTGCGATGTAGGAGTTGAACAGTGGGGTTTTTGGTTTGGAGTTGTATTTATGTAGTTTTCTCACTCAGCTGATTGCAGGTGTTGTGTGACAAATTGGATCTCGTTTGTGTTCTGCCTTTAATTATTATTCCTGAATATGAAAAAAACCCCAAACCCTGTCATCTCTGAATTGGTGACAACTTCCTCTCCTTATTCCTCCTCCCCTTTTGCTAGCATTGTAGTTACTCTATACTTTAATTGCATTTATTTGTGGTTTTTGTATTTATTTATTTTTTTTTTTAAATTTGCTGTAGTAGGGTTTTTTGATGGTGTTTCTTTGGTTGCATTTTGACAGATCTTTTTTTTTTTTTCTTTTTTTTCTTCTTTGAAGACCTCGGCTTACTTCATCGTGCTGAGGCTCAGCTGAGTCAGAAACGCTGATTTTTCTTGCTTTGTGTGTGAAAGCAACAGTGGGTTGGGTCAGAGCTTGTCGGGTGCAGCATGGATGGGTCCCTCACCTTCCTCATTAGCTGCCCTTCCTCCCTTGGGTCTCATGGGGGGCCCCTACAAGGACGTGGCCTCCAGCTGCAGGGGTTTCAGGGAGTCCTGAGAGTGCACTTAAAGTTTTTCTTGGTTTTTTTGACTGTGGGAAGGGGAAAGCAAACCCCATTATTTGGTCTTGTCTCTTGCTCAGGGCAGAAACTTAAGGCACGAAGATGTGGTTGATGCCCACTGCTTTTTGTATGTCACCAGTACCCTGGTGAGGTGCACGGGTCGCTTTTGAAAGCCATCAGTAATAGTTTCCTCCACAAACCCGAGACGGACACCAAGCCAGGATGCTTTGAATGTGCTGCGCCGTGCGGTAGCGGCACGACTGGTAACTGTGCTGCAAAGCCATGAAATCAGCCTCTCTTCAGGCTGTGCTTGTAATGGCCTCGGGCTCCAGCTCCTTTCAAGATAGAAATCAGCCTCTTCTCTCTTTTGCTACAACAGCAGAGAGCGTTAGTGGTGTCAGACATGCTGCAAAGAGAAAAGGTTTCTGGCTGCTGCCAGCCTGCCCGTGGCTCTGAGTGCCACCAGCTATTTGCTCTTTTTGTCCAGAATTGAACAGCACAGTGCATTTCTTGCCCCAAAAGTGTTTATCTTCCTATCTCTGCTTTGCTGGCAAAGGACGACAAAGACGGCCAAACCCTTTAAGGGAACAGAGAGGAGAAATGATGGATGGAGCAGGCTGGAAGGCTGTTTCTGGCTATTGCATCTATCTGCTGCAGTCTTTTGCTTTTGGACAAGTCGCCTGTAATTCACTGCACCATCACCCAGCTTTGACTTCCCTGTAGTGGTTTGTGGTCGTGGCTTTTTAGCTGCCGTGCGATGCCGTATGCAGCATGGCGCTCTCACCGATTTCCTCTGCTCTTTTTACAAGTGAGATGGCTGCTCAGGTATATAAGAGCGTATATAGCTTATCTATAAATTGAGTAGCAGCCCCTCAGAGAAAAGGTATTTAGTGAGCATTGGACAGGTAGATGCTTTGGCAAAGAAGCGGGGTTGAAAGTGCTGTGGGATGCCTAGATGCAGCAAAGCGGGGGTGTGTGTGTGATAGGTGGCCTTTTGATGAAGAAAATCAGAGCAGCTTGTCCTTTTGGGGCTGCAAAGGCAGGGGCTGTGCAGCTGTGGTCCCCCTCACTTAAAGTGTTTAAGGTGTTGTTAACGCTCCTGGCTGAAAATTCGGTTTAAAGCAGCTCTGAAAGGGTGAGTCTGTGCGGAGGGCTGGGCTCCGTGGCTGCGGGAAGCGTTAGGTCCTGTGTAAGGCTCTGTCTTCAAAACTTGAAGGAGAATAAATTGGTATTACTGGAGGCCAACAAAGTGGAGGGTAATCGTGATATTACTGATCGTTGGGACTGGTTAGGGTTAGCCTTGCATATCTGTACAATGGGTTTATACGGTAATCCTTTTGAAACTTATTTTCTGTGTCTCTGCTTCTTCTTTCCTCCAATCAAAATATTTTCAATGCCGCTTTTTTTTTTTTTTTTTTTTTTTTTTTTTTAACCCTGATATGTGACCCAATGAGCATCTTAAATGTTGTTTCCCTGGCTCACAAGGAGCGTGGAGAATGGTCTGCTGAGCTGTGGGATGGTGTGGAGGGGCTGCACAGTGTTTTGCTCTGTCTTGGGGACGTTCTGAAATGCCCGAGAGCCTGGCTTGGCCTTTGGAAGAAGAGGAGCATTCGCTGTCTGAGGACACACAAATAGTTGTTGTGCAGACAGTGGAATTACCAACTGACTAATTTGGAAGTGTGCTTAGGCACCATGTGGTTTATTGTCAAGTTTCATTATAATTTTGCAAAATCTTAATAAGGAAGTTTGGAAAGGGAAAAAAAAAAAAAACCAAACCCACAGTCAGGAATGATAAATGTTCTCCAAAGTAATATTATTAAATTTATTTTAATTTAATTTTTCTTTAAATCTGTATATGCTTGTAGAAGTTGATGCTTCTGACTCCAGGGAGGTTCTTGTTAACAGCCCTGCAGTCCTGTTGATGGCAATTGTAGTAAATGAATTTTAATAAATACGAAATTATGATTCAGTTGCGCTTCCCCATCCCTACTGAAATACAGCTGTGATTTGGCCTGAAACACACCTTTTTACTTTTGTTCTATAAAATAATGAGGCTTATGGGGCTGGGTTTTTTCTTTTTTTTCTTTTCCTTGAGAAATCAATTATATATTTTATGTGATGCCAGAGTAAACAGTGCATTCCAGAGCAGAGTAAAGAGCACAGCAGCTTGACTCTGATGCCAGTGTTGCATCTTGTCTACCTTAAATCTCTAGCCATTTTAAAACCACTTAGAATTAATTATCTAGGCTTTAAAGCTCCCCTTCTCTGGCTCCTGCCTACAGTAGCCAGCCACAGAAAAGAGGACTTGGATATAAATAAATGGTGTTGCATTGCATTTTCTGGATTGAAGACATCTTTTTTCCCTTCATTTATAGCCTTTCAAGTGGAATTGCCTATTGAAATGTGACTATTGGTGTTGAATCAAGTGGCAGGGCTCCACGAGGCTTCAGTGCTGTGCAGTGACAGTGCAGAGGAAATTAGGTGTTTCAAAGAACCGAACAAATTAGAAGGCAGAGAGCGCTTCTTACGGCATATTAAAATAGCACAGTTTTAAAGGGCCTTTGAACTTAGTTTTCAGTGGCTGGGTCAGAAACACGCTGTTTAGCCTGACAAAACTATGCTTTGCCCTTTTGTTTCCCTACGTTGCTGGGTTGAGGGGAAGCAAGAAAGGAGATTTTATATAAAAAGCAAGCTGGCCCCAAACCTTAAATCGGTTGGGTTTGTTTGGGATTTCTTAAATATTCTTTCAACACCATTAGCATTGGTCATATATTTCATAATTCTTGCTTGGCTGTGGTGGTTCTTAAACCCTTTTGCTGGCCACAACTCAAAACACTTCGGTGCATGCTGTTGACTGCTGGAGTTTCTTCCAGAAGGCAACTGTATTTGTGTTTAGAGCATCTTCATCGCATTGAGCAGTTTGCAGTTTGGTTCCTTATTGGGATATGTGGGTGACGGCCGAGTTAACCATTCTACCTCTGTCCACCGGTGTCTATTTTTAATTTAGAAAGCATAGAAGAAGTCCTCTATAAGGAGGAGGAGTTAGTTCCCTGTTTTCCTTGTGCATGAAAATGCACTAGAGAAAAAAAATCCACCCAGGAGAAGGGCTGGTTGTTGGCGGAGGAGCTGGATGTGCTGGCTCCTCGTGTGGTGGGTTGTGTAATAAATAAAAAGCCGACACCCCCAAAAACCCACCATCAGTGTCTAATGAAGATGGGCAGCCCACGTTTTGGCCCATATTAAAATTAGCTGGCAGCAATGTATTTCATAAATAGATGATTCCCCAGTAAGAAGGGGCGAGCATCGAAGGGAGAGCAGCGGTGACAGTGGCGGGGAGGTGCTTGCAGCGGGATGTTGCTCTGTACCTGTTTAACCCCTCTTACCCCTCCTCCCAGCTTCCCTCTAAAATACCAAGGAGCCTGCTGTGGCCATCTTTGATCAAACAGCTTTTATTTTCCTTCTTTACTGTGAGAAACGGCTCCAATTTTAGTAAGGCGGCGGGTAGAAACAAACTAAGAAACGACTTGGTTGGAGGAAACATCGCATATCCCAATTAGCCAGAAGAGGCAAGAAGAAAAAACACTGCGAGCGAACCCAAGCCAGCAGCCAGGAAAGCCAGCACTGTTTATTTTTGGCAGGAGCTGCTGAATGGAAGCTGCTTGTAGCTAATGCTGTCGGTGGCAGGACGCAGCCAGGGTCAGGTTACAGCTCCGATTCACTGACCAGAGAAAGGTTTTCTGCTTTCTCTCTCTCCTTATTTTCCCCCCCGCTTCTCCTCCTTTTTGCATAGACCTTTGGAGGACTTCTCCGTTCCTCCCTGGCCCTGCGCGTGCCCTGGGAGGAAGATGCTGGCGCGGTGAAATCATCTTGAGCAAACCCAGCAGCTTAGGGGCTGTTGCACGTTGGAGAGGGGTCCCCGTACGCCTGTTGTACTGATCCTGACACCGAGACAGCTGCTTGTATTGCAAAGCATCGCGGCAGCAAGCTTTACAGGGAGAGCCAAACTGGGCCGGTATGGTGAACTGGGCCAGTACTGCTTTGGCAAAGGGGGCAGGAGCTGCTGAAATGGCTTCTAGCAGCAGCGTTACGGTGTTGAATGGCCACCGGGATCCAGTCTGTACGTAGATGCAGGCCAGACAGGTAGGAAATCAGCATGCGTACGGTGTATTAAATAGATCGTGTCTTGTAACGCCAGAGTTTGATCACAGCAATGTGTAGAAACGAAGCCTTTTGATATAAATGAAATACCCTGTTGGAAGATAAATAGAGGAATTCCTTAGAAAACAACTGGGAGATGTGCTGGAAAATAGAAAATGCATTTGCAGGTGGGTGGAAAGAGAGCCCTTTCCCTTCCCTGCATGCGTCCTCCCTCCACCGCCGGTGTCTCTCAGCCCTCTGTAGTCTGTGGTGGCTGGGTGGTTGTTGCTTCCCATGGGGCAAAATTAAACTAGGAAAGATGAAAGAGCTTTCACTGCCTGCTGGAGCTGGTGAGAGGGGTCTGGGAAGCTCAGGCTTCCTTCCCCCCGTCGGAAGGTGAGGGTTGGGGTGCCTTTACTGCACCGGCTGTGCTTTTTTTCATTTCTGCAGCCGGCCTGACTGCGCTGTGTTCAGGCTGTGGTACTAAGATCTTTCCCACCCAAGTTCACAGTTGTCTGTCCATTTTTACAGTGTGCTGATGCAGAAGGAAGGGTATCTCGGAGTGTCTAGAGCAGCATTACACCAGGAAAGGCTTTTACTGTAGTTGTTACAACTGGCCACATCTTGGATAGCCTTGTAAGAAGTACTGCCAGAGGCATGCGCAAGTATAAATCCTAAAATAAGCAGTGAAGCCGTTGCATCTCATCACGCTGGGAGAACAGCTATTTTCCTGTGCAGCTGTCTGAAGGTGGCTTTATTCTCGGGTGTTGAGTTTGGGGTTGCGGGGGGGTCCCTTACCCCAAGTGTGTGCGGCGGGGGCGCACGTGCGTCTGGCCTGGGGGTGCAGTAGGGCCAGGTGAGCTTGTGGACCCTGTGGCCCCGGCCAGGTGAGGACTTGACACCCTGGTGTGTTGGTCTCATGCCAGAAGGACTTGACCTCCAGGACAAGGTCCCCAAAATTGCCACAGGATGCAACAATTTCAAAGTTGCTTTTGGTTTGCTCCTCTGTGGGATCTTAAAAGGAGATAAAAGTCAAACTAAAAACCAGCTCAACAACAAAAAACAACCAACTCCTCTCCCAAACCCAAGCAAACAAAAAACCCAACCACCCACAAACAAAAAACAAAAAAACCCTGCACACAACTTAAAACTTGAGCTTCATTATTGTCTCCCTCCCTCTATCACTTGTTTTCTTTCAAGGAGGAAAAAACCAAAGCATAATTTGTCTACATTTGTAGATTACAAGAGACTTACTCTTCTCAAAACAGAATATGCAGAAGTTTAAATATCATTTTGCAAGGTAAATAGTTTCTCTTAGTCTTCCAGCGCAACCACTTCAGACACTTGTATTCCCCGTTTTTTATTAATACCTTTTGCTAGTGTTACAGTTCATTAACACCAAGTTGGGAAGTTTTAAATCCAGACAACAAATACTTGCTAATTAGAGTTAATGGATAGCTTGTTGCAGCGGTAATCTTCTGTTTGCTTTAATGGCTTTAAACCTTCCCCCCTCTCAATCTTAAGAAGTCGCTTTTTGTGTGGCAGAACCATTGGAAAATTGGTCATCTCCTGGCAGGGAACGTCCGTGCTATTTTTCTTTCTCCTCCCTATAAATCAATGATTATAACTAGTTTTCTCCTTATGGTTCCCTTTTTGGCAACTGCGCAAGAGTTCAGATATGAAATACAGCATTTACATTTCTGTATGAAAGTGCAAAATTGAGATGCATTGGCTGTAGTGCTGGAGAGCCCTGATGCATTTTTCATATTCCCATTTAGTGAGAAGCAAAGATTAGCTGCAGCTCAGTCATCCTGCAACGTTTCTGGAAGTAACTGAAAATCCATCTAATTGCTAAGCCAAAAACTAATAAAAAGCACATATGTGCGACTCTCACAAAGGAAAGCAGCTAAAGATTGGAAGGCTATTGTAATCTTATCTCAGTGGGGAAAAAATTAAGGATTTATTTGGCTCAAGTTATTCTCTTTGTCTGCTTAGCTGTGTCTGATGAGAATCAATAATGACCATCTTCGTACAAAACCAGTGTTTGATTAAATTCTCTCCTTTTCCTCTCTGGGCGCTCACTTGGGTTGCTGGGCTGGACTCTGGGTGGCTGGTGTGGGTGAGCTCCGCTAGCCCGTTGGCTGACAAAACCCTGGTACGTGGCACAGAAGCTGAAATTGGAGAATTGCTTTTCTTGGGTTTTAGCAATCTGAGCAAGGCGGAGGTTTGCGGGAGGGCGGCCATGGGCTCGCCCCGCACGGCCCCTTGCACGCCGGCGGGCTCGCACCAGCGGAGCTCGGTGTTGGCTGCCAGGGGTTGCTCTCAGCTCGCCTTTTGTTATGGCTACTGAAAGGCTTAGGTGTTCCATAAAGGGACTGAGTTTTCCGAAAGGCATATGTAGTGTCCACTTTGTGCTGGGATAATAATGTGCCTTTTTCCAAAGGTGGGGAACTCCAGCCTTTTTGCGCGATACCCTTTAAATACTGGAGGCTCTTGCATTTTGAGATCAGCCTGAATTGACTGGGGTCACACAAATGTTGGGAGTTAGACCTGTTTAACACACATTGCTGACTTAAACTGCTTTGGTTGTAAACAGATGGAAGGATGGGCAGAGAGTAAATAAATACATCCGTAGGTTTCCTTCAACGGACCTACCTGAGCTAGAGATGAGTCTCCTGTAGCGGCAGCTCATTGAGTTGGTTCACTTCAGTCAAACGCACTGGCAGTGCCCCCCGTAAGCGGTGGGACTGAACACTTAACTCGACAATTTAAACATTGAAACAATTGCTCTTCGCTACTGGAAAAAAATCTTGAATTATTTCCTTTTTAAAGGAAACAGGTCAGAGCTCTAGGTGGAAATGGTTGGTGTCTGTTTCTGGAAAAACCAGTGTGCCGAGCGGTAACCGGCAGCTCCGTTTGCTCCTCTTGAAGCGCCTGCTGGAAGAGACGCTTGTGCGAGGGCGTCTGACGGCCCTAACTGGGCACGCGGATGCTCATGTACTTAAGAACCGAGTTTAAAGTTTAATAGGCAAGTGTAACTGTTGAGAAAGCAGATGTACTGCTTCTAGTTCAGTTGTGCAGAGACTTTCACATGTTTACAGTTAAGGAGAGGGGAAGTCCCATGGGAAGTTGGGGGAAGTACTTGGAAACATGCTGTGGCTCTCTGCTGATCAAGGCTAATGCCATATTCCTTTTTTTTTTTTTTTTTTTTTTTTTCTTCTACTAATATTTTGTTACCCAAAACCCCCCAAATTGCACAAAACCTGTACAGCGGTGCTTCTAGTTGATTTCTTATTCACAAAGTCCTGGAGCGATCCCTAGCTTTTCTGCTAAGCTGTTGAGATGACTCTCATTTCACTGCTGCTAATACAAACCTTGCTAGTGAGACAAAACAGGAATTTGCTTTACCTGGAGCTTGGATGGACTGCCGTGGTGTCCCTGCCACACCTGACCCCAAGCCCTCGCGGTGTAGCCCGGTTGCCTGTTCTCCCCGCGCCTGTGTCGTACTGGCTCTCATCCATCTCTGTGCTTGTCTGCGCCGAGTCAGGAGTTACCCCATCCTACAGCCCCCCCGTGCAGCCCTCGGGGGGTGCCAGCTTTGAATATGGTTTGCCGTATATTGCATTTATTCTAAGAAAAGGAATAAACCGTGCTACAATATTACGTCCTATAAATGAGCCTGTGTAATCTTTTCATTCCTTTTAGTGAGGTTCCCCCGCTCTTCAGAGCAGATGGGAGATTGCCCAGCAAGGCTCGGGGAGGGTTTGTGCTGGCCACTGCTCAAAGCACTTTTGGGCCTTTTGAAAATGGAATTAAGACTTTAAGAAATGGTGTAGTTTGTTGGCAGAAAACACAATGACGTACTGCGTTTTCTGTGAGCACCTTACCTCATTCCTTTAGCAGAGATTCCAGTTCTAGAGCACTGAGCCCTAGTGAACTCAAGGATTTTTCCAGTCTCTGGGTTTTGGGGTTACATGCTGTAACCGTAGAGGTGGAGATGCCCGACAGCTACCCTAGGAGCGAAACGCTAACTCCATCATCAGGCATTAAACTCAAACCAGCATGTGCTGCACTGAAATACCGCTTTGTCTGGGCACTGCTCGGAGTCAAAAGCAGCTTGAAAGTGAGCTATTAGAGCTGAAATGAGGAGGAACAGTTATTTTTCATTTGCAACAGGAGCTTCGACAACTCTTACTTAGTTTCTTGGCGTTTTTGGTTTTGGTTTTTCATGGGTTTTCTTTTAGTGGCAGTGGCACATGTTTCTGGAGAAGCAATAGGGAGCATTAATAGTTGAGGAACTTCCCTGGCTTTGCTTTCAACTAAGCTGTTGATGAAAGACACCGTACTACACGCGGACGATACGACGTGGTTGGCGCAACAGAGGGTGTCGAACTAAGGCGGAAAAGTGCAGCTATGATTTGGTCTGGAGGAGGAGTGCCTCGCAGCGGTGGGCCAGCCCAGGGCCCTGCTGTGCTTGCCTTGCTGTTGAAGATGGGGGACAGCTTCTCCCCAAGGAGCTCGCAGTCCGGGTGGGTAAGCTGGCCCTCCTGCCCTTGCTTCCAGAAGGAGAACAGGGGCATGGACTCGCTGGAGTAGCTTGTCTGCCATTGCAGATTGAACTTGGTGTCGTGATTTCCCTGCCCGCCTACTCCATGGAGGCTTCCCCGCACAGCTAGAGGCGCTTTTGGAAGCGTGTCTGAGGTGGAAGGCAGTGAAACGTGTCTCGCAGCGAGGATTATTTCCCTCCTGCCTGCCTTTGAACAGGTTGGGTTTGATGGCTGAGGAAATGACAGTCTGACTTTTCTGTAAGGTCAGTGGGATCCAAGCGCTTTCTGTTAAATCTCTGTTTCTAATATTTTCTGAAGTTCTTGAATTCGGTCCAACACTCATTTCCTAGTTTGTCAGGAAATTGTTTTGCTGCTTTATTGAATGAACTGCAAAATAATCCCGAGGAGGGGAAAATGTCTTAAGGAGAGTCTCAGCAATGCTTTAGCTGCCGGTGCCTGGTAAAACTGCGTAGATCAAAGGTATCTAGCTAGCTTTTTTTTTTTTATCCTTATTGCTTTCAGCAATGATATTAAATTGATTCCCGGGCAACTGGAAAATGCTAGGTTGAAGTTAATCAATAGATGCACAGCAATATCCCTCCACCCATACCAGCGGGACCCTGGTTGATGGAGGAGCCGCTTTAGGTGCGTCGAACTCTGAGTGCAGCGAAGGAAAAACTGCTGTGAAGTTGTTCTTCCTCAGAGGTTTGGTGGAAGGTTTATGAGCTGGGCTGATGATCTTTTTCTTGAGCCTCCTGGGCAGTTGTTTTGATGTTGGGTTATGGCTGGGTTTGGTGTTGGCCTTTTGGAGCGTGCTTGTTTTTGGATGCGAGCCTGGCCTTCCAGCTCTATGGCCAAAGAATGAAAACCAGCCCATACGGAATTTCACATTTTACATCAGTGCAAATGACTTTTAATTTTCACTATTATGGAAACAAGATCTCTCAGTTTTACTTTCCTTTCATGGGTCATACTTGGTATTTACTTTATTATGTGTTCTCTGATAGTGTCCCACCCTCTTGCTGCATAACTTGTTTTCCTGGAGGCTGGACCTGCTTCTAGTTGAAAATATTGCCAAGCCAAAACTAAATAGCTGGCTCAGATGAGCTGCTAGAAAATGTTTCTTCTAAATCTGTGTAGGAGGATAGCAAGGGAGAGGCTGTATCCTGGCTGCAGAATAATGCAGAAATCATAAGATAAGTAACTTCCAGTAAGTAGTAAACTTTTTCACTAAGTTGATGTTAAGAAATGTGAAAAAGTGACAAAATAATAGTGCACTTTCAGTATTGTCCTCCTCCTTCTCTGCACTGGCCAGGCTTCTGCTGTGCCTGCCAAAGCTCCAGCTTCATATAATAGATGCTTTCTTAAAATAAAGCTGTATTGAAAACCAGTGAGAGGCTTTAGTGATACTAAACCCCCACCCAGATATGAAATGCTCAAAGGGGGTTTTGTGTGTGTGTGTGTTTTTTTTTTTTTCCTGTTGTGATAAAACTGTTAATGTGATTGGGGAAATTAGGGAAGGGGTTGGAACTTGAAAAATTTTTTTAGAAACACCCAGACTTCCGATATCTTATTGCTGTGGTGAAAGTGGGACTTCGGAAGTGGTGCTGGGGAGCCTGGTCTGGGTGCGGGTCCCTCCCCTCCTGGGCTGTGCCAGCAGCCTTCTTTTAAGGGAGACCCTGGCCGAGGACAGCCCCCGACGTCCTGCACCAGAGCCCTTCCAGAAGGTTAAGTAATCTCCAAGGAAATGTCCCCTTGGAGATGCCAGTGTCTGATCCGAGCCACATGCAGTTTTGTAAAAACCCAGTGTAATTTACCCAATTGCTGCTGCAGGGAGGCTTTTGGTTTTGATGCACGACTTTATGGATGCCTTGAGGAGGGTGTGAAATTCCTGCCTGATATCAGTTTTGGAGCATGAGGGAATGAACTTTGCATTGAGGCTCATGACCCATGCAGTGAAGCAAAGCCACGTTACTCCTCTGGAGCCAGAGGCAGTGGAAACAATCCTGAAATAGAAGCTGTAGGTGATTAGATAATATATTGTAAGAATTTTTGCCACAAACGTAGCTCATCCTGAGCTTGTTGGTGCTTAGCATCCCGCTCCTCTCCGCACCTCCTGCTTTCCCCTCTTGCCTTGCAGCCGCGGATGGGAGCTGATGCAGCACGTCAGCTTGCAGAGTCGGCAAAGCTGGACTCCATCATCGGCGTGCTGCCGTGGGTGATGTTTGGAAGGAACACCTCGGTGACAACAGGGCGGCCCCTGGTTTCATCCTGCCGCCAGCCTGAACGATGCAGGTCTCTGGGCAAATACACGGGGAGCGAGGGGTGGCTCGGCAGGAGAGTCCTGCTGCGTATCCATTCCAGGCAGTCCTGCTTATATTAAATTCTCCTGTTTCTAAAGCACTACAGCAATCCAAAAGCTCATGCGGTAGCTTTGCCTATTGGTATTGCTCTAGGAAAGAGTTCTCTCCAGGCTTATCTCTATCCCCTCTAAGTAGGGACGTGTCAGACCTTAATTCCCTTCGGTCTGTGTCATTGAACCACAGCATCTCATTTTATCCCGTTATACAGAGACTTAAGAAAGATATAGCCATCTGAGTGCTGCAGGAGTGCTGGGGCTGGACGCGAGTGGTGCCCCGGGAGGATCTGCCTGAGCCTCTGGGGTGGATTTTTCAGTCAAATGGGTTCCTGCTCTGCTCATAAGCTTCTCTCTGAGCGGAGCCCCCGTGCTCATGCTCCATGAATAAAGAGCTGCTGTGTTGCTTCTGGGATCCTTAATGCAGTGCTAGGAGCTGTTTTGTCTTTCGCTCTTCAAATAATTCCTCAAACTTCACAAAGTCTGAGCACAAATTTTGTGATGAAGGAGCCTCATGTGTTACACAGAGCCCAGGCTGTTTTGCAGGAAGAGTTCATGCTTTAGCTTCTGAAGGATGTTGCAAAGCAGAGGAAAGAGGCATACGTGTGTCTGTATATGTATATGTGTGTGTATATATATATTTATGTATATAGCTGCGTGTCTGGTGGGATGTGGATGCCCCAGGTGCCTTGGGATGCTGCAGAATTCACCGTGGTTCAATGCTGGTGAAGGTGCAGGAGGAGGTTTCTTAAGCTACGGCCTGAGCCGCTGTGCAAAGTGTTTCCGATAAGCTGGTCTGTGGGCTGGGAGCAAAAGACACATTTTCTTTTCTCACCTTTTTTTTTTTTTTTTTTTTTTTGTACTTTAAAATCAGGTGAGCTGGGTTTCCCAGAGAGCTCTGGATTTCAGAGGTGACTTGGACATCTCTCTAATTGTGCAGGGTTTTACATTCCTCTTGCTGCAAGGGGGAGGAAACCACCATTATAAGGGTTAATTGTTTGATAGGGTTAATGGCTCTAACTATCGGCTCACTTGACCTGGTGGTCCACGCGGCTGCCAGTCACAGCATAAATGAACTTCTCACCTGCAAAGAGTCATCACATTAATTCTCACAGAAAATAAATGGGCTCTGCCTCATTCTGCCCAGGATACGTGCTGTTGGCTGACGAGGAAGGAGTTGCGCTGTTTCAACATTGCGCCCTTTCATCAGCCCAGGCGTCACAAATTTTAATTCAACCTCCAAAGAATGTTGAAATGGAATGGAATTTTGAAATCTTTTGTTACTGATACAAAGCCCAGAAAAATTTCAGTGAGAAGGCATGCTTGGCTGTCCTCCAACAACAAGGCATGCATTAGGTCCTGCTGTTGCCGCTGGTGGTCTGTGAACACCTATGGAACGCAAGTTGAATGGCAAGAAGAAGGAACTAGGCTTTTCTAGACATGTTTGATAAATACAAAATATGACTTCTTTCTCCTTTCTCTGTTTGGTGGCTTGGCTATCCAGCTCATACATATTTGATGAAATTAAATATATTTATTCTGAGTTAAGTATATCAGATTTTTTTCTTTGCTTGAGCTCTGTAGTGGGAAAGATGGGCTCATGTGCTCTCTTCTTTCTGATGGGGAAAACGGTATGCTAAGTAACCAAAGACAAAAATACTCTTTTCTCAGACTGAGAAGCTAGATCAGTGCAGATAAAAATAATATTTTTTTTAAAAAAGCCCTACCATTATAATTCCAGTAGAAGATCTGGCACAGTCCGAGTTACAGCTTGCTTAATAAAGGGCATTGCAGTGGGAGAGGCTTTAAAGATCAAGTCCAGTTCCAGGTGAGAGATTTACCTTCTGGGTTTCCTTTGACCTGTGGAGCAGTTTATAATAGTGGATTTCCTTCATCTGACTTGCCCTCGCTGTCCATGTGCCGTACAGCGTGCTGCCAGATTGTAATTCTCTTGGTAATAAAATACTTGGTCTTGGAAATCTCTGCAGCAGCGCCGGTGCAAGGCTGCCGTGGAGCTGGCAGCCGTGGGCTATCGTGACTGTTGACTTTTTTTCTTTAGCATTATCAGAAGGCTGAAAGAGAAAAGAACCACTAATATCTCTTGAAGCAATGGCCAAAACCCAAGGGAGGGAGGCTAGCGGCACACACAAATGTCATAGTTAAACACTTAATAGGATTTGGGGGAATTTTTTTTTTTCTCTAGATTGATTCTCTTAATTTTTCTGGGGTCTCTATAGAGCTGTGCCGTTCTTCAGTGAAGTTAAAACCAATTAGGGCTGAAGTTCTGACTTAGACTTTGAATTTTCAAGTTTAAAGTAAGTTACAGATAGCTTTCAAGGTCAATATGTGGTTGCATGCTATGAAATTTAATTGATATTTTTCTTCCCTAAAGCATCGACATATTAGCAGGCAGCTCATCACTTGCGTAGAATTCCCCTGGACATCATTAGATTTAACCTGGGATGCTTTATCTCTGAAGGACTTGTATTCACATTTTAAATGCTTTCTTTTTGTCCAGAAATAAGTGATAAATTTTACTTAATGTTTCCGAAGTAAAGTGTGCATGATGAGAAATAGAGGAGGCAGAAGGATTTCAGTGTGGGAGTGCACACACGTAATACCGAGCAGGAATGTTTTAGAAGGAAAAAGATTGGGGAGCTGAAATGAAAGCTTTTAAGAGAAAAACAAAGCAGAGGGTTTAAATGCATAAATATCGCCAAGTTAGAAGTAATTTTATGTTAAAATATTTTAATGTAAAAGAACAGCGTTGCCGTTACTGTGCTTTATAGGTGGACAAAATGCTTAGAGATCAGTCCCAAGAGTATTAACAAATGTATGGAGAACAAGCGCCGGTTGTCCTCAGAAGAGCGCGGTTTGGGGGTCATTTAAATCACGTAAAGGTAATATGCAAAAAGCACTTGCCCTCTTCAGACATTTGGACTCCTTTCAAGTTTTGCACTGAGCATCTAAGCAAGACATTCCGGATTATTAATCACCTTATGCTTAAGTCCAAGTTTTTTGTAGCTAATGAGATTTTCCCAGAGTGGACAGTACCTCAACAGTGCATTTAGTATAATAGCATACAATAACAGAAAGATGATGTGTGAACCAAATGTTTTGTGATTCCTATGCTGGACTCTGTCCTATTTATTCCTGGCAAGAGATCACGTACCATAAGGGAGTGGTGATGCTTCCAGAAATCTGCGGCACGTGATGTGTTTTTCTTCGCTGAGGCACGAGGCGATGTGCCATGAAATGTCAGCTCCCTCTCTGTTTCATAAGCGAGTTTGTTCGTTCAAGGGAGACGGCAGCATTTGTAATTAGGCAGGTGAAATTGCTAGGAGGAGCATCCTGTGCCCCTTCCCAAATGCAGGTCAAGCTTTTGTGTGCATAATCAAATACATAATGTAATTTGTATTTACGTTGTAAGTTAGAGCGAGCAAAACCCTGGCCTGGAGAAGCTTCGGAGCAGAGGGGTTTGATTTCCTTACATAGTCAAGCGAAAGGAACGATATCTCTTTTCTGTTGATAGCCAGGATTAAATTATTCTTGGACACATTATTAAATGAAGCATATGATTAAATATTGAAATGAAGACTATTATTTTTCATATCTGCATTGGAATGAGGAAAAGAAAAAAAAAAAAAAAAGCCATAGGGATGAGTCAGTTCCTGTATCCGAAGCAGTGGGGGAGAAGGGAGCTGTTTCCATACAGATGTTGAATCCTAGGCTGGGAGCCTGGTGTGGAGGAGATGTTTTCATGGGATTTGAGGGGAACATGCCTCGGTTACTCCACATTGCAGCCGTGCAGGTGGAACCGTGCACCTTTTGTAGGTGCATGGTGGGGACCATCAGTGCTTGGCGTTACGCTCTAGGAGCTGGTGCTTTTCTCAAAGGGATCCCGTCCCTGCGAGCCGAGAGATAATGATCTCCCAGAAGACCCAATTTCCTATTGCTGACTTCCATACACGTATACCTCTTAAAGCAGATGCTGGCTCAAAACGCAGGCGTAGGTGGATAAATACAGTAATATTTTGTTGCTGCTGTGGTAGGTTGTAGAGATCCCAGTGAGATTAGTGCTATGCTAAATCCTGCTCGGCAGGGTTGTGTTCTGCTCGGCCGCCTCAAGAGCTGTGTCCCCGGGGTCTGCAAAGCAAAAACGATGGACAAAAAGGAGAAGAAAGATTATTAACCCCCAAGTGCAGGAGCTGTGCTTAAGGTCCTCAGTTTGCAGGTGCAGTTTTAAAAAGCCCCATGAAAGGCTTCCCAGCGGTTGGAGCCCATCCTGTTGTTTATGGCATGGTTACGTGCGTGTGCGCATAAAGCAAACAACAAAAACCCCAACAAATCTTGCAGCATGTTTCTGCTTTCTGCTGGGAGCGAATGTACTTCTTTGCTTGCAGTTTATGGCACAGAAGCTAAATTGGTAGAATCACAGAATGGCAAGGGTTGGAAGGGACCTCGGGAGATCATCCAGTCCAACCCCCGCCGCTAAAGCAGGTTCACCTAGAGCATGTTGCACAGGACTTTGTCCAGGCGGGCTTTGAATATCTCCAGAGAAGGAGACTCCACAGCCCCCCCGGGCAGCCTGTTCCAGTGCTCTGTCACCCTCAGAGTAAAGAAGTTTTTCCTCATGTTCAGCTGAAACCTCTTATGTTTCATTTTGTACCCATTGCCCCTTGTCCTGTCACTGGGCACCACTGCAAAGAGCCTGGCTCTGTCCTCGTGACATCCACCCTTAAGATATTTGTACGTGTTGATGAGGTCCCCTCTCAGTCTTCTCCAGGCTGAACAAGCCCAGCTCCCTCAGCCTTTCCTCGTAGGGGAGATGCTCCGGCCCCCTTATCATCCTTGTTGCTCTCCTCTGAACTCTCTCTAGGAGTTCGTGGTATTTCTGGAGAATTATGAGTATCATAAAGAATAGAGATTGGGAGGGCAAGTGAAATTGTCGGGTGTGAGTCTCGGTCTCTTTAGATTTACTGTTTATAATTGGGTCTGAGGGGGGACTTGGGAATCTAGGCTGACCAAAAAAAAAAAAAAAAATTCTTATGGGCACAGAAGGTGATGTTTTGGCAATTTGTGTGCTACCAAACCTCTTTGTGAAACGTGCTTGTTTCTAAGGTAGTTGTTAGGCAAGAAAATAAAATGCAGCAAGGAGGGCTTTGGATGGTGGCTGTCATACCTTATCGGCGCTTCCTACGGGCAGTGGTCTGGCGTGCCTGCGTTAGTTCGGGTTCTGCATTCGCTCCTGTGGTGGTTAAAGCAGAATGACTCTTTCTCCCTCAAGGAAACGAGAAATTTGTAATTGATTTCCCTGACGTGCGCACGGTTCTTGAGGCATTTCCCGTGTGCGATTACTGGCCTTTTTCCACATGATTCCAAAACAAGACTTTGAAATGGCAAAGGAAATCTGCAGATCAGGAATATGTCCGATTTGAAACTCGTGCCATGTTAGGTTAACGCGTGACAGCTTGCAACCTAAGCTGAGCGAACAGAAACCCTCGGTATTGTTGCCATGTACCACTATCAACCTCCATCCCAAAGGCGCATCCCTGCCTTGCTTTGCTCCCCATTCCCAATAGCTGGGGCTAGAGGGGCGAGTGTGTGAGAAACTGGGGGTTCAGAGGTTAGAAAAGTGAAGCTCTCTTGACTCCAACCATAGTAAAGAGCATGAAAGTTTGCTTCTTCTGAATAACATCCTCAGTGTTTCTCTTTCTACCGGATATGAGGGGGAATGGTTTGAAGCTGCACCAGGGCAGGTTTAGGCTAGACATTAGGAAAAATTTTGTCACTGAAGGGGTTGTCAGGCTCTGGAATGGGCTGCCCAGAGAGGTGGTCGAGTCCCCATCCCCGGAGGTATTTAAAAGAAGGGTAGATGAGGTGCTTAGGGACAGGGTTTAGTGGTGGGATGGCAGGGTTAGGTTAAAGGTTGGACTCGATCTCAAAGGTCTTTTCCAACCAAAGTGATTCTATGATTCTGTGATCTCGGAGGTGTGATTTTTGGCTGCTGCTGCTGCAAACCTGGGATGCCCCGATGGCTCAGAGCTTTTCATTTCACTCAGCCCATCGCTGTCCCCTCCCATGCCTTAGTCTACCCTGTCTTTCTGCAGTCTTCATGCTTGTGCTCTTCCCTGAAAGGAGGAGGAGGAGCTTCCCAAATCATCACAGGGATGATTTCAGTAATGAACGAAGCTGTACTAATTGCAACAAAACCACAAGGGTTAGTAGCGCAGCAATACGTCTGTTTTATAAGGCTTCTTTTTGCAGCTATGGTGTATTAAAGTGCACTGCTGCTCTTGCACGGTTTCTTGCTTGGTCGGTAAACTTTCTGGTGCAGCTATTAAAAGTATTTAGAGTATTGCTGCATTGATGGTGCTATTAATAGCCCAACTTGGTAGGAATGAGTGGAAGTTGATGCAAAAGTACAGATAGGCCTTACCCAGGCTCCATTTTGTTATTTTTATTAGTGACAGATGTATTTTGTTGGCATGCTGTCCCACACAGCTGAATTGCATCAAACTCCTCGTGCTCTTGGAACTATACTTTAAAAAAAAAAAAATGGTTCGGACTGTAGAGCTGAATTTTGGATTGAGTCTGCTGGGTTGTTTGTGTAATTACTTAAAAGTTTATCCCCAACTTGCTGAGCAGTGTTTATAAATCAGGTTTCAATAAAAGTTTGCAGTGTCAATAAACCTCGCGAATGACTTGGCAGTCGGCTTTGGAACTGTCGGTGGGCAAAGTGCAGATGCAGCCGTGTTTGCGTCATGGGCATTACCAAAATGTCCTATTAGATGAGTGTGTAGAATTGCAGTTTTCTGTGTGTTTTCCTGTGCCTGGAACCTCTTGAGTTTTTGTAGGCATCTGAGGACCATCCATGGCTGTGTTGATTCGCATCTTTAAATAAGGAAACCTGCCATGGGCTGATAGCATCGATTCCAAACTGGCAACTAATGGAGCAGATCAAATACACCAGGGATGCTCCGGTCTTCCAGAAATTAAAGTTGTTATTATAGAAATGTGGAAATGGGAGACTATTAATTTTGTTCTCTTGTCAGTTGTTATGAAATCCTACTTATTTCATGGGGTTTAAATTATTTTCAGTTTTGCCATTTCAGTGCACGGGAGATCTGTGCAAAAAAAGCCCAGTCACTCTAGAAGTTACTGACATCTAAAAGCATTTTAAGCGGGGAGACTTGGGCTTGTTTCTGCTCCATCTGATGCTGAAATGTCCATAACGAAACTCCCATTAACAGTGCTGAAACACAGACCTTTGCAGTTTGCCTGCAGACTCCTTGCATTGTCTCTACCTGAGCTTCCCCTTCTGAGGTTTTTGTAACTCTAAGAAGAAGTGGAATGGGTTTGCTTACATGCTGGCAGCATTTCTAGGTGGAAAACTGTGTGAAAAGGAGACCTTTTATCCAAGGCCACAGTGGGGATTTCCTAAGCACATGTAAAACCTGAGTTAGGAAACCATAAAGGGGAAGGTCTGGAAGATAAGATCCTTTTGCTCCTATTAATGCTTAGAGGAGGCTTCCCGAGGTGCTTGCGGCGAAGAGCATTATGGATTTTATTTTAAAGCAATGTCACATGTAACTTCATTGCTCAACTGAAAATCTCCAAGAGCTAAATCAAACTAAACTAAATTTTTTTTCCTCCTGTTTCTGCATTGCTGGTTTGATCCCTAGATATAGAAGATCAGCAGAAATCCCCCACCATTTAAAAGGATTAGAACTGGCTGGTGAGATTTTGGCTGTAGAATTAACTGGTGGGAGCAGTTGTACAGTAATAATGCACAGGTCAAACATGTGGATGAGTTGAGTGTTTCTGTATCGAGCGGATAGCAAGGTGCAGTAGTCCTTCAGCACGTTTCTGTAGTCTTGCCTGCTCAAAATGTGCTCTAGTTGTTTTTGTTGGGCTCCACAGTTTTTGGGTTTTTTTTCGTTAAACTTTCCTTCTCACGTGACCCTTGCATTTCAGTTACTCATATTGCCTTGTGCCTCCTTACTTACCTTTCTCAGTCTGAGCAGTCCCTTTCTTTCCAAGCCTAATTCCCCATCTGCTTTGCTGGTCATCCCTCTGGTGTGGAACCTGTTCAGCTGGTGATAGTGATTAATGACAGCACCAAGCGTGGTTGTCTAAACTCTTTTTTTTTTTTTTTTTTTTTTTTTTTTTTTTGCCACCAATCCAAAAATTAAAGGCGTGGTTTTTTTTTTTTTTTTTTTTTTTTTTTTTATGGCACACATGCACAAATTGAAAGGCTGAGGGGTCTGGCCGGCCTCACGACGGCAGCTTTTCACTTTCCTGCATTGCCTGCTGCGACTATACTTGCGAAACTTCCCCGTGTTTCTTGGAGCAATATCACGGTGCTTACCTGAAATGGTACGGTAATGCAGCAGGGAGGGGTTTGACCTGTTTGGGACGCGGGTGGCTCCGGTTAGCCAGGACAGCAGAGGTGCTCAGCAGGGGGAGAAGGATCCCCACTGCTTATTTCTTCTTCCGAAAGTCTGTTTTCTGTGTGACATTGCAGCTTTCCCCTTTCCCAGACAGCCGGTGGAAGGAGAGGTTCAAAATTTTGTGCTACTAGGTCCTGCTCTCAAAACGGGCTGAATCGGATTCCTTAGTCTCTGCTGGTAGGTTTGGGAAGTCAATGGGACTTTGCTTGAGTACTCCTTATCCTGTTAAGTCTGGGACTTAAATTATTTTATTAGAAATGGAAATGAACCTTCTGGGTTTTATTTATTTACTAGAAGTTTTATCTTTTTATTCTCGGCTAGCGTTCCCAGTGACTTTTCTGGTACCATCAAGTAGACCTGACCGAACAGTTCCATTATATTAATCCAGGCTATTTTTGACATTGGTATTAAGCCAGGATTTTTAAGGAGAACGTCAATCAAACTGACTTTGGACAACCTTTGTCCTCCTATGACTCTAATCTTTGCTCTGAAGAGGCTTGTGACCACTTCAGTGGGTGATTCCTGAGTCTGTCTGTGGTGGCATTGTCTGGATCCATGTGTTGGCCACCCATGACAGTAATTACCACGTGCACAGCATCCTTAATTCTGAATAGCTGTGAGGATACGTTTTCTGTAACACAGTTCAGGATGTCAGTGAAACAGTTGGCAACTGTCTGAGGGAAGTGAGAGAAAACTGAAGTGGAATGAGTTTACTAAATTAAGAGTAGGCTTCTGTCTCTGTGCAAGGGGTTGGTGACCACCTTCTTCTGCAAGGGTGAGGGCACTCGTGGTGCTGTCCCTGCAGTTAGCATGTGAGCTTTTTGGGAAAAGCTCACATTGGGAACCCCTCCAAATTTCCACCATTCAGAAAGTCTCTTGCAAAATTGGCTCTGGTTACTGTGTTCTGGGGCTGGCTTCTTGTTACTGTTGGGGAAGGGGGGCTTGGTTTGGGGTTTGGTTTGGGTTTTAATTGCTAGTCATCCAAAATAGGGCTCCAAACCTTCTCTGGCTTGGGTTAAAAAAGCCCTGTCCTCAAAAGTGAATGATTTTCTGGCTATGCTTTGCTTGCTGTGTGTGTGAGCCAGAAAGAGCTCTTCACTCTCAGGAATCCAGCAAGCCGCCTGAAGAGGGAAGGTTCTGGTGAGCTGAGTGTCTGTCTCTTGATGGGCACGTATCGAGCCAAACCTAGAAATGCAGCTTTTTCTGTGGCTGATCGATGTATGCTGGTTTTGTCATGGGTGCAGCTGGATTTAGGGACTGGAGAAGGTACACGTGCTTTGTACGCAACATTAAATATCACTTCTGAAATAAGGTACTGTGTAATTTGGGTTAATGGGTCCAGTTTCATAATTAATTTTAGGGAGAAAATCTTTCTAACAAAACACTGGTTTACACTTCAAGAATTATCCTGAAGCGACTAGGTCAGCAGAGATTTCCATATCCCAAAATATGAATAACTATTCATCTTGCTTGACTGCAACGTTGTTGTGTATTGGCTAAGGCATGGAGCTTGGGAGCTCGGAACGCATCTCGCATGACCAGTTGTACGGATACAAAACTGAGGCAAAAAATAAACAAGTTGCCTGAGGTCAAATGAGAAATATCTGGCAGTTACTGGTGTCTCTGCACTCTCTGCTTGCCTCGTCTGCTTAGAACTTGTCAGAAGCTTCACCCAAAAAACTTTTTACAGCACCTAGCACTCTGGTTTTGATTTAAGCCTTTAAGATTTTAGAGTGCAGGATTTAAGAGTAACATGGTAATGCTGAGCCCTTGGAGTCTCTCGGCGTGTAACGATCATCATTTGGACAGAAGTAGCAAAAGGATTGCAAATGCTCTCACTCCTTTTCTCATGCTGTCTGCTGTCTTGCTAATAAATTCACAAAGCTTGCATGATTAAAAACTCAAGAACCTGGTGCACTCTGCGCGCTCCATTTAAAAGCGGTAGAAAACTTGAAGCTTTTTCTGAAGGGCCATACAAATCTGAAGGTGGCTTTGGAAGTTGGTTGCTGGCAGCAGAGGACAAGCCCGCGGCACCATCGTGGGGTTTGCTGCAGGGGCAGGACGTGGTTCTGTGCTGATCGTACCTGCCCGCCACCTCTGCAACCCCAACCGTCGCATTCAGATTTCTCACTACGGCGAACGTCTTACCGAGTCAGAAGCATCTCCGTTTGACCGTGTATTTTTGCTCAGCGCTGCAGTGGGTCACTGACTGCGATGTGGTTGAGTTACTGAAGTGAACAAAAGAAGTGTTAGGAAAAATAAAGTGCTTTTCCCTAGCGTCTAGTCCATGAAAGTGGTACGCTTGCACGGTGAGAGTCCCTGCTTAGTGGTTCCAGATTTCAAAACAGTTTCTCCTTTGCCTCTAGATCCAAGGATGGCAATTCCATCTTCCCTCTGTAAACCGCTGGGCTGGAGGAGCTGCACTCCTCCCATTCGCTGTGACCACCAGCCTCAGGGATGTCCGTGCTCCGGTGTGGGCTCAGCATCACTGAGGGAATGGGGGAAAATCTGCATATTAAGTTTTAATGAAATGGGACCAGTGTTTAATTAGGAGCAATGGGTAGCTGAAATCTTCACTGTGGCTGGCCTGCCTGATCTCTGTCCAGAAGCTGGATGATGCTGTAGCCGTGGGTGAGGTGGTGGTGAGGGCTGGAGGCCACTGTAGTGTTCAATGTTGGCCATCAGCACTTGGTCAGTGGAAGCCATCACTGCCCTCCTCATTGAAGGAAAGGGAAGTAAACCAACATCAGGCTGTCCCCAGCCCTCCAAACCTGACTGTGCGGCTATAACCACGTGCTGTTGTCTCTCTTAATTGGGTCTACTCTTGATTTACTAAAAGAAATAAATATCATTTCGGCTTTGAGTTGGTGCACAGCCTCCTGGCTGGGAAGAACTGTGTTGAGGAAATCCCCTGGTAAACTCCAGCTTGTTGGCTGCTAACCTGAGCTGACTAACGCTGGATGAATCACCTCGGTACAGCCGCAGCCTGGGGAAGGGCTGGCCTTCCAGGATCGATCCTTCAGTTTGTTTGGTAGCACAGAGCACAGTGGCTGTGGCACGTCCGTGGCTCAGGGTGCGATGGGGGAGTCTCCGTTAGGATGCAACACGCTGTACTCGAAGGAACACGAGAGTCCAACTGTGAGTGCTGGTGCTTAGTCCTGCCCCAGATCCCACGCAACCAGAAGACAAGTTCCCTGGTCTGCTGGAAGCTTGATTTTATTAGAGAGTCATCGGCGGTGGATATGTGAGCATAATTTACTGGGTATCAGAAGGTCTCTTTAAACATTGCGCTGAATTAAAAAAGAAAAACTGCTATGCATGGGTTTATTGTTTCTTTATGAAATACAGCTGCCGAATTTGTTTTTTCCCCTATTATATTCACTGTCCCCCAGCCATTCATCATTACAGCTCTCTGGAGTCATGATTGCTCCCCAGTCTCCAGTATTAAAAACCCATCAGAAGAGTCCAGTTGGAATTTTCCAAGCACGCATGGCATCTCGGCATTACAGTTCTCATTAATTTTTGTGACATTAAAGGTTGGGATCCCACAGACAGTCTTTTGGAAATATTTTGTTTCCATGAAGAAAAAAGCGGTGAGGGAATTTTTGCCTCCGAACTCTTTTCCTTGTTCTTTTTTTTTTTTTCTTTCTTTCTATTTCTTTTTTAAGTGAATAGAAGCAAGTGCTTCTGTTCTGTTAGACCATTTGTTGGAAGCTCCCCTCCAGCAGTAAATGGGAGCTGGTGTTGTGGTTGGGAGCCCATAGCTGGCACACTGAACGCTCGAATTAAAGCAGCATCTCTGCAGGTACATATTTAAAACTAAAATATTACAGCAAGTTAAAACAACTTTGGCAGCATGTGCAAATTACTTGGCAAAAGTGTTAATTTCCTTGTTAAACGTCGTAGCAGAAAGGGCCTTTGATCCCAGCAGCCTGTTGGGAGTCCTTCCTAATTGTTATCAAACTATCCTGTAGCTTTAAACAGATAAGACCTAATTAGCTAAAGTGGTGTTGCTTTTTTCAAAATAGAGAGTGCCCTCTCAATGTTAGGCACCTGTGTTTCTGCTCTTTCAGCTAGAATTACATATCTGGCACTCTGCCCAAGGTACGCCTTGAAGCCAGGGCTGGCATCTCCTGGCTTCCAGCAGCAGAGGAGAAGGGGACTGGGGCTTGCATTGCCCCAGTGGCCCAAGCAGAACATACAAATGACCCCCTTCAGGTGGGAGGCAGAAGTTGAAACATTTTTAATGACGGGAATATGAAGGGTTGATAGAATTTTTTTGTTTGTTTGTTTAAATCCTTTGCACTGTGAGAAGGAAAAGGGGAAAATTGCATTGATGCAGGAAGGTCTGACTTCCTTGCCTCAATGTAGAGTCTTCTCCACATCAAAAGACCGCTTTAATGATTAATCTGAAATCTCCTTTACTGCTTTTAACCTCAGGCTATTAGTGAGGCCACCACGGAGGAGGAGGAAGGAGAGAGATGTTGGAAATGCAGTATTTTTCTGTCTCCTTCACCCATCTGCTTCCAATGGGAAAACTGAAGCATTAAGGATTTGGTTCAACACCTGTTAGGTTACTCAAGGAAATACAAAGACTTTACCAGATGTTTAAGAAGAAACATATGGCAGGCAGGGAAGGAGAAACTGTGCCAATTTGTCTGTTTAATCAATCAGACTTGTAACAATCAATGCCATTGTCCGTACCCTCAATAAATAATTGTTCCCATGAAACACTTTCATGCGATGTAGAACTTCACTAATTGCCCATTGCAGTGGGCAGAATGAAGGATGCCGTAGGTTCTCCTTCCTTCCCTTGCTGGCGGCACAGAGCTTGTGGATTTTTCTGCCCCAGTGTTTTTAAGTCCCAAACAAAAAAATCAATTCTGGGAATAGATTGAAGCAGGAGTCATAACCACCAGGTTTTGAGATAACTTGAGATTTAGTTACAGTGGGTACTAGGGAAAGTAAAGAGTACAAGGCTTAGTTTTGCAAGGTATTTTGTGAAGGTGGATGTTGATTCCTTGAAATTTTGAAACTTAGTTTTCTTCTTGATTTTTACATATAAAGCAGATAAAAATACTAGTTTTGTTTTCACCACAGACCACCACCATTAGCGATTTATCTAAAAAAATACTGTTGCTGTAAATCCAGAGAAGCTTGTCTAGTGGTGTGATTCGGGTGTAAAAGAGGATGGTTTAAAGTGGTTTTCTGGAGAAATGCTTTGCACCAGCTCCCATCAAAGATGCACCGAAGGTCCGAGCACCTTCAAGGATCAACCCCCAAGTATTTCTTCTGCCCACGGGTGCGCTGGCTGCGTCCTTCAGGCTTCAGCCATCAGTCAGAAGCAAATAAGCAAGCTGAGGATGCTTTCTTAGCCATGCAAATGTGGACCATGCTAGGAGAAGCAACTTGTCATTAGAGGCAGGGCGCAGCTCGGTTCCTGACGTTATCTCTCAGTTGTACGCCTTCTGTCGCATCCTAATGATTAATCACAGCCTTGCACCATGTGTTACCAGGCAGCCTGCATTTGCTTAACAGTCAGTAACTGCTATACATACTCTGCTGGCTTAATCCCTAGTGACTGTTTTCTAATGCTAACAGTGCTGAACAATGGGATATCATGACAGCTTGTGATTGATTTTTTTTTTTTTTTTTTTTTTT
>NW_009259800.1:2185431-2189801 GCF_000687185.1 Egretta garzetta
TGTTTTTTTTTTTTTTTTTTTTTTTTTTTTTCCCCTCCTTTGCAGAGAATTGGGATTTTCCCTGTTGGAGATGCTTGCTTAGCTACCTTTTACTGTCAGTGGTTAAGCGCTGCACAGGTTGCTGGCGTTGTTGAATAACTTTTAATTCTTCTCTAATTCAGTGTTTGGCCAAGTTGAAAATAAGGGTATTTCCTCTCTGTAAGTTCACTGTGTGCTTGTGAAGTGGTTGGTAACGAAGTCCTAGGCTGAGCTGGGGGGAGCGTTTGGGGCTCAGGCTGTTCAGCTTTGCTCCTTGTACCGCTCATCCCTCTTCAGGCGCTGGAGAGGGTGAGGGAGGCTGAAGGACCTTGTATCTTTAAAAAGTCTCCATTGACATCCTTGGATAACAGCTCCGCAGTCTTTTCTTCATTAAAATGCAGATGGAACTGGTTTTATTCTGTTTAGGAAACAAAAAACCAGTTGTCACAGTGAATATACAGTTTGTAAAAGGGGAGTCAGGGTTTGTCGTGGTCTCCACCGTGTGAGTTGGATAGGAGAGCTCTTCTCCATAGGATGTAGGAACAAAATGATTTTAAAAGGCACTGAAGTCAGCTAAAGACAATGTTTTTCTTAATTCATACCTTTTTGCTGAAGTTGTGCAAAATATTACAGAAAAATACTTGTTTAGACCTGGGTCAGTGTATACTTTAGCTGTCAAGCTCTTGATGAACGTGGCGATTACTGTTAAGCGAAGCATATGCCGATTCGGGTCTAAATATGTTTTTCCTCTATTGCCTGACACTGCGTTAATTAAAACATCCCTTTGCTGTAGGAGCTGATGGTGGCAAGTGCCGTCTTGTTCCCTTACCGAAGCTCGGTTCAGGTTGGGCGCTGTGGCCAGCGAAGGGATGGGGAGGGCACGCGGAGCCCAGGTCTCCCTTCCCCTGAACTGTCTGAACGCTTCGTGCCTTTGACTGAAACTGAATCATTAGGAGAGAAATTGGTTAAAAGCCAGCTTTTCAGGAAGGCTGGGTTTTGGTGGAGTGCTCCAGTCTGGATGATTTAGGGCCGTTTCTTCCCTACCCTCTCCACTCCTGTGGCTTGATTTTCTGGGAATGAAAGCTGCCAGGAGGTGGAAGGAGAAAGGGCTTGTGTGGCTTCTCCTTTCCCCAACCTCTCATAATCTCCATAATTTTCTTTGGATAAACCGATTCTCATTTCCTAGTATTTCCAGACAGCTCTTTTCAAACTGCTGGAGGCATTACGTCCACTGAATTCCATTTTGGAATAACAAAATTTCATATTTTGCTCTATGGGCTAAATTATGCGCTGTAGAATTCTTACTTGTTCTTTTTTTTCCTGACTTTCTGGGTGTCTGAAGTAGGCTTTCCTGCTTTAATCCAGATCACTGGGATTTGCTTATATATCAGATGCAAATCTCTTTGCATCCATAATCCTTCTTTATAAACTGTTGTTGACTTTTCTGTGGAATTTTTATATTTTATGCCCTATCTCAATGGGTACATATGTTCGGAGGTTTTGAATTTTTGAAAAGTGCATCCCGAGTGAGTTATGAGACAGATCTGTGCTAATATGGCTTGACAGTCTGCTGCGAGGTTTGGAGGAGGATTGTGCTAAAATACGGTATCTACCCTGTCTAAGCTCTTGCATTTTCTCAGAGATAGAAGGATGAAAAGTTTGTCCCTGCTCAAAAAACTTCTTTGTTCACTTTGAGACCTAGAAAGTGCCGTGATCTGAGATTGTAAATACTTGCTTCTGTATTCACTTGTTGAAGAGAATATAAGGTGTCTGCGGTGCTTGAAAAGATGCTGAGGATGGGGGTAAGGAGGGGTTCGGCGCTGGAGCTGGCAGCTGAATCGTGGTGGCTGCGGCAGCTCGTGCGTCGCTTCCCTTGCTGGGTGGTCCCGTGTATTTATGGGGCTCAACTGCAGATCCGAGGGGAGGAGGCAAAGTTGAGGCTGTGGCTTATCCAGCGTAAGTGGGATCCGAGGGTGTTACATCTCGGTGTTTGCAAGGAGAGTACAATGTGCTTCCAATCTGTAAGGGTTGTAGCAGAAAAAGGAGGGATTCCGTAACTGGAGTGATTCTGAGGACAGCTGGATTTAGAGTAAGTGTATTAAGTAATTTGCAAGACGGTGGAAAGCATCACTTTGGTGGTTGAAAGAAGAGGAGCAAAGACGAAGATGTCTTGGAGTCTGATTAATTTGTGATCTGATGCCTTGCTGCCCTTTGCTACGGAGGAAAACATCCCTGGGATAACTTATTAAATGATTAGTTTTATCTTTGTGTAGCTGGCTGATTGCAGTACAATAAGTAATTTTGTTGCTATAGCTGTTTAAAATTATGGTATGATCTAGAGTGGAACGGAAGTATAACAGAAATAGGGTAAAACTTAATAGCAGCAAATGCCATGATTAGAGACTGAAAACAAAAAGGAACCATGAGGAATTATTATACGTGGGGAGACAAAAAAAGGTGATTGTGGTAGTGGATCGGGTGGCCAGTCCTCTGGGGTGGCGTGGATGTGGAAAGGACAGCGAAAGCTGCTGGGCAATGTCTCCACCGTGGCTGGGAGATCTCAGCTGGAATGTTGTGCTCATCTTTGACCTAAGTGTCAAAAAAAAAAAAAAAAAAAAAAAAAAGCGAATGTAAGCATCGGCCCTTGAAATGTAAGCAGGTAAGGGGTGGCAGAGGTGGAACAACAGCCTGGCACGGTGACTCCGGCGCGTGGGGCGGAGAGGAGACACCACAGATGGAGGGGGTTTCCTGGAGCCAGAGGTGAGCCCGGGGAACCAGTTGGAATTACAGACTTTGAGTTAAGTTTTGGTTGGAAATTGGCAGTCGGTGCATGCTGCCAGGGTGGGCCAGTGCCCTCCCAGGCTCGCCAGCCAGGGAAGACAGCGGTGTTGTGTTGGCACAGGAGCGTGCTCGGTGGCAAGGGGAATGCTCTCCAGTTCTTTAAAATTCACTGAAATGCTTATTGCCGTCTGGTGCCTTCTAGCACTGCCTCCTGCCCTTCCTTGAAAGGTTTCCTGTGGGGTGCTTCAGTCCTTTTCCCTCCCTTTTTGTTAGGGTGTGTCAAAAATTATCTTTTTTTTATTATTAAAGCATTTCTGGTGGCTGGGGGTGGCCCCTGATAAAAAAAATCTTCCTGCTGCTATAGGAAAGCTTTGCCTTCTGCTTCAGTGCATCTCCACCTTTTGCTGGCTGTTCCCTTGTGTTCTGCTGCAAACACTGTAGCTCATCTCAGTCTTTTGGAAGAGGTGACTTCATACCTTTGGTTTAAGAAACCGAATCATGGTTTTGGTGTCTTCCATGTGTTTAAAAAAAAAAAAAAAAAAAAAAAAAAAAAAATCTATCTTGCAGGCTGATCTGTTAGGACTAAGTGGGGACATCACTAGCATTGGGCATAAATCACACGGGCAGAAGTGGCTTGAAGCTGTTGCTCTTGCTGTGGCAACTGTGGTTGTGTGAGTGATATAGCAGTAAATAATCCCTGGATTTTGGAAATTGAGGAGTCCCAGTTTCCGTAGCAACTGTTCTGGAAAAGGTGGTGGAACATCAGTCTGCCCCCAAACCCCTGCAGTTCCCTGGTCTGCCTGGAGCTGTGGCTTAGGGGCAGAGGCTTGTAGCCTGGCGGTGGCGAAGCCTGTGGAGGTCGGTGGCTTCCCAGCTCGTGCAGCCTGGCAGAGGTCACCCCTCTTCCTCTGCGGCCGGTGGCCTCCAAGTCGGTGTTTGGGACGTATGCAGACCCTTCTGCCTAAGGCAGCGACCTCTGCGCAAGGAGGTGAGCTTTGCATCCAGGGCGAGCTCCTGCAAGATGGACTTCTGTTAACCAAACCATCCTTGGGATTGGATTCAGCATGGGACAGTCCCTCCTCTTCCTCTGGGTGGTTTGGTTACTTTCTCTGATAAACTGCATTTAGTTACTCCAAAAGCAAAAATGCTCTTCTAACCCCAAGTATCAGTGATCCTCTGACTGATTCTGTTCCTTGAAGTAGGTGTAGCAATATGGAACAGATCTATCAACAACCGTGTTTAACAGCATCTTCTGTATTTGGTGCTTTAATAATAAGAAAAGAAAAGTATTTTTACCTTAACTAGAATGCACCTAATTAAAAACAACAAAAAAAAGACATCCAGATTGCAATAGCAAAATATGCCTTAATCGCGGTGTGACCCTTTTCTAATGGTTTTCCTGTCCTACGTGTAACTGCTGACGCTTTGATGCTTCCACCCGTGTGGCTTACAAAAGTTGCACTGTGAATATAGGAAGGATGTGTACCGAGTTTTGCAGTTTTAAAAACATCAAAGCAAATCTATGACATCGATTTTTTTATTCTTTTGTTGTTCTTCTGCATATCCTTGCA
>NW_009259800.1:2189814-2200522 GCF_000687185.1 Egretta garzetta
TAACGGCTTGCGAGCACTTAGGAGAGTGGTTTGGGGCACTAAGCAGTTACCCGAGGTCTGTTCTGTGTTCACATGCGGCTGCTTACCTTGGAAGGCAGTCGTTATAATATTTAAAAGCTAACTTTTGCTGTCACATTGTTGTAGGACTATTTCCTTGTGTTGTGACAACAGCAGCGATGCTGACGTTTTGTCCCTGGATTTTCATTGCTGGAGATCCTTAGAGCTAGGGACTCCTGTGCCGTTTCCCTCCAACATGCAGCTTCACCTCCTACCTGGCGGCCGTCCGGCCTGCCTTCCTTCGCGTACGTCTGGCAAGATGCTGTACGAATAGAAGGAGGCTTGGTGGTCAGAAGCTTGCAAGGATTTTTTTTCTTCCCTGATGGTAGGAATTTATCGCAAACGTCATGAAAAGCTGCTCCTTGACGGCACTGTCCAAAAGCACCCCCAAACGTAAAGCTTTGTAGCCCAGCAATGTGCTTGGGGCCAGGCAGCGGTGTTTATCCCATCTCCTTGGTGAAAAGCTTAAATGCCCTTGTTACTAATTCCTTTTCTAGAAAGTGTGACTCTTCCCGCACATGCATCCCTGTTTGCGTGAGGGGGCAGCTTCCCACCGCCGGGGAGTCGCAGCGAGCGGGCTGTCAGTTTGCGAGGCAGACAATTGAATCAAGGCACTAAAACATGCCACTCCAAAGCTGTTTAAATCATCGTTACGCGAATTATGAATTTATTACAATACGTGTTACCTCAGGGGACAGAGAGGGAAGGGAGATCTGAAGGGGCTGTTTGTAAACATGCAAAACAATAAGCGTTTCCTGCGTTGCCACCGCGACGGGGAGCTTGCCTGCTGAAATAAAACCTAAATAAATGTGTACACAGGCAGCAGCTCACCTGGGGCCAGATGGCTCTCGGTGGGTCAGATAACAGACTGCCGAACAAAAAAACCCTCAACAAACAACAGCGAAAAAACCCTCTGTAGATTTGAAGGTCACTGATTTTTAGTTTTGCACCCCACACCCAGTTTGTTCCTCGACATTGGCCGTTGGTCTGTCTCCCCCTTCCCATCTCTTCCCCTGCCACCCTAGCATTTCTTCTCTCCTGCAAACCACTCCAGAGCTGCTCGTCTCTGGGTCTACTTGGGTTCCCACGTCTCTGGGTCTACTTGGGTTCCTACATCTCTGGGTCTACTTGGGTTCCCACGGAGCTTTTGCAAAGTGAGCGGCAGGAGCGTGCCCGGGAAGGTGCTAACGGAGTCGCGCCGGAGCCGTGCGGTAATGGGGTACACGGACACGAGAGCGGCGCCAGCTCAGTGCCTGCAAACCAGGCAGCGCTGAGGTCAAAGTCCTGGCTCCTTTTCTGCCCAGCTACGTGTAGATGGTTTGAGCTTAGCGGGGTGCTGGCAGCCCCCGGCACTGTACAGCTGCTTCTGCTGCAGGAGCTGGTGTGCCCTCAGTTTAGTGCTGGTTTGGGTAAGGTTTGGAAACCTCGGTGAGCTCGAGCCCCTCGCTGTGCCTCTGGGCTCGCACCACAGGTCTCTTGTGAGTGCCCGGTCAGCCTGAACAGTGAATCTTTCTCCTGCATTTTGGCTCTCCTCCTGCTGAGGGTAGCACATCTTGTAGCCCGTGCAGCGGTGGGTGTATAAAGCAGAGTGAGTTTTGCTAAGAGATTTCCTGAAAAACGTTGATAGGGCTTTCACTGGGCCAAATTGCTTCCCTGTGAAAGGGATTTTTGGTGCCTGGAGAGCCAATTATGACTGTGCGCTCTGATGTTCTCCACCGCGCGGCTGGTGGAGCCCAAATCCTAGCTCCCGTGGTGAGCCCCGTGTCGTGCCAAGGGGGCTGGATCTCGGGGTGTCGCAGTACCCTGTTTGTGGAGCAGAAGTGCCATGCTGTCGGAAGGCATGTAACGTGTCCTGTGCTTCGGCCAAGCCACCACAAACACAAGAGGCAGCTGAGGCTGGAAAACCACAAGGTCACCAGTGCTTCCTAAGAGCGAAAAGAAGCACGCACCTCTCGGGGGGCATCACCAAAAGCACGTGGACACTCAGCATTTCCCTAAACAATGTTTTGGGGTGTATGGTTGCTTTGGGGTCTTTCCTTCGGTTTTTAGCAGCAGTGCTGATCCTTGGTGTCTGACAGTGGTAGCCTCAGCTGTGGCTTCTCAGATGCTTTGAAAGGTGAGCGGATGAGGAGCTGCCTTCCCCACATTCAGGTCTTCACTCCATCCATGGGCTAGCTGCTCAAAAGAAGATGGGCGTCCCCCAACGGCGTAGAGTCCTACTAGCCGCTCCATACAACTTATCAAAGAGCAGTGGTGGGATAATGAATTGTAGTCATTACTGACCAGGAGAGCATAACAAAGGAACCAGCAGCCTGCAGAGGGACGGCTCCATATCCCATCACTTTTGCAGTTTGAGAAGCAGCATGCTTCAAGTGAGCTCAGAAGGGGATGGCGCTGGTTGATGTGGAGGTAATGATTTATAAAGTGGAGAACCTAAACTTAGCGCAGGCTGCATTGCCAGCATGCTGGCTGTCCTTAAAGGACTCCTGAATATGCTGCATTGCAAGACTGCAGCGATTTGGCTGCAAGCTATATTTAGCCTATTTATTCTTTGTTGGTGTATAATGTGCAGTTCAGTGGAAAACTTGGTCTCTCCAAAAAGGAGATTTGAACTGGAGTCAAGACAGGAAAAACACCATCTGTCTAGAAAACATTTTTCTTAAGTGATTTGAAGGGGAAGGTTGTATATGTAAGATATATGTGTGTGTTGCTTGGTTTGCTGCTTGGATCTTTTTGTTTAAAGTTTGGGTTTTTTTTTTCTTCAGTGGTCTTCCATCCTTTAGTTTAGTTATTAAATTCTTCTAAAAATAGACAGAAAAATGCACTTTGTAGTTCAGCTTTTTAGACCAACTCTTTAGTAAGAAAATGTTTGTGTTTGTTTTTTTTTTTCTACTTACAATGAACAACTCCAGTGTTAGGGTAAAAATCAACTGTGTTTTGAGGAGGAGATTATTCATGTTGGAAGCACCCTTAAATGTTGAACAAGGATTAGCTCTGTTGTGCTATGGAAGAGAAAAGAGCAACAAATACTGTCTCTGTTTTAACGTGCTTATGGTCTGGATTAAAGGTTTGCAAACTTAATTGGTCATCATGAGCAGTACCAGGCTCTCTGGTGGCTCCCAGCAGTTCATGCATGCAAGAAATATTTGTGCTCTGCCTTGCCAAGGAATGTGTGCCATCACTTTGAAATTAGTTCAGGAATTACCTCTGGGAAGCGTCTGTAGCCTGAGATGTGCTCCCCTGGGATTTCCTGCTTTTAAGGGACATAATCTGGCCGAACTGATCAGCCCCCAGCCTGTGGGCTTGCTTCCCCCTCTTCATCAGAGCGGGGCTCTGCGCTGACCTTCAGGGCATGACGCAAGGCTTTGGCGTGGGAGTTTTGATCCAGCGAGGGCTACATCCATGATTTTTTAGGTGAAGGAGGTCGGGCGGGAGGGTTTTTTTTTTTTGTTTTTTTTTTTGGAGGGCTTTTGGTTGATGACCTGTTGATATCAATTGGGGAAAATGGATTGAAAAAACAACACTGTGTGAGTGAAGTAGGGATAGAGAGGAGGTTGCATTTTCATGCATTAGCTCTAGAAATAAGATTTTTAAATGCCACTTGGTCTTAAAAGCCAAATCTTAATTGATTTTTGAGCACTCTTTGACTAATTGGGAGATGCAGTTGTGTGTAACTTGAACGACCCATGGCGTTAACCCAACTGGATGTGGTCCTGAGCAGCCTGCCCTAGCTTACCCTGCTTGGAGTGGGGTTTGGACTAGGAGGTCTCCAGAGGGTCCCGTCCAGCCTCCAATCTTCGGTGGCTGAAGCAGATACTTGGTGTTGGAAATGAGAGCCTGATCACCTTTGCAAATAGGTAATGCAGAAGTTGTTCTGATGTTGGCTAGTGGGGATAAAATAAATTCCGATAGCTTTATTATGTTTTGTATTTTCTAAGTTCATACAGTATGCCTCCATCATGATACAAGTATCTTAAAATACTGCTGTAAAATGACCGTACGAATAAGTTCTGAGTAGACTACACACAAAACAAAATTCTACCTATTCCTTATGAGTTTAAATAGGTGAAGAGTCTTTATGCAGACAACGTTTTCTTAGATAACATTTTTGTAGTTTTAATAACATTATATATGAAATATTGCTTTTTATGGCTATGCAGTATCTTTTTATTCTGTTTCTTGGGTGTCTGTTCATCTGTCTCCATAATTATATTTTACTTCCTGGAATTATGCAATCCATCAATGTTGGGAAGGGCAGGGTGGTTAAGGGTTGCTCTGAGACTCGTCAGACAAATGCAATGCATTTCTGGCAGTTAAAATTCTATCCTTATTAAAATTGAGAAATTTCTTCTACCTACCCCTCCCCAACTTAGATGATTTTAAAAAACCCTCATAAAATGGAAGTCTCAGTTTCATATCATGGTTTTATAAATTTAAAATAGCCCGTGGTGAATATTTTTAAATGAATTGTTCTTTAGCTTTGATACAGCATGCAAATATCAGAGAGTCTGGCTGTAATGATGTTTGATCGCTGCCTGGCTCTCCTTGCTCTGGAGACTTTCCGTGGGAGAACGTAGGTCGTGCTTGGGGAACCTGACCACGGGGTGCTCGGGTGGCAATCGCCCCCAAAATGCCCGTGGGGGTAGGTGCTGCGGGAAACGCCGCTGCGCTGAAAGAGGTGAAAAGCAGAAACCAGAGCTTGGTATGCTTTTTAAACAGCCTACGTTGTACATGGTGGCTGTTAATGACCAGCTTTAAAAAATAAAATAAAAAAATAATCCAGAAAGATTTCTTAAGTTTCTTTAAAAAAAAAAAAAGGTATGTATCTATCTTAACATATGCTAGGAAAGACTGAAGTAAACATTTTGGGGACTTAAAATGGAAAATGCAAGGGGCTGGAGTTTTGGGATGCACTTTGACACTTCATGGCCTGTGTCCACCTCGGTTTTCTCCCAAAGTGAATCCGTATCCATACTGGCCTGGCAGGTGTTGGGAAAAGATGATGTAATTCGGTTTTGATGCAAAAGATGCTTTTTGGAAGTCAGTCTCAATTTAATGCTGCTATAGAACCACAGCTGATTCAGGCAGTCTTACAAATATGTTATTGTGATTATTAATCCACCGTGGAGAGCCAGGTGCTGGCTTACCATGGAGCAGGCTACGAGGGCGTAGGAAGAAGCGTAAAAAGCAGCGAGGTCTTGACCTCACTTGGCACTTTGTGCTGGGTTTGGTGTGAATCTGCTCTGATGAGCTGCAGCGCTCTTGAAGCCTGTTTCAAGATCCATAATCTAGATGAGGCAGTGTTTCACCCCAGAAAGTTCGGGGTTTTTGGAGTCTGATGCGTTTCGCTCTGTGGGGGGAGGAAATAAACCCGAGTTTTGAATTCGTGATGCAGTGGTGGCTTTTGTCCCCACCTCTTTTTCTCACGGGGTGGTGAATATTGGGCAAGCGGGTGTTTTTCCCTGACTCCCCTTCAGCCCTTGCCATGCACAGATACTCACACGTCAGACTGGGTATCGGCATAAAGTGCAAATCTATAAATTACAGAGGCACGGTGATAAATGGGAGAGGCTGCAGGTGCACTTCAGCGCTGAAGTCTATTAGATCCTTGTAGCCGAGGGTTTTCTCCTCTTCCCTTTTCTTCCTCCACAGTTAAGCATGAAGGCCTTGGGCTTTGCTTCCACCTCCTTGAATTCTTCAGAGTGAACATCACAGTGTCTTTAAACAGTGTGAGACTCGTCGGGGAACTGAAGCCATTAGCAGAGCACCGGGATTTATTGGCAGATTGACAACCCGATAGGCACGCTCCCTTTCTTCTCTGTTTGTCGCTCTTTGATACTTCCCTTTTCACCCTCCCAGGGGGAGGGAGGGAGTCCCACTGTAACGCTAAATGTCTTCAGCGTTTCTGTTCTGCAAAAGGCTTTATCTTGGTTTAAGATTTTTTATTTTTTTTTTTTTTTTAAAGTCTGAAGTTCACCTTATCCTTTAAGGTGCATAATTTACCAGGCCTCTTGTGATAGCTTTGTGTCTTGCAGAGAAACTGAAATGGGAACTGAGCTCATTAAAACTAAATTAGTTTAGAAAAGAAAAAAAGTTCCTCCTTTGTGGGAATGCCTGCAACGAGTATGAAAGCCTGAGATGATGCTGCCTTGTTGGTGTGAGGGTAGAAAATGAGACGATATCTCAGGAAACTCAATATCTCTCACGATCTGTGTTGAACGGTGCTTAGTTTCAGGCTAGAGAGAGGTTGATGATAGGCGTAAGATTGGGTCTTTAAACTCCGTTCCCAGCTCTCATGTTTCCCGGGTTATCTGAATCTCCCTGTGCCTCCCTTCCTGAGGTTTTCAATGGGAGTAACAAAACTTTCTGTGCTGCTTGGATCTGTTCTGCCTTTTTCATTCACAGGGCATCTTGATCCAGGAGTTCTGCGCCTATGTTTGTAGGTATGGTTTTACTCATTGCATCTACGCGCTGCTGCTGTGCCACGAGCCCCGTAGCTGCGTCAAAGTTCTCATCCCTAAAACTGGGGCATGTACCAATCGGGGCGATTTATTTTAACCTATATAAGATGGCAGAAAGCGTTGACCCTCAGTATTAGTTTACTGTTTTCTCCAGCTGTTGCCAGCCTTGACCTATCCCCACGCCTCAGCAGAAAGCTGAGCAACGTCGGCCAATATTGTGTACGCTGGATGCTCTGTGTGCAGCAGATAATGCCTCAAAGCTCCTTCCTCCTGTGCATTTAAAGTACACAGCCCTATTAGAAGATTAAGTTACTTTGAAGGCAAACAGCTCCCCGGATTGTAACTCGGGCTGTTTTTCACTTTGTTCCACTTAAGATCTTATGGCCAAAACTCGCTGTGACTTTTTTTCCCCATGAAGTAGTTTAAGAGCATGAAATTGTTTGGTGCTGGATAATACGGTAACCATGGGGCTATTGCTGTTATCTTTAATGTATTAAACAGATGTAATTTTTCTTCACGTTTTGGAGTTCAGGTGAGTTCGTTACCGTGGGTTGGGTTGGTTTTTTTTTTTTGGGGGGGGGGGGGAGAAAAATATTTCTGCTCCTTATTTCTTCCTTTGTAGAGCTTCTTTCCTGCCTGGCTTTGTACCTCACCAAACTGTCAGATGAGGAATGAATACATTTCGTAGAGAAATTAGACCATTAATTCCACAAGATGTTTTTAGCCATACTTCAAGATCTCAATTTGATAGGAAGGACTGGTTAGAGAAGGAAACCATCTGATCACTTCAGATTGAGCAATTAACTACTTAACAGCTGGAAAAAAGGTTGCAAGAGATGTGATTCTTCACACTAGCGGCACTTAGCTATTCCTTCCACAGTTTTAAAATGCTTTGAACAGGAGATTAGTATCTTGCTCATTTTGCAGACGAGCAAACAGAAGTACAGAGGGGAGATGAATAGGCTCAAGCAGCAGGTCAACAGCAGAGCCAAAAGAATGAATCCCGGCTGTCTAAATCCGATCCGTTAGAGCTGAGGCAATAATGTTTCCCCTAGGATTATTTAATCTGCCAGTACTGACAGGGCCAAAATTTTCCATTGTTTTTTCTGTTTTGTTTGTTTTTTTTTTTAAATTTTTTTTTTCTTTAACGTGTGGGTGTCTGTGAATGAGATCTTCAGACAGAGAGTCTATGTCCAATGCTCTTCCAAAAATTTGAGATGCCCTGGTTCAGGCTAGACTGCACCACGTCTCATCTTTGCAATGCCTATTGCATTGTTTACAATAATGATACAATACAGTAATAAAGAAAAATAATACAATAATGAAGAGCAAACCCAAAATGCTTCTTTGCATGCTTATTTTAAGAGAACTAGTTCACTGAGCCTCAGCCTGATACTGAACCCCAACTAAGTGTGTGCCGATCGCCTCTTCCATACCCTTGGTATGATATTTTGCAGCAGGTCTGGAAAGGGGAGCGATGGGAGCGGGGCTTGGATGCTTTGTACGTGGTGGAGGCAACCAGCACACATCCTGCATGGTGGCGAGAGCTGGGAAGCCTCCCGTTCCCCTCCCGTTCCCCTCCCGTTCCCCTCCCGTTCCCCTCCCGTTCCCCTCCCGTTCCCCTCCCGGCTGTCGCGCTGCCCGTGCTTGGGCAGATCGGTTCCGTTCCCCTGCCTCGTGCTCCTGCGGCTCTGATCTGATGTAGCTGTTCCACGGCACCAATCCACCGTTAATCATGAGCCTGCAGCTAATTTGGGGTTTGAGTTTGGCTCTGGGAGGTCATCCAGGCTCCGCTTCTCACTCGAGAAGCCTTGCTGTTCCCCTTGCTCTGTTGTTCTTTAGCTAGGTTTAAAATATATATTGTTGCTGGCATTCGAATCCATATCTGCTCCCAACATATGCTATTGGCACAATACCAACAGATGCTGTTAAGCGGTATCAAATCTTGAAGCGCCGCTACGTTCTGAAGTGCGATTCTGTGAAAATGGCACCGTAGGGTTCCTCCCGCGTGTCTCGGTGATTTACACGTGAGGTTCTCTCTTAAAAAGTAAAAGATGTTGATTGTTTGTTTTTAAGTCATCTTGACGAACTAAACCTGTAATTGGATTTTGTTTTAAGGGAAGCCTCGGCGGGGCTGGTTTGGGGCTGGTGTGCGTTTCTCGCTCCTCTCCGTGCTCGCAGCCCCTGCCCTCCCAGCCTCTCGCTGTCCGGGCGATGTAGCGTGGGAGCTCTCGGGGCTGGAAAGGGGGCATTTGTCTGTGCCATAGGATTCAGGCTTCTCTTGCAGGTTATAAGTATTTCCATTTTGCTATTTAATAACAAGCTGGTCACACTCCATTTGAAGCGCTCTTAAAAATGCGAAATCCATTTGGGGGGAATAGAAATTTCAGAAATGTCAACAAACAAGTAGCATTGTCAAGAGTGGGGGTTTTAGTTAAAAAATAATAATAATAAAGTGCATGCATGCTGAGTTAATACTCTTCTTTCCCTCTTTCCGTCCTTATTCTCCTTTTGTTTGTTTGAGATGAAACGATTATAAGCAAACTTAGTGCACAACTGACTCTTTGCTTATTGTTCCCCCTCCTATGAAGTGTGGTGCCATCTGGCACATGGACAAGTGGGGAAGATTGATGGCTAACAAAGAGTGCCATTCATTTACTCCTAACAGATTTAGGCAGAAAGCAAACGTTTTTAATCAAATCTATATGTTTCTAAGGAATATTGGCTGCTGAAAATTTGCCAACAGCTGAATTTTTCCCCCCTTCCCCGCCCTCTGAGAATTACGTCCTGCCAGGCTGATTCATGGACAGGGCAGCACGGATGCTTTTCCGCTTGTGCATCGTTTTCTCTCGTATTATTGAGAGGGCAGTAAGGTAAAGGGCTGGTGGTGCTGAGGAGAGAGAAAAGTGGGAATAGTTATGTGCTGTAGTGCAAATAATCTTAAAAGGTAAGAGTATGGTGCCTTTAATGGCCTTGCAATGAATCATGCAAGACAACTGTCTGAACAAAACACACAGTTGCTTCCAATGAAGCAATCAAAACATCAGTGGAAAGTTTGCCTGCAGTGGTTTTTCATTTTTCAGAGAGAAATGAATAATTTATGGATTCCCTCTACCATCCCATCTTCTCTCAATAATTATGCAGTCACAGGATAATACAGGAATTTAGGATCCGTGGGTCAGAGGGAATCCAGCCGCGGTGCTCAGCTGGGAGAGGGAGATTCAGCTTTTCCTGGAAGGGAGGGAAGGAGGAAGGGCTGACTCGTGGTACGGAGCAGCTGAGCCACAGCGTGCCATGGAAATCCAGACCGCTGGGGTTAGGGAGCTCGGGGGAGTTCTGGGCAGTGCTTTGGCTTCCCTGGAAGGAAAGGTCAGCAGCCGCACAGCTCAAGAAGGGAGGAGGTGAAGGAAGAAGTGATGTGCGTTTTTAGAGTTCAAAGAATTTTGTTTCTGATGTTTAAATATTACTGCAGGTGCTAGGTGGATGCTGGCCTTGCTTAGCTGTGTTTCTTTACCAGGCACACGCATAATGAGAGGGGCTTTTGCTTTATGCTGAGATAAAAGACTTGGCCATTTGAATATTAAATTCAGATGCCTTTTATAATACCTATAAATTAATAGGATTTCATGCGCAGCATTCAAAAGCATTGTAAAGAGGATATGGGATATGGAAAGATAAGATGGATTTTGTAGCGCTTTATAGCTGTGGAAAGAAAATTATTTTCGTTTTGCTTTTTTTTAATATTTTTTTTTTTCCCCTTTGAAGTCTAATAAGGGAGTTAATTAGCTCTAAGCACCTGGATTTGAAGCTTTGAAAACGATCCTTGCATGGCAGCGCTACTGAATTTTCTGGAAAGTTGCGTTCGCAGGTACACAGCCTCGTACATCGTGCACGTGCGTGCATGTGGAGACAGAGGCTGTAGCTCAGCCAGCGGGACTGGAAGAGGGACCTCTCTTTATTATTTTTTTCTAATTTTTTTTTTAATATTGGAGAGCTCCAGCTGTCCTCCTGACAACATGTCTCTGGTAGTCTCTCATGTCCTAGTTTCCAGGTTGGGAAGTCTTGGCAGTGCTTTCCTCTGCCAGTTCTCATCTGTGACTTGAGTAAATAGATGATGATTATGGTGATGATGCTGCAATGTGGAAGTGCTGGCCCTGAAACTGCTGAATCGATGATCAGGTCCTCTGGGC
>NW_009259800.1:2200627-2289353 GCF_000687185.1 Egretta garzetta
GCAGGAATGTTTTCCCAGTGTTTACCCTGTAGCTAGAGCCCTGCTGCCTCCCTGCCGGAGGAGGACACTGCTGTAACCTCGCTTCGGGTGGTGCTGGTGTCCCTAAGAGTTTACTCCATTTTGTGTGGTTATATTTTTCTTAAATGTCATCGCTCCTTCGCTCCTCCGGATTGAACGCAGAGTTACGGATGCTTGGCTGTAGCGTGCCTAAGGGTTAATCGTAGCTTTTTGAAGAGGGGTTAAAACTGCCCTGTCCCTTCTGCTTTGCTGCAGTGCTGGGAGGAGGCACGGCTCCAGCTGTGCTGCAGGTCCAAGCCTGGGGTGGCCTGGGGCTTGCGGCCGGGCTCCCCCAGCCAGGCGAGAGCATCTGCGGGGGCTCGGGCGGCTGCGCCGGAGGGGAGAAGAGATGGCTCTGCTGCATGGCGTTTGAAGGAGAAATAAAACCAACTGAGAGAAGGGAGTGACTGTGTTGACACAGAAAGTTTCCAACTGTTATATTTATATAACAGTTCAGAGCTTAAATTGCTCTTGAAGCAGGCAGATTTATATCCCTTCCAAGCCTTGCTGCGTACTGTTCCCCTCTTCTTTTCTTCCTGCCGCTATAAATCTGGATGCTCTTGTAAATCTGGATGCTCTTGTTGATATAAATAGTCTGTCTCTTAAAGAATTTCACTAAACTTTGTGGGCACTGAATCAAGTCTCATGGGCTTTGCTTTGCGTTGGGTGATTAAGTTTTTCCTCTATCAGCCTTTAATTTGCCACCTTTTAAATATTTCCTTGCTCCTTTTTACATAATAGGAAAACGTCGAAAGAAAGTGCATTTCAGATATAGGGACATCTGGCATTTGTGCTTGAAAGGGAAAGCTTGTGTTTCTCTGCTTTTAAGATGGATGGTAGAACAAAAGTGCCTCTGAAGAGAGCGGCGTGGCCAGGAAAGGGTTTGGGGTGGAAATGTGCATATTCCCTCCTCCCTTAAAACATGTTGATGCGGCCTCTTAGCAGGACAAAAGGGAGAAGCAGCAGCAAGATTTTGGAAGGTTTTATTTTTGCTCTTCTATGAATCTCCACAAAGGGTTTAATAAAGAAATCCAGCGATGCTGCGGGATGCCCGCGGTGCTCCTCTGGGGCCGCCCTGAGCCATTCGAACCCCGGGGGGCTCAGAGTCCCAGCTCCGTGGGTCTGACAGTGCTGTGCCGGGCTGGGGACGGCCCCAACAAGTGCTCCTTGGGGTAACCCGCAGGACTTGAGTTTGTCAAGGGGCTTGGTTTGATGCGTGAGAGCTGAAAACATTCGAGTGTTAGTGCGGTGAAGAGAGGGCCCTCGTAATTTTTGTGCCTGGCAGAAGCCTGTGGGGAACCCACATGAAGCTGCACTTGGGGCTGGGTGCTGGGGTGTCTGTCCACCCTCCTGACTGGTGTTGACGATGGTCTTCATGTCTTAAATGTGTACTGAAACGGTGGCGTGGCCAAGCCGGTAGAAGCGAAGGAGAGGCTTTCCGTTGTCTTCAGTGGGTTGTGGATTAAGTCTCGGGAGAATAATAATATCATGGTTTACTTGGCAGTGACAACGCTAGCGGTGCTGTCTGACTGCAGACAATAACCGGAGCAAGTTATGGAAAACACGATAGCCTTCTCCTGAACAGGAGGAGAGTCACTCAGACGTGAAAGCAATCCATTTTGTATACTGTTTCTGTGGGAACTTTCAACAGGGTATTTTGACATATGGCTTCTATGCTGATGAAGTGCCAGACCTCAACTAGATAAAGTTGCAATGAAACTTTTGGTGAAATCATGCAGAGTGAAGTATGGAAGCTTTTTTGAAAGTTCCCAGATAGGTACCTGTCTGCACCTTTGAGGTATGGAGATCTGGCACCGAGATGCTCCTTGCACGTGCAACTGGGAATCGTTAGTTTGCTGAAGTACTCAGGGCTGGGCACCAGAAACCTCCTTGCTGTAAGGTTCCCCCTTTAACAGGCTTGCTCTGAAGCTGGCGCTGTGCTTTGCCAAGTCTGGGGAGGGATGCTCTTTGGTTTTTAAGTTATAGAAACATAACTGCATCTCTTCACCCTTACGGGTATGCTCTTGCTGATTAGACCTGCTGTCATCAGAAATCTCTGAGGATGGGTTGAGGAAATGCTCTGGGTTTGCTGCTGAGTTAATGAAGCGGACTCTTGAGCATCAGCACGCTTCTTGCAGAGGGATGGAAACAGAGCAGCGTCTGAAAATTCGTACAGGTTCAGCTTCCAGCATGGCCTGCCCTTCCCCATGCGATGGGAGAAGTCTCCTTCCTCTGTTTGCTGAATCTGCTTCTCCTTCATAAATCTCGGGTAGCTTTGTGCAGGAATCTGAAAAGCGAGGGGTATAGGGGAAAGAAGCAGCACTTAAATAAAACAGATCTCGCTTAACCAGGACTGCTCCGTGGGAATAGCATGGATAACCACTGCTTTTATTGCACACCACAGCATAGTCTCTCTGGCATCTTGTTTTAATATCACCGATCAAAGCTATTTGATATAGGAGAGGGCGAGTTTGTGATTGCTGACCTTTCCAGCACAGGCCAGCTGGCGGGGGGGACCTTCGACTCCCAGCACAGATGCACCAGGGTTGCTGAAGGAGTCGTGAACAGCAGAGAGGTTTCGGGGGCATGGAGGAGAAGGCAGGGAGTTAAATCTTGTTTGCTTCATATCCTTTGTGACAGAATTGCATATTGATTCTTTAAAAGAAAAGGGGGGCGTGGGGGGGCAGGAACCAGAAGAAAATATTCCTTGCTGCAGTGGGTTACAGCTGACCTGTGTTTTCCTGGATATTAGTGCAGCTCCCAAGGCGAATGACCGAGGAGGAGCAAGCATGGCTGAGCAAAAGGCTGATTCTGTGCCACAGATGCAGGTCTTAACGTCACCGTAATTCGGTGTTTGTTAAAGGGTTTGGAGCAGGAACAGGAATTCCCAAGTTGTCTATCCTCTGATGGTCCATCGAGCACCAGCCCTCGGAGGAGCCCCTCAGGAGCAGGCTGGCCTTGGTCTGTTTGTAGCAAAGCACGTGCAACCACCGATTGGAATGGGAGCTGCCCAAGCAAACAGTTCCTACAGCTCAGGAGGCAACCGGTGGCAGGAAGGTGAATGCAAATCCCATCACCCAAGCCCTCAGATCACCTATTCTTCCTTCATGGGAGCAAGCCGCATACCCAGTAACATAAAATTTTCTTGGAGAGCTCAAAACAGTGGATGAATCTCACCAAGCCTATAGAATTGTGGAAAGAGCGTTCATTTTTGTTATTTGAGCAGTAGTTCTTGATGTCTTCACCAAGAAGGGTTCTTGTGAGGCAGCTATCTTGGGACTTCAATGCAACTTAATGTTGGTCTCTGCACGAGGCGTCGGCATGCAGGTGGCTGTTGCTGACTTAGTGACTTGGTGTTTGCCCAAGTGGCGAGAGTATCCGTGGTCCTGTTTGTTGGTTTCTTTCTTTTGTGGATGGCAATCTCAAATGTATAGCAGCTTTAAAAAAAGAAAGGAGAGGGGACAAAAAAAAGACCATTACGCTGCATGCTTGTTTAAAATAAGGTGAGGAAGACTGAACAGCGATTAAGCCAGTGTTTTTAAACTGGAGGAGTGCAAATCCTCAAGGAACTCAGTGGTCTGATACTCAGAGGTAATTAGTAGGTAGCCCTATTAATTTTAATGGCAGCTCTGAGCTGTTAAAGCCTGGCTATTGCCGCTATATTTTAAATATTATTAAATGCTACATACTTTAAGCACTTCATTGCTCTCATTTAAGAAAAAAGTCAGCTTGTTCATTGGGTGCCTCATTTAAAATTATTTTTATTTTTAGTGCCTGTTGGAAAATGGGTACGCTCTTCTGGGAGGAATGTTGCTGTTAGGATAATTGTACTCTTGTGCTGCTCCCAGCTTCAGGGAAATTCCTTCTGTCTGTAGGTGGTAAGAGGCATCAGGTGATGAAGATGTATGTTGATAATCCTTGGCTTTGGACGTTTCCCCAAAAACAAAGCTATACCATAACACAGCATTTGAGTGACGGATGCTGGAAGCATCATGCGGTGCCACAAGAAGTCATTTGACACTGGAGCAGGGATAAGTGGTCCTGCCAAGTTTTAACAGCCTTTTATTTCTCTGGCTGGTAGGTCCAATTCTTGGGTGGCAGAGGCTGCTTTGAAAGGATCCCCCTCAGCATTTCTAAAAGCTCTCGTGTGCATGCGTGTCTTGTGTCTCCTCTTATTCCTTTGCTTCCCCCCAAGCAGGAGCCTGGGATCTAAACTGAGCTTGTGACACATGTTCAAAAAACCAAAACAAACAAAAAAACCTGGAAAACACAGTTGTTCTGAAGACCTGATTCTGCATGGGGTTACACCAGCAGCTGAAGAGGTTTGCATGTAAGGATGACCTGTTGGAAGAGGGAAGGATGGTGTGCCTGGGTGCCCTTGGCACACTGCATCGACCTCCATCTGGATTTGGGAGTGGAAGTGAGGAGCATTTAACCCTTCCCTGGTGTGCTCTGGTATGCGAGGTGAGATGGGTTAGAAACCCCAAGTCATTCCTTGGTGATTTCTTTGAGGAGGCCCTGGCAGCCTGTCAGATCCCAAGGCTATTTGACATCCATGGTACAACATTAAGTGCTTTTCAAGCCGAGGAGATGAGAGCATTTCCTAAGCTTTTATTTATCTTGCTCCTAGTTTATTCTGGGTCGTCTTGTGAATGGAGCTACCTGGGGCCATGTCCTAGAAACGCCCGGCTGCCGTTCAGCTCGCCCCTGCACGCAGCGGGGTTGGCTTTGCCATGGGGACCCTGCCTGAGGAGCTGGTCAGTATTTGCAGATGTTTTTAGGGTGTGGGGTGGTGCTGAGCGCTCCCAGTGTGACATGGGCGAGAGATGTTTGAGGGCATTGCTGTGCTGCAGGCAGCCGGGCACGGTGTGAGCGATCATCTGCGTGGGCTGAAGGATGAATTGCAGTGGCAGCCTGCGTGGCACCTGCAAATCTCTTGCAGAGGGAAGCGGCTCCACTGCTGATCCTTTTGTACCCACTTTGGAGGTAAAATCTGTTGTGCAACTTCACCCCTTAGTACCAACGTCCTTCCACATCTCCCTTTACTTGAACATGTGTAAAGTGTTTCAAAACTTGCCTGTTCTTTCCATACTGAAGGGTTGGGAGGGAAGGTAGTAAAACCAAGCTACTGCCATTTACCAAGCAACCGTAGTCATCTGGTACTGAAACTTAATTGCTGGTTGGTTTGCTGCCTTTACAAATGGCTGCTAAAGCAGAACACGAGCCAACTCGTATGCAGCTCTGGATGTGCCTGCCTTTGCCTCCCGCCTTTAGGCTCCCAATGTAGTTTACGGGTATGAGGCCAGATGATTTTGTATTAACGTAAAACCCCACCCATGCTGTTATCTCCGAGGGATGCATTTTGAAGGTAGCTAATACTGGAACGCCTTCAGAGGATCACAGCGGGATGCTGGGTTACTCCAAGATGCTGCACTCGGCATTTAGCTGGCACTGCACCGAACACGTTGATTTTAGTCGAGCAGATGTCTGTTAATCTTTGTGAGAAGCTACCTTGCCGTTCTATCAAGCACAGTGTAGAGGACAGATGTTTGATGAAAGCGCTGAAATATTTAACTAGGATATTTTTCCCCCTGCAGCCGAGATTGCTTGTTGTGCCTATTAATCTTTTACAAGACTTGCATCTGCTCAGAGATGGGTTGTTTCAGGCTTCGGATGAACTTTGTGTATATGTGCGTGGTTTGAAAGAGTGATATAATGAACAAACATGATGTGTATATGAATAAATTGAATGCATAAAGCAGATGAATTAATCCCTCAGTTGCTGAAAGTCTCTTCCAATAATGATAATAAAAAAATACTATAATGCTCCTTTTTCCATGGGTATTTACTGCGCTCTTTCAGGAGTGTCTTCACCCTCCAGTTTGTATAATTGAGATTTCTGTTGGCATGTACTTAAAGAGAGCCTGTCCTTTCAAATGTCTGGCCTTGTAAAGCCTGGATGCAGTATTGTTATTTAATGCAGAGCTTGTCTGTCCTCCTGTCCCTTTCCTCCTTGTCTCAGTATTAGGACCTTGGATTAGATCTGACGGTGGTGGGTGAAGCCCTTACTGGGTTAGTAGAAGGGAGAAGGAAAGGCTAAGAGGTAGCTAACCACTCACCCCAAGTTAGCAGCTCTCTTGTTTATGAAGAATTTATTTTCAGCAAAGATGGTACCTTTCCATAATGCTTAATTCTTCTGCAGAAGCTTCTCATCAGAGCCACGTGTGTTTTCATTTTCCCTTGCTCTAACAGTTGCTCTTTCACCATAGCTGGTGACTGAAACACCGTAAAGGTCTTGGACGACATGGCAGATTGAAAAAGCAAGGAAACCACATGCATGCAAAACTTTTTTCTTCCCTCAAAGGAGCAGCCTGTTGGTTGGACAGCGTTTATACAGTGCTGCACTTCAGAGAAAAAAATCCAAACCCCTCCCTAATACTTATTAAGGATTAATACTTGTAAATTAAAATTAAAAAGCTCTCTGAAACGCATTTTTCCCTTTGCTGCTGCTGACTTAACAGGCCATAGGGTTTTTTCTAGTCTGTTCTAGCCCGCTTTTCTTTGAATGTTGCAATTCTGAACTTGAAGTCCAGTATTGTCTTTCAAATATCTCATGGATGTAATCCAGTTTTTGTTTCCTTTAAAATTAGTTGGCGTATAAATTCCCCTTTTCTTTTCTCCATGTGTTAACTGAATTGAAGTAAAATGGGAAATTGTCACAAAGACCCATCTAACTTCCCCCTTCTCCAAATAGATAAGTTATTCACTCTTTATTTTTAGAAGTAACACCGGTTTGAAAGTCATTTAGCACAGCTGGAGTTTTACTAAGCACTTTGCGAACACTTCAGGGCAGTCCCTTGAGATGATGGTGTACGCTGGTAATTATGCTTCAGCAGAACAGCCTAGTCGATGAGCAAGTCAAGCTCAGGAACTTATATGCAGGCTGTGCTTAAGGTCTGGAATGAATTCAGGTTTGAGAATTAAGTTTTCTTCTTTGCGTATTTATGTTTTATGGGCACAATTAACTTGCTTAGTCTGTAAAATTTGCTCGGTGTTTCCTGTTTGTGTGAACCTGCCTGGTTTGAATGATCTTGCTCGTGTCAGAAAATGTGACTACCAAGTCCCAGCGAGGTCTTTTCTGAGTAAATGTTCTCATTTCAGTTAATTTTCGATTACAATTTTCAGCTGTCTGCTTTTCTCATGCCTTGCATATTCTACCCAGTAACATTCTTCTTCCATATGACCCATTAGTCTTCAGATCGCTTAAAAAACATCCCAGACAAGGAAGACACATTAGCAAAGTCATAACTATATTGGTGGATGAGAATAATCTCAAGTGTCTACGTCCATGCCAAGATCACATCATGCGCACAGGGGATAAGTGAGGGGGCTTGGAATGAACAGGCTTTTGAAGGGCTTCTTTTGTTAATCACTAGCAAAATTGGTCAGAGAGCTTACAGACTTTAAAGAAAAATTCAGTGGATGTTCAAGAATTTTTAGCACCTTTTACTCACCATCACGATGCATTTTTAGTGTAAGAACTCCTTGTCGTCCTGCTGTTCCTCCTCTGAATTCTCTTTTTCTGGACCTCAAATCAGCTGTCTCAATGCACATAATAGCTTGATAGTCCTTAATTTGAAAGCTGCTCAGGTTGAGTAAAATACAGTAAACTCTTCAGGAGCATTTCTAGAATTGCTGCATTAATCTCACCAGGTAGTTACAGATTTGTTGTGGCCGGCTTACCCGACACAGGCATCTCCCCCGTGGCAGCGCTGTGGGGCAGCCCCTGAACGCTTGCCCTGTGAAAAAATCCCCAGTAGGGAAATCGTGCTTTGGATTTGAAGCATAATTGTTTTGTTGTGATTTGCCATGATTTTCCTGTTTTGCAAATCAGGCCCAGTGGAGGGAAACCATCCCGTGGAAGAGGGATGGGAAGAGAATCCCAGAGAAGATCCCGTGTGCCTGTTCCCAGCTGCGGGCGGGCACTGGGGGCTGACTGCACAGCTCTTACAGCTGCTTGGGAAGGACTGCCCTGCTCGCGCCGTGTTTGGCTGTTCTTATGATGGATGAGCAAAACGTGGGAGTTTAGCTTCGGGATAGAAGAAATGACAGAATTTGTCTGAAATGGTGAGCGCGGTTGCGTGTACTGTTCGTGCAAAATCCCGTGCAACTTTAATTACAATCGCTTTGCTACATCAAGGCAGGGGAAGAGATGGAAGAAATCTTGAGGACCTGAAGTGTGACCTCAGACCCTTTGGATGCGTTTGGTCTCCATCTGTTCCGCAGACGTTCACGAGCGGGCATGAGCCACGGCGTTGCAGCCAGCACGACTGGCCGTGCCTCGGGTGCGGGGGGGTCTGCGTGCGCGGGATTAGTCTCCAGTTGATGTGACCGGTCAATGGATCTCACTTTGGCAAAATAATAGCGTGTGTCAGGCTTTCCTTTTGGTTACCTTCATGGGTTATTATGTAGGACATCCAAACTGTCTTTCTAAATACGGTGAGAGTTAGTACAAGGAGTACTAAAGGAGAACGAGGAAATTAAAATGGAAAGCATAAGCAAGGCAGGCATTTATAAATGATTGAACTAAATTATACTCACTAGAATGAGCTGCAGCTGTGACAGCGATGTTTCTTTCTTCAGGTAAATAACATTACCCATCATTATTGCTAAAAGGCCATAATTCCATGTTAACATGCCTTATTGCAGCCTGATAAGTCATAGCCTAATCTCCATTACCAGGCTGCCCATAAATATTAGAGATATGTGGTACAGGGAAGGTAAGGAATGAAATCTGGTTTTGATGCAGCAGTATGAGTGTTGGCTGGCCTCTGACAGGACAGAGCTGACTCATTTTAGATAAATACTGTAACCCGTATGATGACTTTGCATTTTTGTTTAATTAAGTATAAAGCTGTATCGTCACCCATTCACTTTTTTTTTTTCAAGAAAAAAATTTTCTTAATTCCAAAAAGCCCCGATGACTTTTGCACATGAAGAAATCCAAACAAGTTTCAGCCGTAAGGTTGGGAGTGTTGTACCACAGATGCAATACCGCTGTTGGTGCTTCAGTAAGGTACTGCTTTTTGTGGACAACAAAACCATAGGCTGTTGAAATTATATGGGATAATAATGGAGTCAGATCCACTTGCTCAAGTGATCCTGTGTGGTTTTGGCATTTTATTAAATTCATGAGTAGGTAAAAGGTTGGATTTGGGGTTTTTTTCGTCGCCACGAGAGATTGAAAGAAAAGAGAGAAACACAAACCTTTCCAGACTCCTAGAAAACGTAATCGGCATTTTCAGTTGTTCTTACCAAAGCAGTCAGGGATGTCCTTTACGTCCTTTTGGGTGGCCTTGGAAGCAAATGAGACTGTAGGCTCTTCAGTTTGAACTTCTTCACTCTAGAGTTCATGGTGAATTTCAACCACTGTTTGGTTTTTTTTACAGAAACATTTAGACTGAAGTCAAAATCAATGGATTAGCTTTGTTTTGTGACCCTTTCAAAAACATCGCATGCCAAATCCGCTGAAACAATTTCCATTGAAAAGCTCGATGTGTGTGTTGTTTTTTTTTTTTTGTTTTCCCCCTCCCTATTCCACATGGCAGAATGTGCAAGAGCAGCGTTTTTAATATTTTAAAGTAACAGGAGAGGCAGAGGGAGGTTTGGTACCGTTATGTGACTGGCCACAGGTGACTCTTCCCAACTCTGCGGTCTGTTCCTTAAAATTATAATGGAAAGAGTTACACTAGAAAGAGCAGCACATAGATACCTGTCTGGGACAACCTCATCGCTGCCAGGTAGGGGTGGGAAGGGAGTGCTGTGTGGTGTATCTGAAAGGTAAATAATTTTGGGCTCTAATGGAGCAAAGGCTTCCCCATAATTGGAAAAATCCCATCTGGGAGAAGGGGAAGAAGAAACTTTGGATTCAGGTGTGTGAGTAAATCAACACGGAGCAAGTCAGGGCACGAACCTGTGATAACTACCTGTGTGCATGGACCCAGGGAAGCCCGTCCATCTTCCTCGGCTGCGGAGATCGGTCAGTCTGGATTTGGGGAGGACATTCCCAACAATGTAAGGATAATACCCGTGGTATTTTCCCTGGGAAAGTAGAAGCGTGCACAGTGTTGTTCAGAAGACAACCATGGTTTTGCAGAGAGAAAAGTAAAATTGATTCCCATCGCTCTGTTGTGTGTTTTCACCCAGAAACACAGAATGGCAAGGGTTGATCAGGTTCAAATTTTGCTGCTGTTTCCCTGTTCTGTTACCATTCTGTGCTTTCAAAGGTTGCTTTTCCTGCCTCGGATGTATTGAGGGAGCAGGAGGGGAAAAATGAAATGAAGCAATATATTTTGCTTGTTGTAATCTTGCTGTCAATTGAGTCTTAGTGGTGCCATTAGTCTTTTTGTGACACCTTACCTTACCTGAGTGTGTTTTGCTCCCCTCTCAGTGTGTTTGCTGAATTTTTAAATATGTTTTTGTGGGTTGCCACACATCTTGAGACTGGAAAGTGTGCTTTTTATAAATTCGGTTACTCTTTGAGCTTTCAAAGCTTCCCCCCCTCCCCCCTTCTTCTATCGGTCTGCATTCGTGAGAGCTCTCCGGGGCTGAAAGTGAGCTTTATCTTTGTTGACACAATTAGTTGGTTTGCAGCGTGAGCGTGACAGCGACTGTACCCAGGTCTGGTGGAATGCAATTACAGGGCAGCCACAGATGCCCAAAGAAAACTGTAATACTGAGGATGACCAAGGAATCTTTATTTCTGCAGAGCTCTGCACTGTAGGGGTGCATGTGACAACCCCGAAGCTTGTTTTACTTGTATGAGCGTTCAGAACAGTTGGCTTTGTACATTTATCTTGGTAGCATCCAGTTCTGTTCCTAACTGAGATGATTACTGTCATAGATGCTTGATGAAGTTCAGGAGACTTCACTCCAGGCGGTCAGAGATGGAGATGGGGCTGAGCACAGTACCTATGTGCTTTCCTACTCCTTCCTTGCAGACTCCAAGTACAGTAGGATTTTTTTTTCCTGGACCTTATCTAGTTTCTTAAGAGAAACTGAAGTTCCTTTTTCTGTGTGTGGAAGCTGTGGAGTCCTTTGTGTGTGTGTGTGCACGCAGCTTATGATTCCTATTAATAACAATTGGTTTATAAAATGTGGTTACTGGAATTGGCAAGCGCGTGTTGGAATAGGCAAGGGGTTGAACGCAAGCAGCAGGCTGCTAATGCACCCCTACAGTATCCTTGTTTGTGCGCTTATAAATTATTATCTTTGGACTGTACTTGCATTAATTGCCCCTTGGGTTCAACTGCTAGACATGTGAAGATCCTGATAGCAAATAACTGGCTGACGTGGTAGTTGGATTGGTTAAAACAGAAGCCTTCAAAATAGTTTCAGTAAGAAAACTTTTAGCTGAAGACTACAATTACAGATCACAGAGAGGTTCTAAAAGCTGACTCTGCTGGTTAGGGGGGTGTTAAATATGTCCCTAATCATAACAGTTTGATTTTTGAGCATTTCTTACAGCAATCATTCATCTGCAGCTGAAGACTGAGAAATATCTGTGTAAAGCCTTTAATAAATCACAACTAAAGGGCAGGTGGTGAAGAATTCAAGAGCAGAGAAAGAGCGTATGGGTCAAACGAACCGTGGTTTTGCACAACGAGAAGTTGCAGGCCAGGTTTAGGTTTTGGGGGGCTTTTTTAGTTTGTTCTTTGTTTGTTGTTTTGGCTTTGGGTTTTTTGTTTGGTTTGGCTTTTTTGTCCCCTCCACCCATATCCCTCAGGCTTCTTTAGATCCTACCTTTCTTCAAAGTAAAACTTTGGATTTGTTTCCCCCAGTCCCCCTCTGACTGTGAATCATACCCCTGTCTCCCTTGGCGTGAACGCACAAACTCTGTCTCCATAAAGTGCAAGATCAGACCAGTCCGGAAACTTGGGCTGTCAAGTCCAATTTAAAGAAAGAGGATTTTTATTTAGTTTGGTTTCTTCAAATGCGAACATCAGGAAGACAAGCCAATGGCATCTACCACATTATTGCTATGTTGTGTTTAGGGTTATAAAGCTTACTGTAACACTAACGCAGACTGGCATCTGTTTTCTTTCAGCTTTAGTGATTGAAAATTACCAAAAAGCCTTATACTTTTGAGGGAGAGTCAGATAATATGGGGTGCAGGGTTAGCCAAGAAGCCCCCTCAACACGGGACTGTTACCCCTGCTAAAATGTCTCTGTGGGTGACTTGGATGTTGGTAAGGAACTTGCATGTTGGTTTGGAGGAAAATTCTTTTGAACGTAGACAGTAATTTCATAATTAGCCCTTAAAATTACATGGTAGTGAAAACTCTGGAAACATTAAAGATAGCAAACGTTAAAGCATCTGTTTTGTATTTTAGCTATTTGCGTCTTGATCCCTCTTGCTGCCCTCGAAAAGGGAAGTGAAAAAGATAGGGTGCTTTGGGTTAGAAGGGTGAAGTAAAGGTGATTAAAAGCAGCTACTGAACTGGCCCTAAGCATGGGCTGCGGGGATGCTCTGAAAGGGCACTGAATTATTTTTGCACAGTCGGAAGTGTGTGTGCACTGAACCAGCAGATTTCGTCTTCTCTGTCTTCAGTATGCACTTTAGTATGCAGTTTAGTCCAGGTAACATCATTTTCAAGCATCCCTTGAATTTTCAAGCATCCCTTGACAGAAGTCAGGACTTTCTGTCTCTTAGCATGAGCTGCTTGAGTTCAGGGAAGACTTCCAGGGAACAGACGACCACAGAATTCACAGTTAAAATAGTCTGAAGGTTTGCTAAAAGGGATGTAAAGCTGTATCCACCGTTGTTCTCCACTTAGATCTTTCATTTTCCTTGTGGTGAAAGCCCGTTGCTCAAAAAGAGATAGAAAATGATGACAGTGGAATAAACTGTTGTACCAAATTACTAAAATTTAATCTTGTTCACCCTACCACCACCACCTTGTTTTTCTTACTTAGCAGCTGATAGTTGTTTAAGGGTAAATCCACCTTTCTCGGCATCCCGGCTGCCCAAGTTGCACGTACGCAGCTAATTTAGGAACACACACCGAAATCCTTCTTTTCAAACACGGGTGTTCTAAACCAGCTCAGTTCCTCATTATAAGGCCACTTAAGCTCAAACCATTTGAAGTGATTTTAGAGCTTAGAGTCCACAGGAGACTGCACCTATTTACGACATTACTCTAAAATCACACCTTTCTGTTGAAGTAGGTGGAACCACATGGCTGGACCAGGCCCTGTAATTAACCTTCACCGGTCAAGAACGTCTGTGTCCGGGCTGAGTTACAGCCTGAGCTTCTGTAGGCTGGAGCTGTTTGGGGCTGTGTTTCTATCTCTGGTACTTTGGAAAAGGCTTCTTGTCATAGAGCCATAAGAAGCATTTTCAGCATCCCCATAGATAATTAACTAGACTGACGAGTCACAGATCAACAAAATTCAGGAAAATCAATTTAGCAGTCTTTAACTTTGTGTTGTAGAGAAGGGAGGTAGAACTTAATAGCTTTTCTATAACAGTAGAGGTGTTCTTCAAATTGTGTTGAAAAACATTTGCATTAATGTTTAGTCTAAACAGTGTTTAAGCTATTTTCTATTTAATTTCTTCTGCCTGCATACACTTTATTTTTAAATGTCAGTTTGCTTTTCTGTAAAATTAAGTGTAAGGTGATGACTAACATCACAGCTTTACCCAACAACTTACACATTTGCATATTCCTAGGGCCTTAATTCAAACAAACAAAAAAAAGACTAGGTAGGAAATAACCCTTTGGGGGAATGCATTAGTGAAAGACTCGCCACAGGACGAGCAAACGTGTTGTCTTCTGAATTGTAATTTTCCCAACAAATCCATGTGGGTTTCTTGCTTTTGTTTGGTTTTTTGTCTTTTGGGAGTGTCTGCGGGAGACTTGGAAGCCCAGATCTGCCCCAGCTCTAAAGGAAAGAATGGAGTCGCTTCCTTCCTTCCGGAATAGATACTACTTGTGGAGAACCCAGGGCCATTAAGTCCTCATTCTGGAATACCTAACAGAGTAGGCAGTTTCTGGCGCTGAAGAGAAAAATACAAAATAGCACTTTTCCATGTGTCTGTAATTGCACGCACGTGGTGATTATTCATGAGAGAGACAGAAATGTTGAAAGTTAGCAGGGGAAGTTGAACCTCTGGCACGCAGATCCCACCTGGGGCTCGGGTACCAGCGATGGGCTTGTCCGGAGCCCAGAAACACGGCAGAAAGCAGCTGGCTTGGGTTTGGATCCATTTTCTCTCCGGCTTTGACAGAGGCTGTGTTGCTTGCTGAATGTGCACTCAGGTGCTCCGGGCTTTGCTGTTCTGCTGCGAAGCTGAAGGAGGTGCAGCCAAGAGCAGAAACTTGATGCAGGGTATGCCAAGGTGCTGAGGCTTGGTTGTGTTTTACACCTTGTTGAAAGAGCAGCGAGGTCTTAAAATTATCGATCTCATCATCACGGTACTTTCTGACTCTTTTCACCTTTATGCTCATTCTACTTACAGGAGTATTTAAAAGCTCTGAAACATTAACACTTAAACTGTAAGTGTCTCTTGAAAACATAACAGCAAATCCACCTATTTGTGTAGGACAGCTGAGCAAAACTAAGCTAGTGACATCTCCAGCCTATATTTTTGTTCTTGCAGACTTACTGTATTCTCTCGTTTCAGACAGCACTTTAAAACCCCACACTTTGCGGGAGGCTCTTTTATTTACTGGACTCTGCACTGTGCTACCTGGTGAACCGGTTGCTGGCCGCTGGGGTGTTAGCCCTTTGAATTTATCTGAATTGGGGTATTTTCTGACTACTGACACTCTTCAAACCTCTCGAATCCACAAACTCCTCTAACACTGCTTTTGGGGAAGAGAGTGCGTAACAGATGTACCTCGTCCTGCTCCTTTGCAGCGTGGTCTAGGCTGTCACGGTGGTTTAGAAAGAAAATGTATTTGTAACTAATGTTCATAACAGCACCATTATTATTAGTGTTATTTATTCACAGCTGCTTTGATCCTCCCTTCTTCAGTCTCAGCCGCAGTGCAAGGGGCACTGTAAAAGCGGTGATTTGAAGCCCTGGTGGGGAGGAGTGGACAGGGGCAAAGGGAAATTCCTCCACGTGGAACAAACAGCACGTGAGGGTGATTTCTGCTGGGAAAAGGGCAAGGGAAGGGAATGGGAAAAAAAGATAAAATATCTCTGATGCCAAGAGTGCCTCTTTGTTTAAACAAACTCTTGTGGGTTTTTTTTTTAAAAAAGAAGGTTGAAGTGGGGGGTATGGTGAAGGGAGTCAGAGGGTGAAAGCGTGAATGCCGCAGCAAAGGTGTGAAGGCTGTCTAAGACGGGGTGGAATCGCTGTGCATCCAGGCAGTAAGGTGGAGAGGAGATTTCAAACTTAACCAGCGCCATTTAACTGCTGTGGCAATACCTAATGCCTGCCTGGGAGAAAGGCTGGGCTTTTTGGTGTGTCCCTGCCTCCCGAGGGCTGCGTGTATGCTGGGGGCTCAGCTCTTAAATGAGCTTGCGAATTGAAACTGTACCCCAGTTTCAGGGGGGGAGTAGGTGGGGAAGAAACCTCTACCTGAACTGCTGGTGTGAGAGCGAGCTTTATTCCAGGCAGACTTTTAAAATTCATATTTCCAATACCTATTCCCAGCATTTATCAGAGAGCATGCCCTGAGCCAAGTTACGGCATTTCTCGGGTTTTTGTTCCCAAGGCCAACCCACCCTCAGTGTTCATTAGCAAATAAAAGTGCCGCATGACCCGCACGCTTGGCTAGCAGCACCCCAGCCATCTTGTTAGCATTTGAAGTAATAGTACAGCTTGTAGAGATTTCCCAAGCAAGCTCAGTAATTTTATGTTTGGGGAGTTTGAGCCAACTAGTCCTGCTTCCAAGAGAAACACTTCGTGTTCACCCACTTTACCTTTAACACAAGAGAGAGGAAAAGGGTTCGTATGGCTTGTGTTTGGTAGTCTCTCCCCTGGGGCTGCCTGACTGCCCTCCTGAAATTTCTTCTACTATAGAAGAGTGGCTTTCAACTTTTTTTCTTCTTGAGTTCCCTTAGAAAAATAAAGTAAAAGGAAATCACTGAGGTGCTAGTCCCAGCAGAGGGATTTTAACCTTACGTGGGGATTGGCTTGTGTTGCTCGTAGCTACCTTTTGCAGACTCTTAGAAGTACTCGAAATACTACAAGCTGAAGATCAGTGCTGTAGAAACTCAGATGACTACTGCAATGACGTGGCTTTCCTACCCTCAGAAAGGCATAGGCTGTCTCTGCCATCTTTTCATCCATCCCGTCTTTGGATTTGTGGAAAGGCTGGGTGGGATCAGAGGGCTGCTGGTAGGCTTTACCGGTTTGAAAAGGCTAAGGGGGAAGTGAAATGTGTTTGAAGCAACCTCTGGGGATATCAGTGAACGAACATCTGGTAAAAATTAAATATTACTTATTGTAGTAAAAAAGCAAAATGCAAGGTGGCTAATAGCCAGGAGATGGCTAATGATATGGAGTGGATTTCGGTCTGCAAACTTCACAGAGGGGTCTCCTGCTGCCTCTGCCTCCAGCCTTGCAAGCCTGGGTATAGCACGGGGGGTACCTGCTGCCATTTCTTGGGCTTTCCCCAGCCCCATTTAAATAGCTTGTCTGTAGAGGCACCTGCTTTCTAAAGTCCTGACCAGTACTGTGAAGTCCCTTGTGACCATGGGTTCATAAACACGTGTCTTTTATTTAGGTGGTCAAATTGCGATGCCTTTTAGGAAGCTGATCTTCATAGGAGGAATTTTCAGAAAATTGGGTCCCTGATTGTAAAAAGGGCCAAAGATAAGTTTTAAAACTGGTGAAAAATAGCCATCTGGTAGTGAAAGAGCTTTCTTCTTAAACACTGCATCCTCAGATGATGGGTACATTCAGTTTCTGGCTTTCAGTTTGTATGTATGAACTTTCTTGATGTTTTCTTTTGTATCTTGGCCAAATTTGTTTCAAGTCATGGTGAGCCTATCTCTGTTTTACTGGATTAAGGTAACAATTCTGTCTGCAATGCAACAAAGTTAATTGTTAAGGAACCAGAAGGTCTGGGTTTCTAAGGAACTTCAGAATTTTCTAAAGAGCTTAATAAAATAATTTTGGTAAATTGACAGTATTCTCTATTAAAACAAATTAGACAAATCATGTGTTCACTGCTGTCAAGTGTCAACAGTGGCTTGATTAATGCAAAGTAATGTTGTCTGGCTGATTGTTTGTAGCTGTCCATAAAATCTTGAATTTGAATGTGGGGTTGTACATTAATGAGCTAGGGAGCATTTTTCACTCTTGACGATGGTCCAGCTCCAGATTTTGACCGCTATTCAGAATTTGGGAAAGCAAAGGCTAAACGATTTGGTTTGGATGTGCTGTCTGCGAGGGAGAGAACGCTCTGTTCTTGCAAGTGCTTTTCAGCAAGGGGTTTGCTTTGCCTGCTGTCTCTAGAGATGGCACGTCATGCTGCAGCCCAGGGCTGATGCACCACCGCTGCCCCTTTGCCCAACCAGTGCCCCACACTTCTAGCCCCGTCCCACCACCAGCCCAGAAGACTGGTGTCTCAAGAAAGGTTATGAAAGTTCATACAAGCCTCTGTTTCATGATTATTCTTTTAAAATATAATGGTGCAAAGCCATTTTGGTGGCAAACGCAAGGCACAAAAACGTGGCTTATGGGCAATACTCTGAGCGTTCAGTGACAACTTTTGATGTCTCTTTCATATACTTTTCTGTTTTGATTAAGCTGCAGAGAATTGTGCTTACTTTTAAGCAAGTATAGGGTACCGCGGAACATGATGAAATGTCTTCGTTGCATAGTTCTACAGTTGCATGACTGTCGTCAGATTTTGCGCATATAGGTGTAATTTCTGTAGTAGATGAGAATTATTTTGCTGGAAGCTATTTCTACTGAATGAAGGCCTTGGACATTTGGTATATAATTCTGTGCTTATCAGAAGGACTCTCTGGTTCCCGTCCAAGATGAGAGTTCTGCTTCATGTGAGCAATTTTATACCCTGTCACAGAGCAAGCAAGGTTTGTTCGCAGTACTTGGTCACTAATTCACCCGAGCTGACTTCTACAAACCTACCTGGGTAATTATTTGAAATAGTATTTAGGGCCCCAAGTGTACAATGTGCTTGCCAAATACAGGAAAAAGTATTTTCTCTGAAAAGCATCTTTCAGGTGCACTGTGTGTCAGTCCCTATTTATTTCTAGTCTTTCTCACTTGCCAGCTGATCTTTGACCAATTTAAATAAATTGACCTTTGGGGTTTTTGAGATAGAAAGGAATAAAAATGCAACCAAAATGTCATGAAAACCACTGGGTTGACTCTAGGGATCTCTGCACCATGTTATCTTTCCTTTTATCTAAAACTCTGTTCTGATGTGCTTTGATCTTCGAGGATTTTTAAAACATGCTTTTTTATGTGCAAATGGCCACTAAAAAGTTTACAGATTCACAGCATGAGTGCTGTGTAAGGCGCTCTCAGGACTGCTTTTGATATGTGACTGTATCCACAAAAAAAATCTTTGAGCCCCTAAGCAAGCTTGCTTTGTATGATAATACCTGGGTCTTACACAGTGTGTTTTGTCTCTTGAGGCTTTTTAAGGATTTGGTTTCATTTTCCTCATTTTACAGATGGGGGGAAGGGGGGGGGGAATGGGAACTGGGAAACAGTTGTTTAGGCATGGGAGTGGGGAGAGAGAAAGAAGGGGATAATCTTCATTTCCAGAAGGGCTGGGGAACACAGGCACAAATAGCAACTGCCTTGCCTGAAAACCCAGTCTTGTGCTCTACAGTACTGCATATGTTTGTTCTCCTGGGCATGCAGGCCTACAGCTGATGAGATATATGATGTCTGGTGTTTGGTTTACATGAACATTTATTTATATTTTGCAGAGGTTTTTAGTATCTCATGAAGACATGTTTATTATGCCTTAAAATCCAATTTTCCCTTGCATGATTCTCAGCCTCTGGAGGACTTTTAATATCTCGGTCAAAACCAAAGCCTGTCTTTCTGTTTGGCACTGGCAGACATTACAGAGGCTAAACAAAGAAAAAAAAAAATTCTGTAGAGCTTTTTTTTTTTTTAATTTGTGCTGCAGGCTTACTTGGGTTCTGGTGGAACAGGAGTATGGGGTAAGACTGCAGTGAATGCAGTACAAGTGGTGTCGGAGGAGAAATAGAAGAAAGGGTATTATTATCTCTTTCTGATTGCACATTTAGACTGTGCATCATCGTAGCTAGAGATTTTCATGTGCTTAACTAATTTGTTGTAAAACAAGGCTAGCTGACATCAATATTCCAAGGAAACTTAACTGGAAATGGTCATGCAAATTACTTGGCACCTTTCAGTGGCCAGCAAAGCCATTAGTTTCCTTGGAGAATATTGAGAGGAGCGTTAATTAAATCAACAGGAATGGACAGGGAAACCAGTGGTAGACACGCAGCTGTTCAGAGAGAAAACGAAAAAAATTTCATCAAGCAGGACACACAGTTTGTGCGGAATAGGGAGATCCTTTAAGTACTTGGATGGTGGCATCCAGTGGTGAGAACCTCCTCCTCCCAAATCTTTCCAGCAGTCCCTGGAAAAGCGGCTGAGATCAGGGAAGTGAGCACTGATCTTGGTGACCCTTCTCTGCTAATGCCTTCCCCTCTCTGCCACCTCCTGAGAACTGGCACAGCTTCCCTGCACCAGCAGGCGCGTCTATCCTGCCATCTGTACTGCATGCAAAGAGGCAAAGGTGCCAAATTTCAGCCAGGGTCTGGCGAGAGACTTGTTCCGTTTGGGGTGGGAGACTGAGCAGCAATGGAGCTCCTTCCCACACACCTTCCAGCGTGCTTTTCTGTACGTGGTGCTGCCTGCTCTGCTGGAGAGTGTCTGGGTGACGTGGAGGGAAGATGGTGCACATAGCCTGGAGCCACTACATGATTAGTGTGTGCGTCCCTTAGGTAATTTATGGAAGCACAGTGTGGAGGCAGAGAAGAATCGTGATATAGTGAGGAGATTTACAGTCCTGATATGTTCTTCCTTTGTTCCTCTTCACCTGCTGGCTCTGGTTTTTCCCAGTGCACTGCTCAGAGCTGCTGTAAACTGCAATCAAACTTGATCTTGCCAAATGCAAGTTAAAGTGTCGTAATGTTTTTAAAACTACAAACTAAGGCACTTTTCCTCCAGTATTTTCTCCTTTTTATTCTTTTCTTCTCCTGTGATTCATGAAGTGACCTTGTGCTCCTGTACATGAAAAAAATGCAAGCATTATGTTCATAACACATAAGATCACACAGAGCTACTTTTTGCTGGCACATTTGTACAAGCTCCTATTCTGCATATTGAAATATTTTCATGCTGGCTTCCAAAATTTATGAGCAAGGGCAAGCTAGGTTTTTGTGTTGGACAGAAATCAAAGGATCTGGAAATGTAGCCAGTGACTGTAGAATAAAAGCAATTATCACATGCAACAGTATGTAAATGTGTTTATTAGGAATGTGTATGTCCCTTGTTAGTGTGTATCTTAGTGGCACTCTATTTTTGATTCTGACAATGGTCTTGTGAAACATAATAGCTCTGTTTTTCCCATTTTGCAAAGCTTCATCCTAAATAATTTCCCCTTCAAATTAATTCTCTTGGCCCCCCTTCAGACATATTATTATTTTCTTTTCTTACCAGCCATTTAGTGATGTGGTTGACCTTGGTTTTCATATCCTGCAGGCCAGATCAACTACTTCCTGAAAAATATTTGACCGAGGGGGAATGCAAGGCAGGATGAGCGAGATGGTTATGAGGCAGGAGAAGCATGTGGAATAGCTTCAGAGGCAGCTGCAGCAGTGGGCATGATCAGGAAGTTCTCTTCTGGAAATCTTTCAGTGCTGCCTCTATGTTTAAAAACCAAATGCTTCCCACCAAACAGAAACAAGGTGGTGTGTAAGTAGTGGGCAAGGGAGGTTTGCTAAACGTAGGTAAGAAACATAACCTGACTGGCAGCTGCTTAAAGACAGAGGTGGTGCGGTGCAGGAGTGCTCTGTAGGAACATTTTCTGAAGAACCGGGTGAGTTTTTGTTGTCGTCTTTACCTTGAGCCACATCTGTGCAACATCTGTTGTTTCAAAAGCACATACCTGTCATTAAGTATACATAATTAAACTTAATTTCGTCTGAAACTCTGTTTAATTTTGTATAATGACTGCACAGGCCGGTTTTCTCTTCTGTGGGGAAACTTTGTTTAGGAGTATGCTTAGAGCAAGCAAGTCTGTCCTAAAATGTAAGAGCAGCAAAGGTTTTGGCCTTGAAGGTAGGGTGAAGATTTCTGAAGAAACACCTCCCACTTGGTAACATGTTTCTGGCAAGAAAGATTTCTTCACATCACAAAGTTTGTCTGATCCAACCAAACATCCCATTCATGTAGCAGTATTTTAAAGTGAATTAAATAGAGCGTCTGTCTCGCACGTTTGCTGCCAGAGCCTGTGCAAGGCGAGGGGTGCAGGTCAGCCTCTCTGTGCCTGTCTCCTGCAGCCACCTGAGCGTCACCGCTGAAATGCGGACGTAGAGCGGCGTCTGCCGAATTCATCTCCTTTCCAACTTGTGAAAGCTGTCCTGAAGGCTGGAAATGGGAGAGCAATGAGCTCAAGCCAGGGTGGCTTTGGGAGAAAGGGGAAAGTAAATAAAAAGGGCAGACTGCAGCTCAGGATATAAAAATCCCTTCCTTCCTGTAAGCAGCGGCACAGGGACGGGGATCGGTGCGGCGACCAGTGTTCACCCACTGGTGACTTTCCCAGCAGCTGTCATAATGTTATTCTTTTCAGCAGCCTCTTTTGTTTTTGTTAAGAAATTATTTCAAACATTTCAGCCCTGATCCTGTGAGAAGGAATTAAAAGGTTTGGCAGCTGGGCTTCATCCGCCCCTCCCTTCCCGCCCCCCGAAAATGCTCCTTGTGGAGCTTTGGCCTTAATTACTGTCCACAGCATCCCCGGCACTGGACGGGCACGGGGCGGCCGGGGGGGCTGAGTGAGCGTCGCCTGGGTGAGTGGAAATGGCAATGCCCTGTGGTGAAGCAGCTGTAATGGACTTCCCTGCTGTGAGCGAGGGAGCCCTTAATGAGAACTGAAGACTTACTCGTGCTGTGGGATACGGCTCAAAAGCCGGCACGGGTTGTTGGGGGGTCTTGTGCTGGGGATGTGCCGGCACCATGGCGGGCGCTGGGGAAGGGGTGGGAGAAGGGGGTACCCCGTCCCCTTGTCGTTGCCCCTTTAGCTGTTTGTCGGGTTAGCAGAAAGGCCCTGAAGACTGGCTCACTGCGTGTCATCTTCGGTTTTGTGCCTGGCAGCGGGTGGAGGGCCATGCTGGTGCCCCAGTTAGCTTGGCCGCGACACCCAGCAGTGCCGGCATGTTTAATGTGGCTGGAAAAGCCTGGGCTGAGCCCTCCTAGGCAGGCCTAGCCTGGTGGGTGCCGCTCACCAGGGAGGAGCTGAGGGCCAGTGGCCCCTCAGCCGAGGAAACCTCTCCCCGATGGGGCCTCCGCAGCTCTGCCTCGCGTTCAGGCCGGGGAAGGAGGCTGAGGGCCCAGCCTTCATCTCTCCCTGTCGGCAGGGGTTGCCCCAGCTGAGCTCCAGAGGACGGCTCACAGGTCCCCATCCCCAGCACATGGGGCTTTGCTTCTGCGGCCCTCCCTGCCTTCAGAGGTCCCGCTGCCGGCCTGTGTCGCTGGGCCGCTTTGTCCTGGAGATGCCGTGAGGCTGGGGTCCTGACACGCCGGGATGCTGTGGCCAGAAGACCGGCAAGAGGTGAGTCAGAGCAGCGGCTGGGATGAAATACGAAGTTTGTGAGGTAAAACTGTCAGGGCTGTATTTGAGGATGAGACTCGGAGTGTGGATGTGCCTGCAGGAAGAGAGAAGAAGGAGCAGTGCTGAGAAATGAAGGCCTAAAAAAGTGGTGGGGTGCACATGGAAACGGGCAGGTGGAGGCAGGAGCCAGGCAGGGCGCATCCCAGGGGTAGGCAAATGCTGCCACAGAGCTGCCAAAACCATGGAGACAGGCAGCTTCGGTGCCCCTTGCAGGGGCTTGGCAGGGCAATTTGTCTTGGAGTTGGTAGGGTCCCGTGTGGGTCTGGGAGGCCACGCTGCTCTGCGAAATGGAGTGGGTTTCGAACGATCTGTGTTGTACCTGCAGCAGCCATCTGCGAGCTGTCGGCTGCAGACCAAGGGCGCTGGCTAAGAAATTGTCAGTGGGAACGAAAGTACAGTAAGGACACTCAAGTCAGCTGGTACAGAGTGGAAAATATAAGAAAAGAGGGAAAAGAAACACAACCAAGAGGGAGGGTGTGTTGCTTCTGTTGGAGTGGTGCTGCTTCCACAGTATGTACAGGGAATGGATGCACTTGGGGATCCTCAGTCTCTGGAGACCTTTTTTTCTTCTCTTTTTTCCCCTCCAGCTAATTTCACATAAAAGGTCATGGCCTGATGTGGTCATGGCTGATTTGCAAATCCCTGCCCAGCCTTTCCCTGGTCAGGAGGGTTGTGGATGGTTCTGCTTTCAGGACTGTTTGCTCAGGGCCTTGGTTTGACTCCAGTCCACCTGCTTGTTACTCGTACTGGCAAAAAACATTCTCTGCACTTTTGCTTGAAGTTAGGCCGTGATTTTTCTCATTTTCTGAGGGATTTGCCTCTCTCCTGATATAATTTAGACAGGGAGATGTAATCAATCAATCAGCATAGTAATTGCCTGTTTAGCATTGATGACAGTTGAGAGATTGCCCTGCATTTAACAAGTCCTCTCTAGTGGAGGCAGAGATCGGAGGTCAGCACCCTGACTCTAGGGATCCACTCTCTGGGGCACATGTGGCTCTCTTGGGGGGGTGATACAGAGGGGAGAGCAGCGCGGTTTAACTTGCGTTGCTTGTTATACTGGTGTGTTGTCCTTGAGGAAAAATGGCAGTGATGTGACCTTGTGGGATCATGGCTGGCTGCTTGGCTAGCACATCATCATAGGAAGTATTTCTAGGAAAAATCATAGTGGGATCATGGTCAAATGATCTCTCGGGTTACTCTGAGTTTTAAATGTGGTATTTGCTCATCTTTGGCAAGGTAGCATCGGGCATGTCATCCAGAACTTCAGCTGATAGGGAACGTGTTTTGTAAACTCTCTCTTGGGTATCTTTCTGAAGAGGAGAACCAGTGCATTGAAGCAAAGGGACAACTTGCCTGTAAGACCTAGCAGTTCAGTAGTAACATCAGTTGCTAAACAGACTATGAAGAGAAAGATTATTATTCCAGGTAACAGTTATGCGTGTTGATACTGTTTTCAAAGTCATTGACGTTACTTTGTCAGGTAGCAGGATGTAGAAGGTTTTGACCGACCTACTTTTCTTGTCTACCTGCATAACATCTGGCTGGCTGGCAGATGTTTACAGCACTGTCCCAAAGTCCCTTTTCAAAAAGCAGTAATGCAGATAAATGGCAGTTCCTGCAGAGAAGCCATTTCAAATCATTGGTCAGTGAACCACATAGTTCTGCTTCTGTAAAACCACTACTTCTGCTAGTTGCAATGCTAGAAACATGTTAAAAATGTACGGCTTTGTCCCTTCCCCCCCCTTTTCCCTTGACAGCTGCTATGTGGTGATCCCAGACAGTTAACTTATACTGCCATTATCAGTGGGAGCTGGCTGGTTGTGTCCGGCAACCACCAAAACCTCATACATTGTTCCAGCAATTTGATTTCAGAGTAATAATAAGGTAATAACAAAATACGAAATCAACAAACACTGCTTGAGACCACGACAGAAAAATAAAATAATGAAAAGGTCAGTAAGTGGCATTAAAATGTACAATCGGAGAGCACATAAAAACAAACAAGTTTTTGGACAGAAAACATCAGTGGAATTGAGCACACCAGAAATCTGAGCTCCAGTCCAGATGCCTGCAGTTGACTGTGTCCAATTAAACCGGGGGCATGTCTCGTTGGTAAGCAGTTCTCAGTAATACCGGTATGAGCGGTTTTGTGTTTCTCATTCCCACACACGTGATGTGCTGTACCAGCGTAAAGTTTCTAAGATGGCTGACCTCTTCCACACCGGTGGCAGCTCTCTGGTTACCCTTCCCTTCACCAGTTCAGAATGGGTTGATCCTTGGGTGACAGTGAGCTGTTTTGCAAAACCTCTGTCAGTTGTGGCAGCACAAGGGAGTCTCCTCCCCCTCCCCGAATTAATTTTTTTTTTTTTTTTTAAATGTGGAATGAAGGTGTTAATTCCTTCTGCCATTCTCCATTTCCTGATCTGAATGGATGTTGAAATAGTTGTGCTGCCACAACTTGCAGCAGGGAGCATGCAGTGGCATGAGGCCGGGCATGGGGTGGGCAGTAGAGGAAAGGGAGAGAGCGTGACAGGAACTGCTGTAAGCCACTGTTACTGCCAAACACATCACGTCACCGAACCACAGCCTAAGTGCTACTGAAAGATTCAATAAATATTCAACAGCAGAAATATGTCCATTGTGAATTAAATCAAAAAGAAAATAGTTAATGCCGATTTGGACATCCGGTAGGAGGGTGTCTGTAGCTTGCTGCAGAATTGCTCTTAACAGTTGAATGTTTTTCTGCTTATTGTTCAGACTTCCAGTGGAAGTTTGATATTTGGTTTCTGAAACCTGTTTAAAGACAGTCTTTTGACTATTTAACACCTAAAAAAAAGGTATTTCCACTGCAGTCTAAACAGAGGAGAAGAGCACATCTTAAACTTTTGAGTGTCATTAAAAAGCAGCTGATGAGGATTTTACTGTGGGTCTTCGCATGTTGTTGTGGCTGTTGTAGAGTCTTTTTATTGGGGTATAGAGGCATACATCATTAGGTAGTGTACAGAAATTAAGACAAGATACAGCTCTAGAAATTACACTGAAATGCTGCATCTAAAACTGCCAAGGAGAAAAGGATAAACCTTCTCTGGTCCCTTTTTTGAAGACTCCTCTACAGAGTCCTGGGTTACATAAGAAATGAGTCGCCAGGTTTCCTACCTTGCTGGCTCCTGGTCCGATCAAATAGGGCACTTGCTCTCTCCTGCCCATCTCCAAAGGCTCTCCATGAACACCAGATTGCAGAGCAGGTGCTGTGTGATCCCTGCTCCTGCTCTCTAGTGAGGTGATGGAGTGCATTTGCTTGTGTTTTGCAGCATTAGTTCATCTGTGTTCTAATTTAAGTAGGTTGCTTGTTCACGGAGAAGGTTAAAAAAAACCCCAAAACAACAAACCCCCAAATCAAACCCCCTCCCTGTGTCTTTACCCATGCGATTTTCACTACTGTGAAGTAGTTGGCACCACGCTGTGTGGCAGTATGAAGCCATGCATTGCCAGAAGGCTGGCAGGTATTTTTAGCATAGCCTCTTTGGCAAGGAAAGGGAGAAGTGTCCCTCTTTCCCCCCAGAAGGAACAAGAACTGCAGGCTGTGGTGTAGTTGGATGGTCCTCAACCGTCGCTTTTTAAAGTCTTATTGAGGTAACTGGTTGCCTTCACCTATTGTTTGTAGAGAAATGTTTAATGCATGGGTGCTCCAATTGCCACAGCTGTCTTAGCTTTTGCCTTTCCCTGTCTGTCTCTCCCTATTTTTTCCTCTCTTTGTCTCAAATTAGTGCCACAATTAAAGTGTGAAGCCTGCTGGCAGCTAACTAGTAATTACTGTACAATGAAAGAGAGGAACATCTGTCAAAGCTAGGACAAGATAACAGCTGTAATTGATTGCCACATCATGGAGCTTGACCACCAGCAGATGGCTGGGGCCAGTTTTTAATAACCGATCACAGCAGTGGTCCCAGGGATTCAGTGTGATTCTTCCGAGGTGACTGTCTGTGAATTACACCTGTTCAGAAGCAGCCCTGCAAGGCTCCATCCTTTTGCCTCCTTTATTTGAATTTACTTACTTATTTTTAAATCTATGCTCACCTCTGAAGCCGTACCACGGAGCAGCATATGCCGCCGCTCTCGCTAGGGAGTAGCGGGGAAGAGTGAGGCACTGGAGCTGCAAGCGATGGCTCGATGGGAATTGGCAACACTTGGCGCTCTGCGGCACAGGAAGTGCCTCCAGTCACTGAAGCACTTGCGAAGAAGCACAGAAGCAAGTTCAAATTCATTGCAAAACAGAGGGATCCCTTCAGAGGCAAGCTTTTAAAAAGCAAATGAACGGGGGAGCCATTTACTGCAGAACATGGGGCCTCCTGCATCAGAATTTTAATCGCTCTGAGTGCTTGCCCTGTGATTGTAGGGTTTGGTTCCCCCCCCCACCCCCAATTCACAGCTCCTGCTCACAGCTCCTGTACTGTGTCTCGATGGCAGAGTTGACAGAATTGACAGGAAAAGGTCTGAATCTATTACAGCATCGCAGTTCATAAAACCTGCAGACTAAACTCACCAAGGAACTGTCATTGTTTCCACTGCAACGTTGGCCCTCTCTTTGACTGCACTGGTAGAGCATGTTTGTGGCACATTCTCTCCTACACCAGAAATGCTGCTGAAGAGGTAGAGAATGAATAATCTGGAGAGGAGGTTATAACTTTTATTACACATAATGGCACTTGCTTTGTGGTAGCAAAGAGATAAGGCCTGAGGAATCAGACCTGACCTTATTCCGCAGTTTTCCTTTTCTAGTCACATATATACAGGAAGCACATGGGATTTTTCTTTTCCAGTGTCCTCAAACCCAAAGGAGTAAGTGTGTGTGGCAGGGGGGTTGGGGGAATCTTCTGTTGTTTTCCATGAGAAAGCAGAATGTCTCAATGTGAATGAATTGCAGAGACTGGATGTGAATCCCAAACTCTGGGAGAGAGCCTGAATAGCTGCTGCCATTCAGCTCTCCTGGTGTTCAGTCATAGGGTTAATTGTTAAACAATTAGTGCTGCATTTCAAAGGCAATAAGACAAATTAGCTCAGGTATCGGGAGCAGTTTCACCTTGCACACCACCCTCCTCCCAGCCATGCAGTGACTCAGTTGGACAGAGCTTCCTGGGTTATTGTGTAAAACAGCAGCTTGTTTTAAACAGTGCAATCTGTCATTAATTCAGCTAATAAATCACAGCATAAGAACAAGAGTCTTGCAAGATTAACATCTACAATCAATTGGGAATTACAACATCGGCTTTCATAGGCAAAGCTGATCGTTAAGTCATGGAAAATTTATTACCTTACAAATCTGCTTATAAAAAGCGTTGACTTGAAGCCTTTATAGATTGTACTTATTATTATCAGATATTCACAGTTTTTTGATGAAAGGTTAAATAACTACAGTAGTTGTGCTCTGCGTTTTCATTGAATTATAAAAAATGATGGGCAATTTTCTAGGGCAGACTGAAGTTTTTGTGGAATGATCCTATTCAGGTATGCAGTTCTTGTGAATCACAATCCTCTTGGCATGACAATACCTATGTTAAATGTCAGAGGAGGCCAAAAACATCTTGTTAAGTGTTCAAACAAATCTTCAAACCATTTTTGCTGGTGCAAACTGAGGTGAGAAGTGTTATTTTTTTCCTTTGTCTGCTATGGGAGAATTCTGTTGGAGCTGTAACACTACCATTGTCAAGGCTTTCATATCCTGTAATAAGAAAAGAAAGTCTGTGGAAGTTTCCTGTTAAGAAAAACATTAGATATCTATGCAAAATAAAACACAGTCCAAAGAACATATGGTACAGTGAGTCCTGGATCTGTTGTGTTAGTTTGGAGCTTTCTCCATCCCTAAAATTAAGCACCTGCTTAAGTGAGAACAGGGATTCTGCACCTTAAGTGTGATTACTGTTCAAAATAACCAGAAGGCAACTGGACAGTGTGTATGTGATAGTAGATTTTTGTGATGTGGAGAACATGTAGTCTTAAATTTAATTGAAAGTGTTACTGGATATTCCAGTGGCAGCTCACCCCGAATGAGACTGAACAGCTGAAGCCTGGAGATAACGAACAAAGTTTCTCTTGTGCTTTTTTTTTTTTTTTTGGCTGGATTTTTAATAGTTGCAGCGTTTTTTTAAAAATGTGCTGATATACAGGTAAGACCCTAGTAACTGGTCACTTAGCAGCTGTTTAGGTATGTAGGAGTTATTTCCTACCTTGTGGACAGGGTGCTTTTCTGGGCTGGAGTGTTTGTGACATGCAGAACAGATACCTAAAGGATTCTCACCCAAGTCTTGGGGCCTGTCATGACCTCACTGGGGAAGACCCTTCTGGTTTTTGTTTGGTTTTTTTTGCTATGTCGCCTCTTGCTGTATAACCACCCCATTTTTTAATAACAGAAGAGCTACAGTATAAGGTGGAAGCTGGCCTGAAGGCAGCAGTCGGTGAACTATAGCCCCTCAGCATTTCAGGTGCAGGGTCTGGAGCCCAGCTTGGTGGCGGCTGAGGGCAGGGGAGGAGGTGATGTCAGCATCTGGGGCGCCTGCCAGTTTGGTGCCATTCACCGCTGGCCTCGCAGCCCGGCTGGCAGCGGTCTCCGGAGAGAGTGCAAGGAAGTGAAGAAATGGAGGGGGAGGGCAGAGGATGCAGGGGGAAAATAGCTTTGAAAAAAAGAGAAGGAGAGAGAGCAAATGCGGGAATCGATAAATGACGAAGAGCTTTTATGTTGTATGGACAGGGTACGGTACCAGCTGGGACGACCTGAAGCCCTTGTTCGGCTCCAGAAATCAGTTCCCCATCCCTTCACCCCTGTGCCTTGTTGGTGGCACCTCGGGGTTAGTGTCCTTTGCATTTATATGCATTCCAGAGTGGTGGAGACAGCAGCAGCCAGCACACTTGACATGGAGAGCCCCTTTGTGCTCCTGACTCCCGCGTGAGCAGCAGGTCAGCGAGTGAGCAGAGTTTGAATAAGCAGCCCTTGTGTCTTCATATGTCTCTCTGATCCCTTGAACAAAACCAGCATACGAAAGGCAGTAAGGCAATGTGAAGGCCTCCTAAATGTCACCATAATGTCAGCAGTACTGGGAGCAGAGCGGCCTCTGAAGAGCAGAAAGCTTTGTAATATTTATAGAAACAGAATTTGTTAAAAATACATTTGCCTGTTACAGTTCAACCTTTTGGAGTCCTCAGTCCTTTCAACTCTGGGAGTGGGTGGTGAGCTGAGAGTCTCTGCATGTGTTTCTGGTTGGATTTAAGTTGTCGCAGTCAGTCTGGGATCTTAGCAAATGCTAGAAATCTGAGACTTTGGTAATTTTGTAGACCAGGTGTTGTGGTTTAACCCTAGCCAGCAACTAAGGACCCGCCCAGCCACTCGCTCGCCCCCCTCGGTGGGACGGGGGGAGAAACAGGAGAATAAAAGTGAGAAATCTTGTGGGTTGCGCTAAAGACAGTTTAAGAATTGAAATAAAGTAAAACAGTAATAATAATAATATACAAAGCAAGTGGTGCACGATGCAATTGCTTACCAGCTGCTGACCGATGCCCAGCCCCTCCCCAAGCAGTGGTCACTGCCCCCCAGCCAACTCCCCCCAGTTTCTGTACTGGGCATGATGCCGTATGGTCTGGAATAGCCCTTTGGCTAGTTGGGGTCAGCTGTCCTGGCTGTGCCCCTTCCCAGCTTCTTGTGCCCCTGGCAGAGCAGGGGAAGCTGAAGAAGTCCTTGGCTTAGTGTAAACACTACTTAGCAACAACTAAACCATCAGTGTGTTATCAACATCATTCTCATCCTAAACCCAAAGTACAGCACTATGCCAGCTACTAGGAACAAAATTAACTCTATCCCAGCTGAAACCAGGACATCAGGGAACAGGCATCGTCCTTCTACCAAAAGAACTCAAAGACTTTTGAAATAAGCCTTTGCTCTCTTTCTCTATGTAAATATGAAGGGCCTCAGGACCTGTTTTGCATTTGCAAAACAAGGGTAAATGTGGTGCAAATCAAATAGTGACTTGCCTCCTACCATATAATGAGACTCAGTGGCAATACAGGGGATACCTGACACCCAGGCCTCTGTCCCTGGAAAACCCTGTTTTGTCTCGTGGTAGCTTGGACTCTGGAACTGACTGCTGAGAACAAAGCAGACCTGCCTGCTTGTTTTTGCAGAGCCTGCTGCCTTTAGCTGCACTATCGTCGTGGTATGTCTTGTCACCATGATCACAGGCACGTAATGCTTTTACAGCATAACAAAATGGACCTGGAAAACAACCAGGAAATGGAGTGAGAGAATGCTGTGAAATTATCCTAGATAAACCTGTCTCTTGCCTCATGTTGCGCAGGAATCCCAGCGATGGCTCTGCTCTTCCCTGCTGCCCGTCAAACAGCGGTGGTGCCTGGCAGCAGGCAAGCAGTGTCCCTGACCCAAACAGTCCGCAACAAAAAAAAATTATTTCCTTTAGCAACGAAGAATGGCTGTTTCTCCTGTTGGTTTTTTTTTTTTTTTTGGTTTAGGTTGTTTATTTTTTTTCCCTTGCTCTTGATTTCTTGCCCTGTTCCTAAGGGTCAGCGCTTCTCCAGCTTAGGGGAGCACCCTTTTAACGTGGTCAGTCAGCACCACATCCAGGACTGCTAAAACATTAATTACTGCCTAACAAATGCTGTGAATCTCTCTCCCCTCCCCTTTTTCACATTCCAGCTCTTAGTTTAAATTTCTGATGCTTGTGGAGAGCAGGAGGCTGGAAGATGCATTGATTTCTGATTTCCAGCTTGGTGCTACAGAAACCTGGGCCACCTGTTCCCATTTACCTGAGCTTTGTTTTGGTGAGGTGGAAAAAATACTTTCAGTCCTACCAAGTCTATGTTGTTTGGGTTGATCAGGCAGCCGTTGTGTGTTAGAGCGCAGTGTAAGGCTAGATATGACATATTCCATTGGGGGAGTAGGAAATCATTCTTTTGTTCTGTGTGTTTGACATTACACAACATTTCCTGATACCAGATTTGCTACTGCGCTGCCCGCCTCTCACTGATGTCGTCTGGTGTGTAGCAGCATGCTGGTAGAGCAAAGCACTTAGTGCCCCTACTTGCTCAAACCATATGTTTTGCAAAGGCATTTTCTCCCTCCCTCCCCACTGTTCTGAGCAGGAAAGGTCCAGAAGAACATGTAACAGCTCCTGCTCCTTTCCCTTCCCTGCCTATTGAAGTCATTGGAAGAGACACCCCTTTATTAAGGTGGACTGAAAACTGCCAGAGCTCAGACCCAAACCCTGTTCGTGCATTGCTATCACAGCCCAAAATCTGGGGCAAGGCAGCTGGCCAAGGGGGTAACCACACAAGCCATCCTAGGTCCTGGTTAAATCTGCTGTTGTTCATGGGTTCACACAGTAATGTCTTTACATTCCTTGCCCCCTCTCACCATCACCGCTCACAGAGCTGAAAATCCAGCCCAGTGAGCCTGGCTTTGTTTTACTTGTTTGGGATGGCTGCAGAGTGAATGGATGGAGCAGTGCTGCTTAGTGGATTAATAGTGTTTCTCAGCAGTTAGTGGGCGCTTTGATTACAGTGCTTTTTTTTTTTTTTTTTTTATAATGACCACTTGACTGCAGGTGGTGAAGGATAGCTTTGAAATGTCCTTTTAAAATTATTTTCAGACTCCACAGAGAAATATCAAATTGTACTTTTCCCCCTTCCAACAGACCTCTAGCAGTGCTGTGTTACCTGCTTGTGGCATGCACCTTTCTGAGAAGTGTCTCTTATCAGCCTCCTCTTGTACGTTTTTTCCCTGTGGGCAACTAAATTACTCTAGAGGGAGGAGGAGGAGGAAGATTAGAGAAATGAGTGTTTATCCATCTTAATTAGTGCTCTGTTGACAGAAATTATTTTGAGTATTTGCTGCACAGTAGTTACTGTTCATGTAGATCTTTTTTTTTTTTTTTTTTTACTTGAATTGGCATGTTTATTTCTTGCACTAAGTTATTGGTGTGACTTAACACAGCTGGCTACTGATTTCTCTTTGCAACCAGACACTTGGTGATTTTTTTGGTCAATCACTTGCCCTCTGTTTGCCTGCAGGGTTCCCATAGGCAGTACTTACAGTGCAGAGTGTGGCAGTATGAAGCAGGGGAGCTGAGCTCTGGGAGGAAGCTGAGTTTGGTTTTGGAGCACCACTGATTGAGGTCAGAGCTGCGATGCAGCCCTTGACATGAACATGGTGTGACTGTACCCAGGGTGGCTGCAGGAGGCTGCAAAGAAAAAAGGTGGGAGGACGTGTCTGCAGAGCTCAACAAGGGCTCATTTTGTGTCAGGGCCTCAACCCTGTATGTCATGTAGGTAGAAAAGAAATGATGGGCAGAAGGGCTTGAATGCTGAGCACTTCTTGTTTTCACTGGGTTTGGTTTTTTTTTTTGAAGATTGCACTAGCGTGTTTCATTAATCCTCTGATGCACACAAGAAGTTTTGTAGCAAAAGCACAGCTATTCTGCAGCTTGGAGAGGAAGTAAAATATCTCATGGGGTGTGAAGGGATTTGTGGATTTGTTTGGATCTTGTACTGTGTAGAAACAGTCCAACTCTTCTATTCCCTTAACTTTCTGGAATAGGGGCTCAAAAACTGCAGTGGAGTTTGGCAGGGGACTGACAAGGTATGGTGTGCATTGATGATGTCCAATGCTGAGCACGCTGGCACTCGTAACTCTCCACCTCACAAGCCAGAGATAGTGTTCAGTGTAAAATTCTCTGCAAAAGCCCTTTTGTAACATGGTGGTGGTGTACAGCTGTGCACCAAAAAAAAGGAAATTCATAACACGATGTGATGTTAATGTGTGAAGAGGTAGTTTTCTCCACACACTTAGAAGAAACGGTGTCCGCACAGCATCACCCTGCATTTAAGTTGTCCTGGTCAGTAGTGGCTGATTTAATCTCAGGGCTTTATTTTTCTGACTCTAAAGTGAAAATAACACATGGCCATGGAGGTGGAGGGTTGCCATCACTAATACTTGCAGAGTGCCTTAAAATCCTTAGGTGGAGGATACTATAATAGATGGTCTTTCAGGCTTTGTGGTATTGCATTAACAACTTCCAACAGCAATCCCTGCCCGTCCTGGTCTCTCCCATCTCTGCACTCTTTGCCTTGGGTTTTTAAAGAAATGTGGTCGGACCATTTCAATTTTGAACTGAACTTTTCAAATCTAGTGTGAAAAAACGCCTGCCTCTGTGGTTTACTGACTGCTGGGGTAATGTCCCTTTAAAGCAGCAGCTGCTGCCAAGGTCTGGACGCCGTGGTCACTAAATCATTTAGAGCTGTGCTGTAGCTGAGGGCTTCCAGCTTCGCCTTTTGTTACTGTCACACAGTGGGACCTGGAAGGGAGCCAGGGCTGCAGGCGCCTATTGTGCAGGAAAGCCGCACATCTGCAGTAGAAGACGAAAACTGGATGTCAGCTGCCTGAGCAAAACTTCTCAAAAGTGGTGTCGTAAGGCCCTGAAAAGGGGGCCACGACGTTTTGTTGTTTTTTGGTTTGGTTTTTTTTTTTTCTCTTAGTCTTGGTGTAGCTGGGGCTGTTCCAGCGTGTTTTGAATCCTGATCTGTTTCTGTGTTTTTAAGCTCTACCTTTCATTTTGGTGGAGGGGATGGTGGTGGTAAGGGAAGCGTGGCCAGAATCTTTATAACTGTAATAGACTGCAACAAAAGGTCTATTCACTTCTTGATGAACCAGGGATTTACGTGCATTAGTCCCCACTCTGTACAGAGAGGGGAAGACTGCCCGATGAATGGAGAAAATTCCTCTATTCTGTGCGGCCCTCACGTCACCCCCCCTGCACCAAGTCAATCCATGGTGTCTGACAGGGCTGTTTAGTAATTGGGAATCAGCAAACTCTCTGCTTGGGTTACGGGGAATGAAGTGGTCTGCTCTTGGCTTTCTTGAACGTTCACACAGAGCAGCAGGAGCTCTTTTATTTATTTTTGCTTTCTATTAATTTTAATTTTCAGTCCAAATGTGTGCAAACATAAATTAAGTAGGGATGGGTTTACATCACAGCCAAGATAGTTGTTAAATGAAATTTATGTATAATGTATATATAGTGCAGAAACAGCATGTTTGTCTCATTAGTGCAGTCAGAAGTAGTTGCTCTGAGTCTGAACACTTATATTGTAGCAATGCCACAAGATTTTAAAAAAGGTCCATGCTGCTGAGTGAACATGTGCAACCTGTGTCAAGGACGGTATTTGCAATGGTGAAACACTGCATAACAGGGTGGAGCAAGCAAAAGTGAGTGAGTTTAAGAGCTTACTCAAAAGTTCCAAACAGATCTGGATGTTTTCCTTGAGTCAAGAGAATAACTATTTCCTACAGTGTATTTCTCTACCCATCCCACCTCCCAGTACTTCCTCAAACACTCTTTTCCCGAGAGATCCTGAGGTCAGACGTAATCCACTGAGTCGGTCTTCGTGGACTGAACCCGTGCTCTGTGTTTCTGGGGGGGATTGGACTGGAGCTCCCACCGGTGGCTGCGTGTCCAAAGCCATTGCAGGTTCTGCTGGAGACTGAGCGTGGGGCTCGGCCCGTTGCCGAGCTGCTTGTGGATCTCTGTGCCTTGAACTCCTGATCGACATTTGAAATAGCTGATGCAAAACATCTCATGAATAGTGTGGAGGCCAAATTTGCCTATTGCAGAGGTTTTCTGAGAGCATGTGTTGACTGGGGTGGATTATTCAAAATAGTGATGTATCTGTATTATATGTGGTGTAATACAGAGGAAAACACCAACTCTTGTGGCATCCAGCCCCTTCCTGTCAACTAGTGCTGAAGAGGTCTGACCCTTGGCGTATGCTTCAGTCCTTTTGTGCTTGTAGCAGTCTGGTGGGGGAGGATAGGAAGGAGAAGTGCGGCTTTCCTTTAAAAACAAAGTGGAGGACAGGAAGGAACAGCTGGTCGGTAAGCAGCTCTCTACTAATGCAGATGTATTTTCCATTAAGACACAAGTGGGAACCATGTACCCACACTAAGGGAAGAGCCGATGCTGCAGTGTATATGCTTTGGAGCTAGAAAAGTGTCTTTGTCCTGTTTCCATAGCACTCCGCTTTGGGAGGTCCTTCATTCAGGCTCCTGCATGTTTCCAAAATATGAATGTATTTCTAGGGACATGGGAAAGAGTCAAGTTCTTCATTCCTACTAAAAGCAAGTTTTCTGAACAGCCTCCTTGGGCAGGCATAGAAAGAACCACATTTTTGCTGCTTCTTTTAACATTTAAGCATGACCCTGTGCTACAGTTCATGAAGTCAAAGCTGTGAATCCCCACTCCCCTGAGGTTTTATACTAGCTGTCTTCATCTCTGGGATAATATGCCAAGAAAACTCTCTGGATTTATGAAACTACAGCCTGACTGGATTATGCTAGCAGTATATTTGGAAATGCAATTGGTCTCTTGAAATTAAAAATAACAGTGTGCTATCTTTCATATGGCTCTCATACTGCTGATACAGCTAATGATTAGAGAAGACTTGGAAAGAGTTATAGCAAATCATAAAAATAAATCTGAACTGAGGTAATAAATCAAGAGGAACCTTTGGTAAGTCTAGGCACATCATGTTTTCTTGATTAGAGGTCATTCAGCCTTCATACTTTCTTGCTATAGTCAGTTAATTTTGTACAGCCTGTGTATTAGTGTCCTGTATCCGGTCTAACCAAACCGAAGCTTTATTTCTGCAGGGATTATGTTCTGCAGCACTCTGACAGGCTACTTTTATAGTTACCGACAGCTGTAGTTGAATTTTGGAAGGTGGATTAGTCCTTTTCCCTTCTTTTTACCTTGCCTCAGCATAGCTCACCTGCAGCACAGATGAATATAGCTGTGTTAGGTATTGGCAGAGACGTCGCAGAGGCACCAGGGAATCCGGCACAACAGGCTGCTCGCTTGGGCTCTACTTAGTATGATGGCATTTTGGTTGCAGGCATGCTGCCTAAACCACCAGGCAGAAATCTGCTGGGGGAAAGAGAAGATTGATGCTAAAATTGGGGATGGTATAGTCTACAGCGGGGGTTGTTTTCTGAAAGAGCCAAGTTTTGATCTTGAGGATCATCCTACCGCTAACAACGCTTAAATGACTCTTAATAGGCAGGAGCTTGAAATAGGAGCCCCCGTGAATTACTGATGTGTTCCTTTTCATAATTGCTGGCCATGGGAGGGGATGCGGGATGTGCGCGTTGGTGGTTAGCGATGTGATGGTCCATAGCTGATACCGGCAGCCAGGGTCTTCAGATTATGCAAATGACCAATGCATTATTAGTGAGGCACTGTTCAATTTTTAATGTAGTACATGGAAGCGTAGTGATATTACTGCCATTATTTAATTAGAAAGTTGTCTGGGTAACCATTGCAATCCTACTTTGAATTTTTGCATGTTAATAACTGCTTTCTACAAAGTTGGGAGTGCCCGGTTTTAATAACATCACACGTGTAAATACTGTTGTCTTCAGATTGCGAAGACCTTTTAGCAATACTGAGGGGAGTGAAGCAGTCTGTATACAAATGTTTAAACTTCATTCTGACCTTGTAAATCCTGTTTTCTCCCCAAGTGCAAATCTGGTGCAATGCAAACAGCAGTGCTTCAAAAATAACCCTAATTAGCAATTAGCTGCAATAAATCAAGCTTGGATGGTGTGCTCAGTGCTGTTGAATTTGATACTATATTATGGCACAAGTTGTGTAATAGACATTTAACTGTTTTAGCGTGGAATGCTGCTTTTCTCACATTAAGTAAAATATCTAAATGTCATGTGAGTTTCAGCAGCAATTTAGTTGATCGTATATACACTTCTCATTTAGTGGAGACATGCTTTCTGCATAAAGATAACAGATAATCTTAGATAACTGTGTGCTTCTGAGGTTCCGATGTCTTTATTCAGTATTAATGAATACAAAAATTCAGCCATTCTGGTTTCTTTCTGAAATGCATCAAGTTTAAATATAATGATTTCTGTTACCAACCAGAAAAAGCGAGAGTCATTAGAGGGATCTGAGGGCTAATTGGGCTTATAAAAAGGCAAATGGTATTTTGATGATGTTCTAAGCGGAATGATGAGAAGTGCATTTTTATGGCCTTGGATACGTGAATTTTCTAAGGTCCTTTAGAAGTAACTGGGAAGCTATTCAGCATTTTATAACACGTCCCATGCTGTTCGTAAGTATTGGAGATGTGATTCTTTTCTGAAAACAAGAATCCGGGGTTTTGAAGCAAACCTGGAGTGGTTGTGGGTCTGCTGGTGGTCTCAAGTGTGGGAAGATGACAACGGTCACCAGAGCAGCAGTGAAAGGCCTCCTTAGCATGCGATTAAAAAAATGCTTTTAAATTTAATGTTTTTATAAATTGCTTTTAATTTTCCGTAGGAATGAAGGTAATTTAAGGGTGGAGTTCTTTGCTTTCAGTGTTTTGTTTTGGTTTATTCTGGCTAATTTGGACATTTGTTGCACAAGTGAGTTCTTATTTACTCACTTTGAATACCTCTTTGAAACTTTGTATCACTGTTAGATCAATGTTTTGATAATGCAAATTTGGATTTTTGGGGAGTTTGCTGTAGGTTTTGTCAAATTAAAATGTCAGTATAATATCTAAAAAATAAATAGTCATGAATTAATGTCTTTAAAAGCAGTGAAATTAATAGAACTTTATGTAAAATACTCTGTATGTAAAATACAATGTTTTTGTTTTGTTCAGCGCTTATGTAAGCTAGATAAATATTGGTATTAGGCATCTGGGTCAGGTGCTGAGACTAGGACCCTGTTCCATTGATTCCCAATCTCATGCCTCAGTTAAAAGATTACATTGACTGGATTTATCTTTATTTAAATTTGCCACAATGCGAGCAGTGTGGCCCGATGCTACTTACATTCAGGGCCTCTAAAATGGCCATAATTCATCTTCTGACTTGGTCAGACAGCGTGCTTTCTTTTGTTTCAAAAAATCAATGTTACATTATTGTGCAGGAAACGATGACATTGGTGTCTCTTACACCTCAGTTTCTTTGAAAGCGAATGTAATTATTGGTACTAATTAAGACGGTGGATCCCTAATTTATCACTAGCTAAGTTTCAGTGTAGTTTACCTAATTCCTTTCTCGATTTTTATCTGTGCCTACAGAACAGTAATGCTATTCTTATAAGTCACTCTTCAATTTATGGATGGATTGTGCATTGCTGAAGTTGCATCAAGGCAAGAATTGTACTGTTGTGTAATGAAGAGGCAGGGAACAGCAGGTGACCTGAGGTTTCTTGCAAGAACTCTTGGTGACTTGTGTTCTAGTGGGTAAGGAACAGCAGTGCGTGTTGCATGATCAAGTAGCAAAACTGACGTTTCTTTTTGAGACTTAAAGAGCTTTGGGGAGTAGGCAAAAAATCAAGGTGCACTTGCAAGGAAGTCCAGTAAAAACTCGAGATGTACAGGTGGGAAGGCTTTTTTATGGGGTGAAACCCATAAATTGGAAAAGCAGAACAACTTACAGGTGATGATTTAACCCATGTGCCAGAGAGACTGTGCGTGGCTTTTAATTTGAAGTAAGTGCTTCCTCCGGGACTGTTTTTAAATCTTTTGTTCTTATCATTCCTTATTGTTTCTGCTGAGCTTTCCTGTATGTGATCACTCTGCTGAGGCCTGTTGTAACTTTGAGGGCAGGCAGCTGCTTTTGGGACGAGCTGCTGTTGTGCTGGCCCAGGACATGCCTGTGGCACTGACTCCAACAGGGCTGCCTGCTTGGCAGGGCACCAAGGTTGCCTGTGCAGGTTCCTACCCTCTGTTGTACTCTTCCATATATTACAAGATAGGTTTGACTGAATTCGTTAGTCAAATTATGTTCTCTGCAATAACCGAGTTTTAGGATTTGCATCAAACAAAGAGGGGTGTCGTCTTTCTCTGCATTCTTTAGGTGTTCTGTTAGCGTGCTTTGAATTTGTATGCAAAGCCCTTCTCGGTCTATTTTGAAGACAGGTAGTTTCATTTTGAGCACTACTTTAAAGGATGCTGGCTCCTATTCAAGTAATAAGTGAAATCCCTTAACGACTCCAAGCTTAACCTGGAATTTGTGTTGTCTTCATAATCTTACCCCACTCATAACTGACTGTATGTCATGTAGTAGCAAAGACGCTGAGAGCGTTGTCAGCGCCAGCTGTCCCTCTTTGCAGCCGTTTCTTGTGCTGAATTATTTACTACTGGGATTTATGCTATGTATATAGTGTAAAAGTTTTATCACAGCAATTGTGCATGTAAACTTGTACTGGATACAGAGATGGTCTCCAAAGTGTTAGAAGAATGCTAAAGGGAAGGACTTTCATTTAATTGGTTTTATCTGTGGCTCCAGATTTATTCGTTCTTCTCTTTATCTGTAGTTTAACAAATAATCATTCTCCATAATTTGACACATTATATGGCTGAGCAATTATGTTCTAATTATGGAATCCCTTAACTGCAAGGTATAGTTTCACAAAAGGTTTGAGTCTTCTATTAACTGTAGATGCATTTCCATGGGATCTTTTTTTCCAATGAATGTAAGGTTTCCCAGTACTGGAAAACTCTAGATTCATAATGTGTTTCTTATTGTTCCGACAGTGAAACAGGAATGAGTAATGAAGAGAAGAATGAAAGGACTGAAGGGCAGCTGTTAGCCAAAAATCTTAGGTTAGTGCTTTCAGTGCAGCCAGCAGGATCACGCTACTTAAACTTTAGCTGAACTGAAAGGGAGGAGGGTATCTGACTCATAAAATTACAGCGTGATATATTGAAACGTAAGTAGGAGATTTAAGTAGTTGAATATACCTGTGACTAGCGTCTTTTTTTGATGACTCTCTTTCTGGATATCTTTCTTTAATTCAAGAAAGCATTGAAGTGCATCCATTAGGTGCCTGTTATAATAGTTCAGTACTTCTCCAAAACAAAAGTCAGCAGATGACATTTTAAAAGTAAAAAAAAAATCCAGTTTATTAAAGGCTTAAAATGTCATGAGTGCAACCCTAGCCAGGAGTGTCGCTGAGCATGGTCACTGAGCCTCCTGGGTGGAGTTTCTGAAGTGCTTTTGTTGTAGGTTTAGGGCCCATCTTCACTGATGCTTTCCTGGCTAAAGGCCTCGTATTTCCTCACTAAGTGGGCTCTATTACAGTGGCCTCCCTTGCATTTGTACAGATTATTTCCAGTAATCATGTTGTTTGAACATTCATTTAGGTGACAGTCTCCTTGTCTTTCCACTGGGCAGTTACCTGGCTAGACTGAGCGTGCTTGAAGAAAACACTGCTGGGCTAGTAAAGCCAAAGGTGCCTGGTGTGTTAGGTCATTTTTAAGGAGTTTGAAAATATTAGCAAATGCACAAACCAGTGGTGTTGTATGCTTTGCCAAAGCAAGCATTTGTTAGTTGCCAGCTATTCCTTGCTATACTGGAAGTCTTCAGGAGAGAAGTGCCTGCTCCTCTGTCCTCCTCAAAAAGGCTGGTGTAAGAGCTGCGTTATCTGCTATTATCAAAGATAATATATTGCAGAGCTTAATATTCTTCTAAAATGCACTTCCGAAGGATGATGTGCCCTGATTTTACTATAATGTTAACATCTTGCATTTATTAAGACCTGGACTTGTTATGAGGTGCTGGACACATTCCCAGCCATGAAACGTGATGCTGTTTTGTTTGACAAACAAGGGTACGTAGCTCGCAGTTGCCACGGTGCGAGTGGTACGTGATAAATCACAGGTGTGGTGCTTAGCTGGGGACTGCTGAATTGCTTCCAGTAGTCTTCAGAGTATGTGGAGGTGGTGGTGGAAAGCAGACTTTCAAACCTGTTTTGGGGGGCTATGGGATTTGATGGCGGTGGGAGGAAAACAACAGAGGGAAAATCTTAGTGCCATTCCTGTGCGTGCGCACAGGGGGTGGAAAGCCAGCTGCATCTTTACACCTTTATGGGAGGTAGACTTTTTTGTTACATTGGATAATATCACTTTTCGTTTAGTTGTCTGGATAAATTTCTAAGAATTGCGCTGCCTTCAATTTTAGAGAGAGATGAAGGAGATTTGTTTTCTTGTACTTGAGCCATGCAAAATGGACGTAAAAAATACAGCTTCTGGCAGTGCTTGGGGCAAGGTGAGGGCGGGTACGTACACAGCCTTGCATGTGTACCTGCACAAACTCGGGAGTTTTTCTAAGTACGTTTGCCAGGATAATTTTTAAAAAGAAGTGTGTGAGGATTTATTTATGCAGTAGTCTTCAGGCAGAGGTACTCAGAGATTGGTGTCACATCCTCCTACAGAGTCCATAAAGAACTAGTAGATCAAGGGTAATAAATAGTCTTTTCTGCTGAAGGAGTTCAGAGGTGGAAATGCATTATCTGATCCAGAGGTGGACTGTCCCTAGTTATCAAAATTGATGTAGAGAGCCCTTCATGCAATTAAGTTGTCCGGTCTGGGTTTGGATGGCAGGTATTATTTCTGTTTAAAGTTTTGGCAAGGCGGGTGTCCTGTGGAAGAGTCTGTTACTGCTTTGCTTGTTAACAGGAATTGTGCTTCACTACCAATGGGTAGAACTTGGCTCTTAGGAGACATCCTATTAAATGCTTTAGGGAATAGGTTGTACATGATGTGTTCATTTCCTCAGTATAATTTCCTATCACCAATGCCATTAAATGCACCATTACCAGCCATCTTATGTAAATGATTTTTCCAGTCTTTTCTCTTAGTTCAAAATACCCTTTTGGAGGGCTCTTGATTAGTTGAACTCAATTTGCTCAAAGGTTAGCATGTTAAATTGGTATTTGGTTTTCATTAACCTGTGCAGTAATATCTTGTCATTAGGAAAGGCCTTTTGCAGGGTCTCCATCATCATTCATTTCTTGTAGCTAGGTGCTGTGCTTTTTCTTCTTTCCTATCCGATTCATGCTGTCAAGGATGCTGCCTTAAAAAACAACTTGTCCTTTTGTATCACATAAGAAAAAACTCTGTGGCGGCACGTTAACCCAGAAGTGTACTATGTAGTGGGTTCAGTTAGCAATAACATCTGTTTCATCCTGGAATTTTTTTAGGTAGTATTTAATTAGGTTTTGGCGAGGTGTTATCATCGTTAAAATTCCTTAAGATAAGAGTATTCATTGCTTTGCTGACCGAGACACAGTTGAGTGATCAAAAATAACTGTAAAGAAAGCAATCTGGGGAAACTGGTTATCTTTTCTGCAGTGGCAGACTTTCAAGAGACACAGACTACAAAATCCAAAATACACTGCTAAGAAAGGAGTATTTTTCTCTTCTTAAATAATGACAGCTTGCATGTATATCTGCAGGAAGGAACGTAAAGGCACAGTTCTAAACGTGTGGTTGCAGTAGACTTCTGAATAATGCTTGGACTATCTGTTACCCTGTAATTGCTACCTATCAAAACTGCATTGCATTAATATGACTGATCACCTTAGGTGGCTCAGGCATCTCCTGCTTCTGTTCTGCCCAGTGCCTCATTTTGAAGTACAATCATGTTTCTTCCTCCTGATGCATCTTCTCCCTCATACCAAATTGATAAAAGCCACACATTTGAACATAAATAAAATTAATGGAGCAATAAAACAAAAGAAATTGTATTCTACTAAATCCTCTCTGTTTGCTTTGCTTAAAAAAACAATACGTTACTCTAGGGATAAAGAAAAGCAGCACAAGACAAGCTTTGAATCGTGAGTTTCTTATGTGCTTTCCATCTCAAAAGAGGGAAGCATTCATTGAAATGCTTGCTGTAAGAAAACAAAACCAGTAAGTTAATTTTTGGTGCCCAACACTGACAGTAGGATGTGGAATGAGACATTTTCCAGTGCTGAACAAAAGTCAAAATTGTTGGAGAGGAAAGATGGCAAATTCCTTTCTTCATGGAAAATGTGAGTAATATAATTATTCTCTTCCAGACTGGAAATTCAGCCTATTAATGATTTATTCATTTTATCAACTCACCATTTCTGGCTGCAGAAACCGTCTTGAATTTTGCGTAACAAAAGTATATAATATTTAAAGTACAATATTTTAAAAATTATTTTTTAAATAATACTGCTCGTAGAAAGATGTGTGGCAGTGGCAACTTCCCTCCCCTTATTAGTAATTTTGATTGCAAGGTTGGCATCACCTCTTAATGAAAACTGGTGACCAAACCGATTTCAGGAGTAGCCATATGGCATCCTCTAAGGTCTTTTAGCTATGAATGAGACTGTTCTTCCCTCTTACAGAATTGCTCTGATATGCTTGAGGCCTTCAAATAACTCTGTTCTTCTAATCTGCCTGCAAAGACATTAATTGAAGGGACTGTACTAAGGTAGAGGGAGGGAATATGGACTTTTCAGGGATGCCCCTTAAGAAGAAACAGCAGCTGCCCTCCGTGGGTGGGCTCAGAGGGGTCATCCTGCTGCCCTCACCCACCTCTTGGGGGGCTGCAGGCCAGGCAGACCCAGACTGGTCCTGGAGGTGCATGGTGAGGGGAGGTGAGGCCCATGCGCTTCAAGTTTTAATCAGGTGAAACAGCAATTTGAATGCTGTAGGAGTCTCAGTTTTCTGTGCAAAGCTTTGCTGTATTAAAAATTATAGAAACAACTGGAAAACTATTAAAAACCCCCTCACTCTTACCTTACAAGAAAAAAAAATAAGAACAGAAACAACCCAATCTATTGTGCTTCATTAAACAGGGATTTAGAAATCCCCTTAATGATTTTTATTTTTCAGCTCATTTACCAAATTTTTGTCTTTTGGTTTTGTTTTTTTTTGTTAAATTACACAAGTTTGTTATTACACTTGAATAACAGCAAAAGAAAGAAAACAGAACCTGATTAAAATGAGAATTTCCTGGGGAATGTCACTTTACCAAAAGAACCAACTTTTGTTTTTTGAGGCATCACAGTATTAGATGCACATGCATTAGTGTCTAAGATATGAATAATGCGTATTAGAATTTTGTTTATAAATCAGGTTAGGTTGGTTTGAAATGGAAAAAATCTTGCTGATGGCCTAACATAGGTGAAGGTTTAAGGCAGCTGTTTTTCCTTTTACTTTTTAATCTCATTTGTAATTGTTGTTCTGTATTTGCCCTTTCACTCCTCAGAAGGGTTTCACTTTTTCCATACTAGTAGTGGCACTGACAGAAAGAGCAAAACTTGTCTTCTGTGTTGCAGAGGCTTTGTGCCGTCTCCATTCAGCAGTTTTAGCCTTTCTGCTTAGGCTAGGTGAGCAGCTTGTTCCCAAAACACCAGCAGAAACACCAAAGATGATGAGGGTGCTCCCCCCCAAATGAGTGCTAATAAAGAACTCTGCAAACAGATCTAAACCAAAGCCCAGAAGAATACTGTCTTCAGAAGCTGACTGTTCTTCTCTGGAATGAGCCCTAAGTGAAGCGCTGAGTTTCCTCAGCCTTAATCAATTTGAAGCAAGATGTCATAAAGTAATTGGGCTCAGCTTAGAAGAATTGCCTGGGATTGTTTCAGGCCAAACTGTCAAGAGCGAAGAGTGGAGTAATAGCTTATTGAACCTAAAACCTGAGCTCACCTTTCATACGTCTACATTCCAGTTTAAAGAGCTCTTAAAATCGCTTTCTTGTGTGCCTCTCAGCAGCACTCTGTGGGCAAATATATTCTTTTAAAGAATTTGCTTAGGGATGTAAATATGTGCTTTTTATGAATAAAGTATTTTTCTGAGTTGCATGGCCCTGTCCCCTGTGTCGGAGGGCTGGTTGCAGAAGCCCAGACGGCTGCGTCATCCTGACGGCGTGGCAGGGAGCACGGTGGGGACCGGGTCCTTGAACGGGGTTCCTGGCTTCTCCAGTAACCCAAATAGCAGCCGACTGAATGGGAGTCTTCAGGGAGGGGCGGGGGGAAATGTCATGTGGAAAATAATTTGCAGAGCAGACGCTATGCATCAGTTTTTCCTATTGCCACGCTCCAAATTCACTGGGTCTTTGGGTGTGTTTTTTGTTGTTTTTTCTTTTTAACGTTGCCTTTAGAAGAACACAAGGCTTCCTCTGGCTGAGGACTGAAGCTAGGTCAACTTAAAAAAAAAAAAATCAATTGCTAAATATTAGGCCAAGCTATATTAATATGTGGTTTAGATGAATAAAAAAAAAAAATAAATCAATTGCTAAATATAAGGCCAAGCTATATTAATATGTGGTTTAGATGAATCTGTCCTGCCTGTGCAGCATGCAAGGCAGCCTTGGGTAGCCATGAAATAGGGCCTGTATTAGTGGGCTGGGTTCTGGGTGCTGGAGCCCTTTGGGGTTGCTTGGCAGTTAATGCTGACTCTGGGTCGGGCGCAGCTCCCCTGCTTCCACCCTAAACCCATGGGAAGTGGGAGGTAACTGCTGGGAGAGCGAAAGAGGGAGTGGGACATAGGGGTGTTGATGACAAGCGGAGGGTGCAGGGCATAGGCTGGAGTTACACAGCATAAGCGAGACTTGGCATGTATCTTAAAAATTTTAGAGTGCAGATTGTGATAGGGATTGCTTAGAATAAAGGGTTTGTGTCTTTACTCTTTAGCTTCACTTGGAGGGAGGTATACCAGCTCTTGTGTGCTTTTATTGGTTTTATTCTCCTTTAAACCACTTTTGGAAAAGCAGTCTCAAAACTTAACTTGAGAGCAGCCAGGAAAATGCAGCGAAACAGTTGCAGGCTTAAGCTTTCAAAAAGCTGGCACAGGCACGTGTCCAGGCAAGTGACATCTTGACTTGGAAAAGCATGTGCCACTTCTGGTAGGGGTTGACTCAGGATCCTGGGGCCAGTCCTGAAGTTTTGAACCCTGCAGAAGTTCCTCTGATGCCAAGAGCTGAGCTGGGCAGGATCATGTTCGAACAGCTCCATCTATTTCTTTCCCCCAGGGCGCAGTTTTCATCCATCTCCTGTCCCTGAAAGGGACAAACCTGATTTTTTTTTTTTTTTTCCTTGTCTATTTGGAAGAAGAGAGAAGGACTGGGCTGTGTGGGAGAAGGCCAGGTCAGGAGAGAAGGGCTCGGGTAGGTGTCATGGTACAAAATGACTCAAGGGAACATACTCCCATTTTAGTGGCAGCAGAGCTGCTCATCTGTAACTGTTCCTATGCCTGTCACCCTGTGTGATCGAAATTATTTCAGCCACTTGCTGCAGAGCAAATGAAAGTGGATTTTCCCTTTCCATCATGTATTTGGTGCAGAGCTATGATTTTGTCTTATTGGTGTACTTGATGGCATATCATTGTGCTCAATATGTGTGTAGGAATTAGCATACGAAGGAATGCCTTCAAATGCAAGTGTGCTAGGGAGAGTAAAGAGTATGCTTGCTTTTCAGCAACAAAATGTGATAAATAATTTAGACCTGGGTTTTTCAGAACAGCAGCTACAGGTGAGGTCTATAAATATTCTTGAGAAGGAAATCAGGTGCCCAATTCCTCTAGGCCTTTGCTGTGGGTTAGTTCTGTGGTTTAAGTATATTGGTTAATTTAGTGGTGCAGACTCTGTGGATCCATGTCTGAAATCAGTTGTATATATTGCAGTATCACTATGAAGCACCTGGCTACTTACAGCTCAGTAACATAAGTTTTAATAGAAAATTCTAGTATATTATACCAATATTAAACTTGCCAAAACTGTGTGTGCCACACAGACTTGACTGAAAATCAGAGTTTAAAAAGTTGCAAAACCTGATCATGCATGTTTAAGACTTACCTGTTTTGCATAGCTGTTTCATCCTCCTAAAACTGGTGTCTCAAACATTGCACCTTCCCAACCCTTCTTGATCAAAGCTTGCTTCCTCCAACACCCTGGTGTGTGTTTTTACCAGGCAGCCATGGGGATTCTGTTTCTCCTGTGCAGCCCTGTCTCAACGTCTGGAAGAAAGGTTTTAACTTTTTTGGTCTAGAATCTGTAGATAATTATCGAGGGACCACAAAAGCTGGTAAAGAAGAGCAAGTTTGTGTGTGCTGTGGATGTATATGAAAATTCTTAGTGTCCACTGGAAAATCGGTAAGAGGTCACAGTTTGCAAAGACTGTAAATCATTACTTTATTAATCCATCAGGCCCTTTACTTTTGCCCACAAATTTTGCAAAAAAATAAAGGAATACAACATAGGCTGTGTTAGGAACTAAATAATCCCCTCCCCTCACACGTGCACTCTGTTATGAATTTAAACTGAACACATGATACCATTTGTATTTTATATATGTGTTCATTTCTTCTATTCTTTTTATTTTGACCAAAAAGGAACCTTTCGTGGGAGTTCAGGGAATTTATTTTAAATGATGTATTATTTACACAGTGGTAATGGCTCCTTTGTAAAGATGTCGTTTGAAACTTTTTAGCATGCCTATTATAATTTAAATTCACACACAGAGACTATTTTAAATGTATATTACAGTGTACATATGTATTTAGGGGCTTGTGTATATTATTTTATCCTAATGGGTAATCCATCTTTTCACTGTGTATTTAGGGACACTTAAATCCATGGATTATTCAGCAGTTGAGCATGCACATTAGCTCTGCAAGCTGAAATTGAGATGAAATGTTGCTGTGTTTAAAAAGAACAACACACCCAAAAATGAAGAGTAAATTAGTAAGTTGCCTTGTGCTGGTCTTGGGCAGGTAGACCGTCTAAGAATCAGACCATACATATTTTGTGCCTAGAGCTATTGCCTTGATGCCAGAAAAAAAAATGAAAGAAAAAACCCCTCCAGGTAAAACGTAGCGCTCTTCCTCCTCGCCTGTATTCTCTTTGCGTTCCCTTAAGGTTCCAGGCAAACAGTGAGGAACCTAAACAGTTTTAATTGAAGAAAGAAGGTTTCTCTTCACTCTTGGCAGTAGCTCTGCCTACTAGGAAAGCAGCAGAGCATTTTCTTTGTCAAAGCTGCTGTCATTTGAGAAGTAGTGGGAATTGGCAGGTTTGGAAAATGCTACTTTATGAAGACTCAAGTTTCAGGCTTCAATCTGGTCACCTTTTGGATGGAGGAATACCAGTGACAAGCTTCCTTCTGATCTCCTTTTCACGTGTGTTTTCGCTGAGACCAAGAAGAAACATGTTAAGGCTTGCTTGCTGGTTTGTTGTTGTTGTTGTTGGGTTTTTTTTTTAAACAGCCTACAAAAACAGAACTGCTGACACTTGGCGGAAAGCTTTGCTGTCTAGAAATAATACAAATTCTGCATTTTTCTCCATTTGCTTGTTTACTTCCATGAGTGCTAACATGAAAACAGCATCTTTCTCTCTGGAGAATCTGTCTGCTTGTGGGGCACTCGTGAAATGTAGATAATGATCCGTGCTGCTTATTCTTCAAGGAACACAAAGCAGCAGCTTCCAGGTACTAGTGGGCTGGTATCTTGTTCGTATTTAACAAAGCATACATTTGTATTTGAGGTGGGTCAGGCTTATGAAATAGAACCATACAGGTAGGGAAGCAGACTCCTGGCAGCGTGCGAGGCAGCTCTTTGCCTTGCTAAATCATCCTTTGCACAGAGGAGCAGTGTGTTCTCCTCGGGACACTGGAGTAGTGGCTGTTACCCACTAATTTTTCTTAAAAGAACTGTGAATGTTTTTGCTCTGAAGTCCCTTTGGGTATTGGGTGAATGCGGGAATGGTATTAAAGCTGGTGAGCAGCTAAAAGAACTGGAATATTGAAATCAGTTCAGGTGTGGTAGCAGAACTGAAGTTCATGAGCTGCGTGCAGGTGCAAAGGAGCATCTTAAACAGCCTTGGACAGCAGCCTCTGTGCATCGCCTGCAATCCTCCTAAAATCAACTCTTTTCGTATGCAAAAAGGAAATGGATTGGATTCAACCATCCCAGACAAGGCAGTTCAAGCAGTGAACACTCAAGCAGAGAAAGCAAGCATGTCCTGAAGAATGAGCTGCTTGCACCTACTGAAGTCAAGCAAGCAGATGTCTTTCTGCTCACTTGTACTCCACAAATATGGTATTTGCTGCTGTATAAGCAGCTATGCAAGCCAGTTTCTAGAGTATCTTTTAATCAAATGGCACAAAACTGTTAATCAGCACAAGCTATTTCAAGGAGGAGGAGGACATGCAGCAGAAAAAAAGCAAAGCAGTAGCTTTTACTTAAGTCTGCAGACTTGAGACATGGCCTCAGCCACAGTTTGTGTTGGCCCTCTGTAGATGGGGAATTGCAGTTGCTGCCATCTGAAACATTGGAACTTGCACCTGTGTCTTTTTTCTGGGTTTTTTTGGGTTGGTTTTTTTGCCTGGGATATTTTTTTATTATCTTTCTGACTATGCAGTTTTCTCGTACTCAGGTGCACCTGGAATTTCTGTTGGTGGCAACAGAGGGACTGCTATCATAGCAGTATTTTTCAGCTCTAGGCTGGTACTATTAGTCTGCTGTGAACCGCAGAATGGCCCAGACCATCAGTCCTGCTGATAGAGCAAATGCTATTCCCTCAGAGTCTGTCTTGCTGGAAGAAGCTGAGCTTAGTGAAGGGAACACCCAAACTAAAAGTCACCATTCTGCTCTTTTGATTTTTGACATAAACACTGCAATTAACTTTTGATCACCATCAATTCTCGTGTGCCCAACTCCACTGAAATGTTAATGTAAGATAGCAAAGGCATAGACATTTATCAGCTCTCAACCAAGTAATGCGTGGCTGTATGGTTGTCCTGCAAAGTGCTTTAGGTTTTTGACACTGATGTGTTATTTACCATTTTCCTAAATATGTCATAAAGTAGTGGCGAGTGAAGAGACAATGCTACCAAAGCATGAAGTGTCAAGCTTTTGACTGTCTTCAATGGGTCATTTTGATGGCTTTCTCCAACCCCCAGCTGTTCTGAATTAAATACTGTTAGGTAGATGTTACAGAATTTGCTTTCTGCATGAGCAGAGGGAATTTTTCCACCCCCACTTTTCAGCCTACTATTACCACTACAAGAGGCTTGTCATCCTACACTTCTTAAGGAAGCCAGATTTTTGGCTTGGGTTCAAACATATGTTTCTCTGCTGCTGCCTGCGTGCTCTCTGATCTGCCATTGGAAACCAGTTTCAACTGATGCTCTTCACCAAATTTCCTTCCCTCACTCCTGAAATGTTGCAAGCATGTGTGAACTGTAACCAGCGGCTTGACGAGAAAATTCACATGTCCCTCAGACCACTGAACTTTTGTATTTTATAGCCACTTAATAGATTTGTCAATCTGTTAAAAGATTATTTTTTTTTTTTAATCTATAGCAAAGTTGTCCTAGGCATCAGGAACCTGTACTAAAAAAGAAAAGCAAACTATTTATTAATAGCAGTATTATTATTATTTAAAGATCTAATGGAGAAATGATAGACTGTCCATTGGCTGCAGTGCATGAGTTTCAAGGACCTGAATTCCCATGTTAGCAATTTGTACAGGTTTGTGATGCTTTCTAGTCTGTGTGAACGTGACCTGCATCTAAATGAAAGCAGCTGGTGGAGGCATGAAGTGGAAAGCGTGGGGTTGAGACTCATAAAGACTGGCTGCTCCACTGGGCAGAGTGTGTCCTGGGACCTTTGTGTTCTCAGCTTTTGGAAGTTTTAATAACCAGTTTGGGGGAGTAGCTAAAGCAGCAGAGGTCTTGTCCTGTGAGATTGTAACTGTGCGGTGCTCAGATTGTTTCAACCCCTGATGAAGTGTCAGTCAGAGGGTGCACGGTGGGGTTATTGGAGATGTGTTTTTAGAAAGTACCTCTATCTAGGGGAGGGTAAAAAACCCAACAAACCAAAAACCAAAACCAAAAATGAAACTTTCTCCATGGCTATGTGAGAGGAGGCTTAAACTTGGCATGCTCCCAAGTCAGCTAGCTGAGGCATGAGGGGCAGACAGTAGTTAGTGCTTTGTATTTGCCCAGTTAGCAAACATTAGGAAACATTTAGCAGCTGCTTAGTTGTGTGAAGTCAAGGTTTATTGTGAGGTTTAGGTAGTCCTCCTTTTTTTTTAAATTTTGTTATAGGTAACTTCAGATACTGTATTAAAGAAGAAAAAAGGCCACTTCCAAAGTCCCGATAAACTGCTCCATGGGTATTTTTCTTTCCCAAATTCCCATCTTTTAGAATCTGCTCCTTGCAGGTCCTGCCTATAAATAAACCTGCTGCTTCTCCCTACTAATCCATTATTGCAACTTGCAGTCGGTGCCGCTGGAGTTCTCACACTGACCGTCAATCTCAAATTTGAGGCAGGGCTCTGCCCTGGCACTTCACTGCCAGCCCTGCAAACCAAGCTGTCCAGGGCTGCTGCAGGAAGACGGCGTTGCTCTTGTTCATTAGTGGTGATCAGCTCCTCCGCTGCGGACGCTGCGTTACAGTAATTGCAGAGGACTTGATCCATTAACTAAGCTCACGGTGACTTTACTGAGCCAGTTTGCACCCAAATTTCTCTAGTCCTGAATCCGCACCTTTAAATAGGGAAGCAGCTATCAAATGAACAAAAACATAAATTCAAGAAAGAGCAAGTTAAAGTTTAGCAGTTTTAAATGTAGCTCTTCTCCCAAATTTGGGGAGTACAGAGAGGTATTGGGTCACCTCTAGCAGTTTTTAGTGGATTTGTTCCAGCAATCGGAAGAACATACCCCCTCCTGCTGTAGCACGTATTTGGCAGACTGTGAAGTTCCCAGGAGCCTTCGCCTTACCTGTTCTGGGCATCACCTCTCTGTTCCTACCTTCTAGCTGCTAGCAGCTGGATCACAGCTTAATCTTCGTGTAACGGCTGAAACAGCAGGACGCATTTGTGCCAAAATGAGGCCTTTTCAAGTATTTATTTATTCAGGGCTAAGGTTTCCAAGAAGCCATGTAAGTATATGGTAGTGGATGTAGGTACATTGATAGGTTTTCGTAAGGCTTTACAAAGACTTGTGTAAGTAGATGTTGTAACAACAGTTTTATGCTTTGTTGAAAGTATTTGAGAAATGTTGGAAGAAAACAATCAGTTCAAGTTTAGTTTTCTGGGGATTTGTTTATGTTTTTTTAAGGGATATGCTTTGTATTGTGTTAGCAGGGTTTGTTCTTAAACTGGTACAGTTCTATAGTATTGGAAATTTTCAAAACAGAAAGGAGCTTCAGTTCGCTCTTTAGCCTTTCATTCAAGTAAGCAATTGTGTGCATAGCCAAAAATTTTGCTAGCAGGCAACAGGCTGTTTTTACTGATGCCGAGACCAACTGTGTTAATGATATCAGAGAATCTCAAGTGTACGTTTACTCCAGATCTCTGGGAGCTCTCAGGCCGACTGGAGGGGCGTTGTTTGCAAATACAGCCCTGTTGTCTGGGGGCTCCTGCAGTTTAAGGGGTTTCACTTCTCTTTTGATCACCACTTTCCCCCGTTTTGTTCTTGTTTTTGTTGCTGTCGGCGTTCCCTCTGGCCAAAGAGAGGGGGTGGGGGTGGTGATTTAAGGGAGGATTTTTGAAAGAAATAAGGATAAATATTTTCCAAATTATGTCAAAATCTGATACATTTTTCAGCAATCTGACATTCCAGGATGGAAGCAGGGTGGAAACATTGTGCTTCAACAGGCTCATCACGGTGATTTATGTAATGTTCTCCTTGCAGTTCAATGCCTAATCTACCAGATGATGCAGTTGCATGCTTAGATACATTTTCCAAAACCTTAAAATTTTTCTGTTCTGAAGGAACAGTAACAACAAGTTGATTGGAAAGAACAACAGAAAGAAACACCCATTAAAAAAATCCATGCTCTTTATGTCCCAGGAGTGAGTGTGGGCAGGGCCTTGGCAACTTTTTTTTTTGGCATTGTCACCCCACCGAATTGCCTTGGGCAGTGGTCTATCAGATTTCCAGACAGCAGCAGCAGCTCTAGCTGGCAGACTTCACAGCTAGTGCATTGCTTAAAGTTAAGGGAAGGCTTTTCAGGGAGTGAAGAAGGTGGATAGTTTTGAAGTCCTCAGCAGTAATGAGAGATGTTTATTACTGAAGAAAACTGTATTGGGATTTTGTTTGTGTCTTTGGTCTAAAATTAAGGACTAATTTAAGTGTAGCTCCAAAAAAGTGGAAAGCTTTGTGGTTGGAAATGTGGGTCAAGGAAAATGGAAAGGACTTGTTCAGGATCTCAAGCTCTTGACTCTGACAAACCCTTGCCTTTTTGTTCCACGGACCTTCTCCAAGCCTAAATATTAATGTTTCTTTCTTCCAAGTGCTCCTCCTGACTTGACCTTTCTGCTTGTACTGATAAAACACTGTCCAGGTCCTTCTCATCTCTTGATGGCCTCAAGCCTCTCATTGCTGATGTCTTTGGCATAGGTATTATACCTGTACTTTCTCTGCTCTGCTTGCACAGTTGTTCAACATGCAATTTAGACATAACCTCTCTGGCTCATCTCTGGCTGTGCCATCACTGGAGTTGCTGCATTTGATTAAAAAGAGGAAGGGGACCACCTTCAGAACTAGTGAGTGTGAGTAGCAGGCGAGAGGTTTGTCCTAGAAAAGTCCGTGCATTTGCTGAGTGGGGAGATCTCAGCCGAATCCCTTATTCATTCTTCCATTACCCGGCCTGCCTTGGCTACAGGTGTTCTGATATCAAAAAGGCTGGTTACTCTACTGGTGGCAGTACATGTTTGCTTTATCTTTAACCTGACAAGCCATTTGTGCTCCAGGGCATGTGTAAGAAGAATTAAATGCAAACAGTCAGAGTCCTCTGCAGGTTAGAGACAAGAAAGATAGTGCAAAGGGATTAAGGATTAAAGGGAGAACAGCCATAAGCGGGATTGAAGGTTCATTTATGCACTTGGCTCCAACTAGATAAATATTTATGAGCAAAGGGAATGGACGGTTGTAAGAATGTCTGGGGTTTGTATAAGCAGAGCAAATATAAAATTCTTGAAGATTTTGGCACTATGGATGTTCAGAGATACTTTTTTTTTTTTTAGCAGTTTGAAGGAGTTAGGAACACAGATCCCATTAAAGCCCTCATTAGCTAGATATTTATGGCTACTCCGGTTCTCTTCTAAAGTTAGAAAATATTGTATTTCTTGATTGAGCCATATTTGATCTGCTTTTGATACTCTTTTCGCTTGCTTGTCTTCAGAGTAAGTTTTCCATTCATGGATTTTCCCTATGTTATGTATATAATGTACTACCCTCACTGCACAGTATATTTTCCATTCACTGTGTAGATACTAACAGAATTAAGTAGTGCATGCTGAGAGGGCTCTTTGACCTGGGATTTTTTTTTTTTTTTAAACAAATGGAAAAAGCATTGAGGAGAGTGGGAAATCTGCTACCGATGGAGGTGAAAGGAAGATTCTTTGAAAATGAGGTGGTGACAATAGTCCAAATCTCAGCAGATTCAGGGAGATACTTGGGTAAGGGCTGCAGGCAAGTGGGGCATGTTTATTGTTTGCCTTGAAGTATTAAATGATTATGGGAGAGTATGCCTGTGCTTACAGTGGTTTGATGCTTTGGCTTCTTGACTGGCAACAGTCATTTGTGCAGTCTTGAGTGTCTAGGTTGGATTTAACCTGCCAACTTTTGCTAGACAAGATAAAGGTTTTACACTGACATGGCTAAAAACATTGGCAAGCATGACGAAAGCTCATTTATATAATTTTTTGTGATAAGTCGTCTTATGAATGTATTCAAAACCTGACTTTGCAGAGATGAGTCAAATCATCATTGCAGGAGTGTTTAAACAAAAACTTTGCATGCGGCCGACATGCAGCTGTAGTACTTTCAGAGCTATTACTGGAGCTAAAAGGAAAATGAGGCGCTTTGCCTGGCCTGTATCGCAGCCTTGCTTTGAGAAGTCCTCGTGGCTGTTCCTGTCAGGCAGGATAAGGGGCTTGTCAGTTCCAGTGACACGAAAGCCACTGAAAAATGACACAGCCAAATTTGCCAAGTACTTTCCTTGGTGTTTCGACAGTAGTGGTGGAGAAAATGTAAGGAAGAAAAACCCCTGGTGTGAACGCAAACTCCTTGCAGAGTCGCGTGGGACTGACATATGAGAGAGCTGTCAGCCTCTCCGGGGCTGGATGTTGTAGCAGGCTCCCAGTCTGCTGCCGGGACCTGCTCGCCCAGGCTCACCGCCTGCTCCCTGGCTTACTCCAGGCTGCTCCTGCCAAGTACAAAGAAAAGCAACACCGTCCTTCCACCTGGGGGGGTGCTCACTGGGGGGGATAAGGTGTTATTCAGGCTCCGGCTACTGGGTAATATGCAAAGTTGCCCATGAAACTGCCATTTTATATTGATTTCCTACACCCCTGTGTGAATTTATCATTAACAGCTGTATCATGCTGTTCTTGTGAGAAATTCCAGGTTGTCACCCCTGGGAAGTTTGGCCAGGGCTATCTTCATAAAGCTTCGGGAAGTGGGAAGGGGAATCTTAAGCAGGGATTTAATTTCTCTACATGTGGGGGAGTTAGAGACACCTCTTCTGCAGCTAATCATAAGTTTTCTTTCTGCTTAAATTGAATTTTATGCCTTTTATTTCCATCCTTAGTACAGAATCTCAACACTGACAAGGACTGGTCAGTCATACCATCACTGTTCCGTAGGTGAAGTTACTTTTGTTTTCATTGGTGTCATTGATTCATTAATATTATTTTAATGTTATGTGGAAGCTGCAATATTTCAGACTTCAAAGGCACGACACTTCTTCAGCTGGATTCTGTATCAGATGGGGTTTTGTGTGGTGGTGCAAACTTGTTGAAGAATTGAGTTGTTAACCATAAGCACCCAGGGCCCTCAGTTTGGGTCATCACTCTTCACAAGGAAGAACGAACCCCCCCTAAGACAAAGAAGGATGTGCCTCGCTCCTGAGTCACCCCAGTCTTTGTGTGCTGGTGAGACTCCACAGCAGACCAGAAATCCTTTTAAAAATATCTCACTAGTGTGGAAAATAGGCATCTTTCTTTATGGTATGTTGAGGCAGCAAAAATAAATTTCACTCTTTTCCTTGCACTGGCTGTTTAGACCCCTGAGTCGCGTTTAAAGTATGTGGTTTCCAGATCTTAGGTTTGGAGTGGCTCAAGATCAAAGTTATTTTAAAGGTTAAGCTACACGTGATTTTATGCCATCAGGAGCACTTCTTAAAGAAGAAAATTTGCTTTGATTGAGAACTAGCAGCAATCGAAGAGACAAACGGTAGAAATTTTCATTGACTTCTGCACAGTGCGAGCGGGGCGGTGCTGCTGGGAGGGAGAGCAGTGCGGTGGTGTCACAAGGATGAATTCTGAGTTTTGAACCCAGAGGATTCAAGTGTGTATGTTTCGATATACACTGTATCTGAACATTGTGTATCTAAAAATGTAAAATTGTGCTGTTTCCTCAGAGCGTTCCTTGCATCCCTTTTCTCATGTTTGCTTGCTGATCAGGGACTTACCTCGAACAGGGCTTGTGGAAACATGGTATTAGCTGTGGTTGTGGCTTTTCTAAGAGGCTATGGAGCAGCAGAAAGAGTTGACAATTATGATATTTTGATATAGAGAAATGTAATTTAAGCACAAAATGGGGAGTGCAAGGGTCTAATTGGTGGCAAGTGGAGGTACTGGCTGGTTTCCTGAGCCATCATTTTGTGGAGATGTAGAAGGAGGGGTACATTTCATCACTGCACCTCACCATCTTGTCTGGATGACCTCCTGCCCCTTCTCTACCAGAGCAGCAAGCCCTCATTTACAGTGTACAGTTTTCTAGGATTTAGAAGAAACTATGGAATAACCCTAGAAAATAACCTGTAATATTACAGATCAGCAAGCATACTCTTGAAACACCTTATTTTCTCCAAGTAGGACTGCAAAGCGTGGTTGTCCTGTGCAGCTGCATGCTGTGGGTGGGGTGAGGCTTGTAGCTGCACGGTGGAGCTGGCTGAGCTCATGCTGGGGCCGCTTGGCGCTGTGTAAGCAACGGGGCATGTCTTGCACGGTCTTGTAACTCTGCTGTCGTGCTCATTTGGAGAGCGTTGTTCTCATTGCACTTAAATCTCCTTGCATTACAGATAATCTAATTCTATCACGTTAGGATTAGGGGACCCCACTGAGAAGGGTTAAGAGGACCACCTGCTCTGTGTTTCAAAGACATAGCCCTGGTTTGTCTAATCTGGTGAAGGCCACCCTACATAACCCTGCGGAGTTTCTTCTGGGAGCAGGAGCTTTGCCATCCTGGGCTGGATGTGCTGCCAGTGCTCCCCCAGGCACGCTAATGTGCCAGGTTTGTGACACCACAGCCAGCAGCAGCCACCAGATGTGCAGCTCTGCTCTCTAGAGGGGCAGCGGCAAAGCAGGCAGTAGGATGTGGACCCTTGAACACTTAAAATAAGCTTTAGGCTATCTGCACGGTAGTTGGTAGCTCTGTTTTTCTCCGAGATCTGTTGCAATCAGCTGTGAAAGCCCCAGATATTGGATTCAATATATTTTGAAGTTGAGTGGTTTTGTCCCAGTTTTATTATTTTTGTTAATGCAGATATTTAATAGAAGCAGCATGAAAATTGGATTCAAAACTATCTAACTGGAAGGTTTCAAAATAGGGCAGGTGAAAATGAAGCAGCTTCTAGAAGGTATGTTTGTAGTAGGTCCTTAGCATAGCACTATTTAACTTCTTTTAATCAGTGACCTGGGGGGGAAAAAAAAACCAAACAAAACATTACTCATGAAGTCCTCAGATAACATGCAGATTAGGTGGAGTGCAAGATAAGGAACAGGGCCTGAGTGCCTGGGATTGCTTGGTGAACGCTGTGTTCTGATGCAATAAAATGCCATGCTCTAGAGACAAGATGAGGGCCCTTCTTGTATAATGAGGAGATGGAGGAGGGATAGCTGTCTCCTGAGAAATGGCTATCCTGAAAGAGGCTTGGGTGTCAAGATAGATAACCATCCAAACTTGAGTTTTCACAGCCTAGCTGTGCCCAAGATTGAAATCCTTGAATGTATAGACAGGGAAATACTGAGTTGAGTAGGTCTACGACAGTTATATAGCCCTATATTTGGCATTGGCACAAGTGTAACCTGAATACTGTACCCCATCCTGGTGCTTGGAGTTCAAGAAGGATGTTTAAAAATCAAAGAGACTTCAGAAAAGCGCCGTGAGAACTGTTAAAGAATCAGAAAATCTGTCTGGCGGGGAAGGGCCCCAGGAGCTCTGTCTGTTTTATTGTAGGAGGGTAAGGGGTGACATGATTACAATTTATAACAGCCTGTATAGGGAAGAGAAATTTGATAATGGAGAGCTCTTCCGTCTGGCAGACAAAAGCGTAACGAGATCCAGTGGCTGGAAGGCTATAACATTGATACATTTAGACTAGAGATAAGCTGCAAAATTTTACCAGGATGAATAATTAACGACTGCAGTGGTTTTTCAAGGGTTGCGATGAGCCCTTCATCTCTGGGTATCTCTGAACTGAACCTTTTTAAACAAGAGGCTGTGTTTCATTCTGGGATTAATTCAGACAAGTCCGGTGGCCTATGTTGTGGTAGCAAACCTGCAATGAAGAGTTTTGAGGCAGTAGATTTTTCTGTTAAAATAGTCTGGGGATGAATTCTGTCCTTAGTTACACCCAAAGAGTCAATGCTGCTGCCAGAGTATGTGAATTTTAAGTGCTTTGTGTCCTTTCCATTTTTCTACGTTCTTCTCAAAGGTCTTGAACGGTTACAGCTTGCAGGTGCTGCTACAGGTCTCGCTAGGAAAAGTGCATTTTTGTGGTTAGTTGTATAGCAAAGGGAAGCGGATCGTTCTTTCCCTGTCATGCTGCTACTTCTCAAGATTCAAAACCGTTGGGGAAGCAGCGTTTGCTGTTTTTTCCAAGATGTTGTAGTTGTATTTTGTAAGCTGATGGACGCTCAGTAGGAACTTTGGCAATGGGAGAGATGGGGACACTTAGCACCTTTAATGCATTGGTCCCTTTTGTTTGCAGTGTGGAGGGTTTGTATTGAACTACACTGATGTACATTTGTGCTGAAGAATCATCTGAGCCTTCACTTTTTACCTTGCTGTAGAGGATCCTGCCTGCCTGCCTCCCTATCCAGCATTTCAGGGGAATATATTAGCAACTGACATTAATGTTGTGGAGAAAACATTGTGATATAGGTGCATTAAAATTGCTAGGTCTCTGAGCACTCTAATCTCTTCTTTATGACGTTTGTGCTTGTTTTTCTTACATGTCACCAAGTGGGTCATGACTCAAATTTAACCAGCGCTGTTGTTAATGCTGCAGCAAGTCTTCAGCGGGCTATTTTTAGCAGTCAGGGCTGTTGTTGAGAGCTTGCGATTGCTAAAAATGCCTTGGAATGATTTCACAGGCGATACTGTCTGTGGTGGAATTTGCGCACCAGCTGTCTGTCTTCAGGCCAGTTGATTGTGTTGACACGTATTCCCTGTGATTTGTCATCTCTGACTCCCGCTTTGCGATGGCTGTGACAGGCGTGCTATCAGTGTCTGATGGGAGAGAGTGAATGAGGGGGTAAGTGACAGCAGCAGCCTTATTACTGACAGCTTGGGAAACACGGAGATCGCAGAGAGGACTTTGGCCTCTGCTGATATTTGATTTTTTCCTTTATCACCCCGTCTCGTGAAGCGCACCTCGTCACTGCCATCTTCCCCGGGAAGTGTCCATTCCACCGCTGAGGCCTTTTCTTGGATCCCCTCAGCAATATTTTAAACATTTTCCCGACTTAAGTGGCTTCCTCCGGGCAGAACAGTTGCTGAGCTTTATTTTGTTGCTGACGGTGGTCTTGTATCCTAAGGTTCTCATGTAAGCCAAATTTTTGGAGAGAGCGCGCCCCAAGGAACAAGGCTAAAAGGTGGGATCACTGAAAACTGTGGTGCTGGCTTTGACTTGGCTACTAACTTCTTTTGCAGTCTGACCACGTTTGATTCAGTTTTCCCATCAGAACTGACAGGGTAGAGGAGAGGTATGAGATTTGTACGTGAAGTGATTAAAATATTAAAATTGATTACCTCCTGTATATCCTGGGTAGTTTTTAACCTTCAAAATAAAGAAGGATTGCTAATAGTGGTAAGTGCCCTCACTCCCACGAACATAATACATACAGATGTGAAACTACACCTGTGACTATTTTCTTAGTGAAATTACTAGTTCAGTTAGTGAAATAAAAGGGTGTTAACTCTTATCCGGGGATTTCAAGGTGTTTAAGTCCTGGAAGTCCAGCATCGTGGCATGCCTTTGTGTTTTGTGGCTGAGAGGTGAATCAAGGCTGCTGCGATTAAATTACTACAAATTAATTTCAGTTTTTTCTGTTTTATAACAAATCCACTGACGAATGCAAACAGTACAAAAGTTTCAATTCGCAGACCTTCAAAGCAGCCATTTGCTGCATTGTCTCTTGAATTATAATCTGAAATACCCCACCAATTTTTTTAACGTTACACATATGTGGATTGCAAGTAAGTGTAAAAATATGCAAGGAAGGCAAATAGGCAGCCAGTAATGATTTATAATGCTGTAGTCTTTTTGCCTCCAGAGACCTAGATTCAAATCTTGGCCCAAGCCTGAAGAGGAAATGAGTTTGGTTTTAGACTAATTCTTAGTGGATTTTTGTCCACATTACAGATGATGTGTGGCTTATCTGGCAGTCAGAAACTTTCCTTGAGTAAAGGCTGAATTGGAGAATGTGTTTTAATAAGGTTTAATGGGGAAACGTGTCTGTCTGGATGAAGCTCTGATCAATTTGGCATCACTTGTCTTTATAAGCACTAAGTTTGGCAGAAATTTAAAAATAAAAAAAGAGGAAGGACACACAAAGTGTTAGTAGGGGGTGTATTTATAATTTGCTATAGAAGAAAGCACAGTCTCTCATCACGAGTTTGTAATGGTGTTTGTACCATCTTGGTTTTTATATCTAGTATTGTATTTCTGTTCTTTAGCTCGTGAGTTTTGCCACATAAGAGAGCCTCTGTTCTAGCACAAAAGAATCTTTTTCTTTCTATGTCAGTCTGAGCCAGACACAGAGTTGTCTGTCCTGAAGGTGAAGGGACTGCACCAGCAGCAATAAGTAACGCTTGAAAGTCCCGTGCACATGGCTCCTAAATAATTTACTTGGCAGGTAGCTTCTGCTTCTGCTCGCTCTTTAAAATGCGTGCGTTATCTGGGAGCCTGCTTGAGGCTTTTTGGTTCTGAATTCTTGGAATTGATTTCAGAGGAAGGTGTTTGAATTGTGCCTAAAATAATTTATGCCAGAAAGAGCATTTGGGCAAAAAAAATGTTTGAGACCTTAAGCCATGGGGGGTGCTGCTGCTTCATGTTGCAAAGGTGATGCGGAGGGCTCTCAGCTGCACAGGGTCTTTGCTTCTGGCTGCCCAACAGCTGGATTTCTTTGTGGGCAAACTTGCTGGAGAGCCCAGATAGGTTTTCTTTAGTGTGCATGAAAACTGGGGGGTGGGGGTGGTGGAATGTGTCAAATTCCTGCACTACCCTCAAAAGAAGGACATCCTTCTTAGCCCAGGTGTTTGGAAAATGATCTTTATTTCCTCTACTATTCCCTTCCCAATAACGATATTCTCTTCTCAGTGCTTCTCTTTCAGTGACTTACCCATTTTTACCTTGGCTGAAGGCTGAGATTAACTGCACAGGCAGCCTCAAATTACATATATCAATATTAGGAAAAGGTCCCAAATGAAACCTGCTGGGGAGCAAGCAGCAAGGGGAGGGAAGGCAGGCAGGGAAGTTATGTTGGACCGACTGACTGAGCAACTTGTCAAAAATTCTGTGATACAACTACCCCTGCTGCCAGGGAGGTGAGCACAGAACTATTTTTGGGATTCCCCTGACTCTTTTTGTCACTTAGTAAATTAACCTCATGATTTGAATCCAGACACTTGCTGCTGCGGAATGAAGAAGAAAAGCAGATTTAGGAAGTTGCTTGTTGGCAACTTCAAGTTGCAGTTTTGCAACTGGTTGACTTTGTGCTCTGCACTGGGATCAGGGTGATCTGAAGCTGTTCACACGATTCGTCATGTTTAATTTTTAACCTGTTAATATGACTAATGCATGAACTAGTAATTTGTGTGTTTTAGCATTTGCAAGTCTTTACGGCCCAAAGGTTCGCTTCAGATGCGTGTTGGTGATCTCCAGGAGCTGACCTACCTGGATTTTTCTGTGTAGTTGTTGGACAGAACAAATTTGAGTCCTGTGTTTCTTGAAGTTGGATATGAACTGGTTCATTTATTTAACAGGTTATTTATACTCTTTGGGTTTGTCTACTAGGAGTGGTGTCTGTGATGAAGAAAGAAAACGCAGTAGTATACCTTAATTGATTAACGTGAAGGCAAGTGCGTCAGGCGTTCTAAAGCAAATGCATCCACTGCTTCTAAAACAGTGTTTGCTATTTAGTTATTGCTATGAACCTCTGAGTTTGTGCTGATTTATAAATTAATCCATTTAACCTGTTACAAAGAGATTCAGACCTGGAGTTTTCTGTATTGATTGTAAGTCACCGTGGCATATTCCGAGCATCAGGAATTTCTGGTTCCTTTTGATAGAAGGAACTCATAAAAAGGTGCAGTGATAGGAGTTTCTTATTCAGATTTCTAGTCACTTAATACAAGCTCTGACTGATAAGGGTGACTGGAAATAAGTCTATACATTTTACTGCAGTGTCCTTAAATATCCTTAGCACTGGAGCAAAGGCCTATGAGTTTATTTAAAGAATATGAGAGCATTTGGATTTGGTGACCTTTTTCAGTCAAACTCTGGTGGAGCTTCGTCATCTCTTCTGAATGAGATGATTTGACCTTTATCAGGAATTTAAAACCTCTGGACCCAAAAGAAGGATCCAAAAAATCTACTTCTTTCAGAGTAATTATAAGTATGTAGCTAGATACAGCAGTACCATTTCTTTTTTAATTGGAGTAATTTGCTCTGCCCAAATATGTGCAGATTCTCAGCATTATTAAAGCAGGCTCAAGTGAAAGAAAATTCCTGGGGTGTTTCTTGTTGAAAGTAGTTGCAGAAATTGTATTTTTCACAATATACCAGTTTTTGTCTTTATTTTCTTCACAGTTAAAATGCTTCCCTATGGAATCCAGATGGGGGTAACCAGCATGGTTATTTACACAAATAACTTAAAACATGCATCAGAAGAAAAGATGTGCATTACTGTGCAGGATCAAGCTTTGCAGGCAAAGATCCATTTTTTTCTCCACCCATAAGGAGGTTACAGGGGTCTTAACACAATGAAATCCTGTTTCCTCGCTGTTTTCTAGACCCAAACACAAGGTAAATCAGCTGCTTCTGCAAAAGTGTTCTTTGGGGGGAGAATGAAATCCACACTGCTGAGTGAGTAAATTCAACTGGAGCAGATTTCCTCTGCAGCACACAAGTACTTTGCTTGCTTGTTTTAAGTCTACAGCCCTTAATAACCCCCTTAATTTTTGTGTGGTTAGCTTTAATTCACAGTTCTCATTTTTATTTGTTTATTTTTTTAAAATGTCCTTCATCTTTGTAACCAACAAGGTGCATTAATCCTTTCTGTACACATAGATTCATAATCTGTTGTCGAAAGTAGTATCCTTTCCTTTTTAGGGATCGGATGCCAAGAGCAGAGAGTTTGGGATTCTTCCTGTTTCTTCAGATCGCTGTGGTGCTGGTTGATACTGTGGTTTTTTCTTCATTGGATGTGGGATAAATCACTTAAGTACTTACATAGCCTGTCTGAAAACTCTGTAACCCAACATAATGGTTTTAACTTTGTGATAAAGGGTTACTCTTCTTTTAACAGATAAGAAACAAAGGCAGAGAGACTAGGGATGCAGATTCATTATCCTTGTGGGATTTTGCTGCAGCAGCTGAAGGTGATTTAACTGTGATCAATTTATAGTTTACAGTAATCCATCAGGTTATGAACCGCAGGGGCTGTGGGCTGGATAAGCTCTCTTCTGTCAGCTGTACTTGCGGAGTGGTAAATTCCAGCAGAAGGGCAGGGAGGAGTCAGATGATAGCTCTTTCAGCCACTGTAATTAAATCTAGCAGAGATCACAGATCCAGAGCATTAAGGACACACCTGTGCATCATTCAGTGCTGAGACTCGCCCAGCTAAAGGGATAACCCAGCTAGCTTGGTGTGGACGACAAGTAGCATGCGTTGCTGATGCAGTGCCACAGAAATGTGAATTTTCTGTGGGAATTCTGCACCTTCTGTTAACGCAGGCTGTTGTGGTGGTGTCCTGCACATCGCAGTCCTATGGTGCCTGCCAGCATAACCAGCACGGCTCAAGCCAGTCACAAAATTGTCCCAACCAAGCCCCAAACTTTGTGCCTTTCAAATGCTGGTGCTCCAGAAGCATTGTACTTGCCTTTCTGCTAGGTGCTTGTTCAGCCTGGAGCCTTGGGAAGAGCTTTGGTAATGGTTTTCCTCTGATGGTCCTGAAATTTCAATCTCAATTACTTTCAGCTGCACTTCCCGGAGAACTGTGCTTCCACAGTACATGCTAAATTGTTTGGAAGGACTACATATGCCTCAGGATCAAAATGCAACAGGAAACGTCAGCAGCATGTCTAAATAAACATCTCTGTCTCTCTTACAAGAGTGTTTAGCAGCTCTGTTGGCAGATGTTTCTATAAAATGTTAAATACTGTGCTTTCCAAACCTCCCAAATGTTTGTAATCCAGTAAATAGAAAAGGACAGGGAAACCAGCTGAGGAAGGTGTGTCAAAGAACGGGAGAACCCTGAAGAATTAGTGGCTCTTCAGAATCAAAAAGTGAAATTGGGTCCTGGGAATTAGTATTTCATTGATAACAGTGGGGTTTTAAAATTACTTGTTACTGAGATGCATTATTTAAGCTGTGCAGAAGTACAGAAGGTGACAGGGGTTGGTTTAATGCAAATAAGGGCCTTTGTGAATATTGTGTGAGTTTAATATATCAGGAGTTCCTGTACACATCTTTGTATCAGTAGCCCAATGTATTTATCTACCAAGTTTTAGAAGTGCAAAACCTGAACAGAACGTAGTGGTTTGATGGTTGGGTTTTTTTCATCGTGGATCCGTTGCATCCTCTTAAAATGCTAGTTTAATTTTTCAAATTATTTTTATTTTGATGTGCTAGGGGGAGAAGGGGCTTACTCTTTCTTTTACAGTTCCCCTTTGCGTTTTCTATCTCTTCAGTCCTTTGTCACACAGTATGTTTCCACTCAAGCTCAGGGTATCATTTGTTTAAAAACTTTTCAGTGACTTTGCTGACTGAGGCAGTCACGGACACCTCGTCCTCCGCTTCTCAAGGTCTGCTGTCTGCTGCATGGTGTCAGTTCTGCTGTCTCTGTGGCTACCTGGGGAACTGGGTCAGCAAACTGGTCCAGCTCATTGTGCTGCTGCCCAAATGTTTGTGCTGGTGCTGCATCAGGGACTGCTAAAGCCATTTTGAGTGGGCCCACGGGTGGCTGCATCACCCCTTCAGCTGGGAAGGAAGGAGAAAGGCTTTCCCAAGGTCATTCTCAGCAGGTGATGGGTAGCAAGGATGGGGACCCAGCGTGGGGCTGCAGAGCGCTGGCCCTTGCACCACCACCACCTTACTGACCAGCAAAGACAATTAGTGCCTTAATTCTAATCTCCCTGGGTGCTTCTGCAGTCTGTTTTTCTTTCAAATGCTTTAAATGCCAGACCTGTGATACTGTGAAGTACCGTAAAGTAAGATTAGATAAGGGGATGGACGTAGCAAGTGGGCGCCGAGGGCAAAGCTAGTGGAAGTTGCCTAAATGAAACCTTTGCATGGGGACGGTGGCACGGTGGCGGCTCAGCGCTGTGCGGGGAGCAGCGGGGCTGTTTGTCTGCGCGTCCGTCCCTGTGTTTCTCAGCTCTGGAAGGAAGCACCGCACCACGCGTCGTGCTTTGTGCTTGAGGCAGGCGCTGGGGTGCTGAAACCAGATCAGGCGTTAGGGGATAGAGCTGGGAGAAGGCCCTTCACTGGGAGTTTCATCACCTGCAAAATCAAGGAAGGAATAATTGGCTCATTCTGTAAAGCCAGTTGATATCTGTGAATGAAAAGCAGGTCAGGCTCAGAACAAGGTTTGGCTACTTTGTGTAAAATGCTGGGTTTTTAGAAGTGTTTAAGTATTTCTTTTCCCATCTGTTTTACAGTTGCCAAACAGATTTCCTAATGGCTTAAAATATCAAGACCAGAACAAAGGGTTAACTCCAAAGCTCATGACTCCTGTTAAGTTTGGCCTGCAAACCTAAAGGCCCTTTTTACAAGAGCTTATTATTTGTTTGTTGCCAAACGTACGTACTTATTTATTTGTCCACCTGAATTGTTGGGCTAATAAGAAAAAAAAGGTGGTTAATGCTTTGTTGTTTGTAATAGGTGTAGTTGGGATGAACAGCCAATGAACTTCCACTATTTTAACACATACATGAAACTTTTAAATGAGTTCATGAGGGAATTTAAAACAAGGATAAAAGATTTTCCCCATGGCACCTTTGGAGAAGGCATAATCAACGTGCAGTCTGTTGGGATAGTGGAGGATACTTAACACTAAAGAAAAATGATGTTTTTATCTTCAGAGTTCCCAAAGACTGTTGTTCAAAGTTTCTCATTCACTTGAAACTTCTTCGTCAAATGCCCTTTTTGTGCAGGGGAAGTGACTTTCTGGTGTGCCTGGTTAAATAAAAACTTAAGGATTGAAAACCACACATGGTTAATCTGCAGTGTTCGGTACTGTAATGCCAGATAGGAAACGGTCAGAAGGGCTTGTGCGATGCTGTCAAGTATCCCAGCAAAGAGGAAGGACAGAAAACCAACTCTTAGATGCCTTCACTCTTTAAATGAAAGAATCAAGAATAGTAAGTGGGAGTCTGGCCGGCTTCAGTATTTGATAGTGACCGCCTTGCTGTGGACCATCAGTCGGAGTCACCCCTACTTGGCATGCTGATATTTGTTAAAAGGTATGTTCCGGTCTCTGTGGCTTTGAGATTTTGGATATCCAGGGAAGTGGAGTTGTCTCTCTCTGAATTTGTGTTCGTGACAGTGCTTTCTGTTCCCCTCAGCTTTCTGAAGCAACACTTCAATGTGTTCCAAGGAAGAAAGCATTCACTGTGTGGGAAAAAATATTGCTGTGGGCCCAAATCAATGGGAGGACCCAGGGGCATGGACAGTTAAGAAATCCCTTTGAACTCATTTAATAAGGAAATTGTTTGGATTTTAAGCTTGATCTCTTTAGATCTGAAACAGGAACCTTTGATCACATTTTTAGGTGTAGTTTCCTCCCCAATGACAGCTAGGATTTTTAAGTTCCTTTTAATCCCCCAACCTTGACACAGCTGGGGTTTTGGTGTATCAGAGGATTACCCATTTGAATGGACTCTCCCGCTGGATCCACAGTGTGATCAAATCAGGCTAGCCTATGTTCACATGTGTCTCCTGCTTTTGGGACACTAACCTTCAGGAAGAAGACAAGGTAGGTAGGTAGGTCCATGTTTTCTTAAACTGTAATAGCCGTTTTGTCAGATCTCTCAGTGATTCCTCTTTTTTTGAGTTGGCATAAACTGAATTAATGATTGTTCTCTCTTTTCCACCACTGTGACTCTCCTTATCTCGGTGGAGTTAACAGCTGCATAAAACCATGTAGGTGAATGCAGAATTGGATGTTAGATGTTATGTGAGACATCCCACTTGTTCTCTTGGACAGATTGCTATCCGTGCTGTTACCTAAGTTTTCTCATTTCCTTGCTGCCAAATCGTCACTTAAATGCTCGAAACTGAATCTAGAAGAATCTGTGCATTGCGTTCTGGGAGTGGGAGAGAAGGAAGGAGTGGCCTGTGCCATAGCTGGGAGGCCAAGCTTTAAGAAGCTCTAAGCCATAGAATAACATGTTGGTTTTGACTGCCGTGTGATGCCAGGAGAGCGTCATGCGAGAGTGAATGTAAAAACAGAGGTGGAAAAATCAGGCTTTTGAATTTAGGGATTAAGCTTCGGGGCAGGGGAGGAAATGCGATACCCTCTGCTTGGAATCTACACCAGGAAAAGCATTTTGGTTTTTTTTGTACCACTGGTAATGGTTTCTACAAACAAAACAAATGTTTACCTGGATCTCACATGTACGAGAGATTCTCAGCCCTCATATTGCCCTGAAGTCCCTTAACTGGCCTCGTGCTTCCAGCGTGCTTAGCTGGCTTTGCAAACTCTGAAGAGATTTCAAGTCCGTGTTGCTGCACTGATATGTCACTTTATCTGTCAGCCAGGACTCTCTTCTGTCCTCTTTGTATACATGTGCCCATGCTAGCCAGATGGTGCCGGATTTGGGTGCCATCCAAAGTAGCGCATTAGAAAGGCCAGGTTATGTGTCGTATTTCAGAAGCCAAGAAGAGCTGCCCGTTCTACTCTTTTGGTAACAAACAGCTTGACTTAATGTATCGATCATGTTGTCCTCGCTATTCTCAAGCCGATTTTATCTAAGACACTCAAAGGATAGGAGGTTGAAGCTGTACAAATCCCACTTGTTGCCTCCTTCGTAGCTAATATCTGCGTTTGCATTTACTGTGTGTCCTAGAAAAAGTTGCTCTCTACCACCAACGTGAAATCCTTTCTAGTGTCAGAAGGAGATTTCTATGTTGTTTGGCTGTTGGGTTTCCTGGAGCACAGTGTGATCTAGGAGCCAGGAGATGAGGATTCTTCCCCTAGATTTGCCAGAGGATTGATGGCTGATTTGGGGCAAGTTGCTTTGTATTAGTTCATTTCTCATTCGGTAAAATAGAGGTGAAAATGCTGATTCGCTTTGTGTGTTAAGAATTGCTAATGAAAAAGACCTAATAAAAGACAAATGGTGATGTTATTTATAAATTATGAATGAATGTTCCCTCACCTTCTCAGCATGGTTTTTAATTTTTTTTTTTTTTTTGCCAGAGAAAGGCTTTCCCTAATGGGATTTGAAAGCCACAGACCTCATCTGTATCAATAACAGTAATGTGTGGAAGGGAAGTGTACTCGGCGTGGAGAGAGAGATGGGGGATGAACTGCAGTTAAGCACACACGTTCATTAACATGGCCCTGCACTCCCCAGGTTGCCCCCTTCTGTGGAATGGGTGGATGTTTAATCTGGTCTTTCTGGTTTTTAAAGCCTTTATATTGTCAGTCTGTATCTGTAAGGATTGAGAAGACATTTGCTTCTGGCATCATTGCAAAAGGGGTGCTGGTCTAGAGGTCACCTGCTTTTATGGATCTTGCCAAAACCTGAGAACTAACGCTTATAATTTTGCTCGGTCATGGTGGGTACCTTGGGAAACCCATATCCTTCATTGAAAACAAATACCTGGAACCTCCTGGGTTTAAAACCCCTTTCTGCTTTAGTGAGAACTTCTGGTCTGATGTGTGAAATTTCCCTTTCTGCCCTTTTATCTGCTTTTTGAAATGTAGTATTCTTGATACTATCTTTTTATCTGCAGTTTTTACTATCATAGGACTCCCTGAATTTCTTGACAAGAGCTACTTTACACATAAAAGCAAGATTATCAAGTGCTACAAGAGAGATGCTACATGCGGGTGGCATGTTTGGGAATAGGGCCGAGGTGCTCGGGGTGGGCAGAGCCAGAGGATTTTGCAGATATCGGCAGGACTTTGTCGCTTGGCAGCAGCCTCCTGAGATGGAAGGGGCAGAGAGCAGAGAGGATGCCTGCCCTCTCCCACTCCAACATCTCCCTGCTCCGCCTGGCCAGGGCTTCACATGTGGGCTCACACCACTTGGGTGCGATGTGCCGCGGGAATAGGTGGGCACCAAGAGTCTCCTGGGTTACAACAGTGATGGGGATTAGAGCTTCATTAATAAACAGTAGTTCTGAAATGCTTTTATAGCTCTTTTTTATCTTGAAAGTTCTTTGTATCATAACACCTTTGAGAGATGTGCTGCAACTCTTACCAGGTTTAAAAAAATGTTTGAAAATGTGCTCATAAAATCGGGTATCTCACATATGGCTGCATTGAGAATTGGTGTCAGAGCCTGGGTGAGAATTCAGGATGTGCTTGTTCTTCCTTGCTCGTGCTGTTGTAGCAGTGATAGTTGTTAGGTAGCGTGCGTGTGTGTGTATAATATAATTGCCATGTCAACTTTTCTGTTTCTGGTTATCTACATAAGGAAACAGATAGCTGGTGGAGATGTCAGCTGTGATGTGGCTTATTAAGAGCTACAAGACAGAAGTAATCACAAGAAACCCTGCTTCCATGCAGGCTGTTCTCCAGAGTCTCTGGTTGCATCTGTTCTGTCTTAACCCTTCTCATATTGACTGGATTTTTTGGTTCTTGCCAAAGGGTTATGCCCATTTGAACGAATAACTACTGTATGCTACATCTGTATTTCCCGCTCTGTGATGTTACCATTGAGAAGGTGCCATGAACAGTAAATGAGAAGCAAAGTTCAGCCCTCAGAGAGGTGAATCGTGAGAGGTAGAAAGGCTCTTAACTAATTGGAGTGGGTTAGCAGTGATGAAAGTTGCTGCTCTGTTATCGTGTTTGAATTCCCTATTGCATTTCAAAACGGAGGGCTAGCAGCGAATAGAAAACTTTGCATGAATGCCCCTTTCTCTAGTCTCTGACTGGCAAAGCCTTGTTCCAGACAGGAAGAAAACAGGTCCTACAAACCAGCCAGCCTCGGGTTTCAGGTCTGCAAAGTGCAGACAGAGGTTTCTGGGTCTGAAAACTTAAGCATTAAGAGAAACTCGTAATTGAGCATGGGTTGAGGAAGTGGTTGCAAAGAGGCCCCGCTTAGCACTGCTTGGGTGGGGGAAAACCCAAATCCTCTAAACATAATGGAAAGAGAGTGGCAAAGGGGATGAAAACTTGCACTGCTCGCTCTGGATTTGGTGAGAAGCGGGGAGGAGTGCTGGACGGCGCCTGCTCTGCGGAGGCCTTTCTCTGCAGGGGGTTATCGGCCGGTGGGCTCTGCCTGCCTGAGGCTGTATTTGACATGCTGGGGTAAGTGGATCGCATCATTTTCATTCTGCACATGTTCCCCTCTCTACAGCTTGCTGGTTTTGTTCGCTCTTGAGCTTTAGGTCTCTGCTGTCCTGGTAGACTGGTGTTTGCTTGGTTACTGCTTCCTTAGCGGCACGTGAGGCTAACCAGACAGAAATACGAATCTTCCTTTCTCTCGGGAACATTAACGAATGTGCTGATTTATCTGTTCCTTCTTGTATCACATGTTGCAGACTGATGTACCCCAAAAATTGGTGGTGTCATTTGTCAGTCTCATAAAAGTCTGTCTTCCCGTTAGCACTGCTCCTACCCCCCTCCTCTTTCTTGCTTTCCATTTCATCTCCCAGAGGAAACTGGGATGGAAACAAGAATGAAATATGGGTTTCCTTTTTAAAAAGAAAATAAACCAAACCTTAAGGGCTTCCTGTTGGAATGTGATGGGATTGGACTCCTGTCTCTTATCCTTTGAAAATCCCAGCTGGAATTATTTAATGTCAAAGCATGGAATTTCCCAGTGTGAAATTCATTGCTGGCTAAGGATGCACTGGGGATTAGAGAGACATCACTTTGCCAGGGTAGCGTTGCTGTCGCTGCAGGAGACCCCGCACAAAGGGACGTCGCTGGTCTGTCCTGCTTCAAAGCTGAATCTTGGGGATGAGATTCTTCAATTCCCATTGAGGTTACATGCTGTGTGACTGACAGCTGGCTTGGGGCGGAATAAACCGGAGCGGGTAACGCTTTGCACTGCCTGGGAATAGAGAGACAAAAATGAGAAGCAAGAGCAAAACATAATTTGCTGATTTTCTTATTTGGTAATGGGGTAGTTTGCTAGTGCACTTCCAAAATTTCCCTAAGACCACAGTTGGGTGATTTTGCTCATTTGGCTGCGTGATAAAAGGGTCAGATTGGGTGATTACAATGATATCTTCTGGTCCAAAATTAAAATAAAATAAAAATCTGTGGTATGGAAGCAAGTGCTGTCTTGCAAAGCTTTAGCTTAGATAACACCACTCCCTTTAGGAGAGATCTCTAAGTTTTGGAGGGTGTCTTCTCAGTTTCAATGTAGTTTTATAAAGAAAATCAGGAGCATATTTAGACAGCACACTGAGTAACCACTAAACGCTTTTTTTCCCCCCTCTGATCAAAGATGATTATTTTAAGTAGGCATCAATGTCTACACATTAGGGATCTATAAAGCACTTAAGCAAAATACGGGCTGATAGCTGGATGTGCACCGACCGGTGTGGTGTTAACAAGGTGCAGCTTTGTTTCTGAGACTCGTAAATCAGCAGCGGTTTAGGTGATGGAGGGAGAGAGAGGAGCAACTCTGTCACATTAAAAGAATAACCTTCCTGGCCTCTTTTTCTAAACTGTTGATCTCTTTATAAAAGAGGATTTGCCCTGCTGTTCTAATAAGAGTTGTAAAATAATATATGTGTAATTAGAATTTAATAATGATTTGTGTGACTGGATCTACAGCATAAGCTGGTTCAAGTGATTGTGTAACCTTTGCATTGTGTTCATTATCTAATGTTGAAATAACAGCTGGAAGTTGAGAGACTGACATGCAGTTTTAAAATTACAGAGCTTGAAATTGCTGCTGTCTGTAAACATATGAAAAATCTATTAATGACCTTTGAGCTCTCTGACTGAAAATGTTTTGTAACATAGAATACATCAAAATTACCTGCTACTATAGTGTGTGTTTCCCTTTTCTCAGCGATTGCCGAGGATATAAATGAATGTTTCATTCCTGACAGATATCAGAATATTTGGAACTATTCTGGGAAGCCCTAAGGATACATGGAAACATTTGGTTGCTTGTTGTTTGTTCTAGCGAACCAGTTATAGATGAGCTGCTCGCGAGCACGTGGTGTGCTAAGCCACTCGATGTGGGAGAACATAGCTGCTGGCGAGCCTGACAGCTGTAGACCTCTGCTGTACAATGCATTTCTCCAGCAGCGTGTTTGAGGAGGAGCGAGGGTGACGAGGGTGGCACAGATGCACTGTCCTGGACTTTTCATTAGCGTACGTGACATTTAGACATTTAGAAAGGCATTTCTCTCCTGCCAGAAGTCATCTTGCTCGGAGTTTTCCCCTTAGGTTGAAGTAATATGCTATGGGCAGCTGTTTCTGGAGATGGCTGGCTTCTACATATTTCTTGTTGTTGGATCATTTATATTTCTTCTCATTTATTTCCGAGCCAAGAGAGAGTACCAGAGGGCTAATTATTTAATACACATTCTAGACCTCATGACAGCTGAACTGAAAATTGTTGCCTACCACTGAGGGCAACTGCGGAGTTGGTAAAAAATGCCTCTAGTGTCATAGTGTTTAAACATGAATTAATTTATCACGCAGCACCAGGGATCAGGATATGGCTGCTTTTTCTTCTGGAGACTCTCACCCCTAGAGTAGAATTGGCAGAAGTGAATTTGTGAGCGTTCATCTCCTTCAGCGCAGGGTTCCTTGCCTTTGTGCAAGCTGTGTCAAACTGCAGGTTAAGCTAAGCTCACAGACTGCTCTGCTGTTGCTGAAGAACGCTCATACCTCTGTTCTGCAGCGTCTTTGGGAATGGCACCCTTCCTAGGAGGATGGTAATAAAGAGCGTAGGCTGGAGGCAGAGCCTCAAAACGTCCGCAGCTACTTGCAGAGTGAATGTGTTTGAGGCTGTCGCCATGTGGGAGATATGTCTGGAGCTTTCATCCTGTAGGTGCTGCTGCCTTAAGAGCAATACATTTTTCATGGCTATGTTTTAAAAGTATGTACCAAAAAATAAGTGGAGACAACAAGTGTGGCTGAATTGTGAATCCTGGAAAATAAATGAAAACCTTGCATTTGTATTCAGTGGGTGGAAGCTTTGAATTGCTTAAGAAATAAAGCCGGAGATTCTTGAATTCATGACCAAGCTACCTAAGGGTATAGCTATATCTTTTAAGTCTCAAGTGTGAAGCTATTCACATGGTAGTCAGTGCAGTCATAATGTGGTTGTTAGGTAATTTGCACTATGAAGATCAAAACTTAAAATGCAGAAGTATAGATGGAGGAGACCAATTTAGGCCCCTGCCTTTGGTAAATGAGCCATATGCCCAGCCCATCTGCCCAGCCTCAGGTTGGCTCAACTCCGTTTCCAGAGCCTAGCTCATGGAAGCGTAACATCCTCCTCTCAGCCGAGGCTGAAACAGTTGTGTCTTCTCCTTTTGTTGTTAGTTTTGAAGAGAGCACCAGTGTTTCGAAGCACTCCTGTCCCTAGTGACAAATAAGCTGGGCTCTTTTACTCAACAGTGCTTTCCTGTTGTTTTTCTGACTTGCTTAGCTGAAAACTGGTAATGGTGAAAGCATCCAGCTGCTGTACCAGTTTGTGCTGGTAGGACCCTCGTGCCTTTTCCTTTGGCAGCTTGGGGCCAGCTGGTGCAGCTGGAGACTTGGGGTTGTGTTACCTTCCTGGCAAGATTGGAAACGAGTGATGAAAATGGCCACATCTGGCTTCGAGCAAGGAGCTACCGCATTTTGTCACTCAATGGGAGCTGTTTGAATTCAATATGAGTGCCTGTTTAAATAATCCGGGGAGAAGGGGAATTAGTTCAGATTAAGTGTTTAAAGGCTGCTCTGTAAACAAGCGTGTGAGCGCTGCCTGTCAGCAGCGTGGGCCCAGCAGTGCCATTGAGTATTGGCGCGTTTGAGGAATGTCTTCCCAAAACACTGGATCTGGAGTGCGTGCCTCACCATGCCACTTACTTGCTGGATACCTTTGGAAGTCAATTGAGGCTGATGTGTCCCCCAGGTCACATTCTTTAAAAGGGAGGTGTTACGCATAGCCTGTCTTTTATGAAATGTTGGGCAGTGCGAGGGCAGCGTGCGGTGCTGCTGCCACCTTGGTTGTTCCCTCCTGGGAGGGCGCTCAGCGGGACGACGGGGGCTCGCAGGAGCTGTGCTTCTTGTGCTATGGGGCTCGCAGGAGCCGTGCTTCTTGTAAATAAGCTGAAGAAGGTGCTGTCAGATAAGCTCAAGCTCTTTTCCAAATCCTTTATATACTACATAAACTGGGCAGGCTGAGCTCCCAGACCTGGCTGAAAGCAGCTTCCGCTGAAACATACTTTTATCTGCTGTGAAAGCTGGGCAGGTTGGCCTTGCGGAGCACCAACAGCCGTGCCTTTCAGCACTCCTGCAGCCTACAAAACCTGGGCAGGCTGGGCTTGCAATATGCCTCATTTCATCTACCTGAAAATGGTGCCCCAGCTTCCCTTCAATCATTTAAGCTCCCTTGCTCTCTGCCACACTTTCCGCTGACAGTAATTCCGTGAGTGCTCGTCGGGCATTTACTGCCATCACTGTAGGAAATCCTGATGGCTTAAAATGGGATCATTTCCTTTCTGATGGACAGCGAGCACCTGTGGGAGTTCTAGTAGCTGTGCAGGTTGTCTGTTAGTAGATAGCGAGGAAGACGGGTGCAGTTCTCTGCAGCACGGCGCCCGCAGGCGCTGAAGGGGAAATTGGAGGAGAGGGAGGAGGCCACGGCTGCCTTCCTGTTGAGCTGGCAGGGTGTGCTTAAACCAGCAGATTTTGTGTATCCATCTCCCCAGTGGGTGGTGGTGAAGGGTTTATACCAAAAACATGGGCAACCAGATGTTCACATGCATGCATTCCGTGACCTCTTACTAAAGAGAAGGTATTTGCTGTATATATTCTTGCTTTTACCAAGCCCTGAATTACTGTTAAACACTCTGTTTCCAGGTACTTGGTGCTACTGTGGAGGGAGAGGACTGGGGTTTTTTTTCCCCTCCAGTAATTGAGAAGGAAGAGAACAATACCAGCCCCCTCCTCAACTTTTTAAAACAATTACTGCTCAGCACTTTATAGTTATTTATTCAGGTCTCATGCAAGCAAAACATGCCATCAAAACCTTGTAAGATCACTGTGAATGGAAATGCATTTAAAAGTAGAGCGATGCTGATCTTCCCTTTTGTAATTTTTGCCTTCATTGTATTGAGGTAACATTTGTCCAAGGCGTCTCTACTTGGTACAGTGTCTTCAAGGTCATAGCAGCAAAGGTCTTAAATCTTGGGAGATGTAACAAGTGGGCATTTAGTAGAGTACCGGCAGCTTGCTCTTCAGCTCTTTGCAGGTGACAGGAACGCAGCCTCCAGTAATAAATTTGACTGTTTCAATTACAGTGAGTTTCTTGGTTCATCCACTTTTATTTTTAAGTTAAATTACGTGTCGTAAACCTGCGAACCGGTGGCAGCTTCAAATGTCTTAACATTTCCAGAGCTGTCTTGTCAAAAAGTCATCTTATTCTTGAGCTAAACATGTGACAGGGTCAGAGCAAACATGATGCATTTTAAAAAGCAAGACCCAAACTCATCTGGAATATGTCAGCTACGAAAGGAGAATTGCAGTCTACGGTTAAACAAGCAAGGATTTCATTTGCAATCATTTTAATTGATATTGATTGCATTGCTTGAATGTAGGGTCAAAGCAAGAAGAACGTCACTTCAAATCTGGATGCTTTTTTTTGCCTTTTAAAACAGCTTTAGTGGCTTTGGCTAAAAGGCTAGGGGCTTGAGTTACGTTTTTAGAGAAGTTCGCAATGGGGGAGACAAGAGGGTGGGAAAGTAAAACAAACAAGTATGTGTTATATTACAGGAAAAGTGAGAACTTCCCCATCCATGCAAATTGCAGCCTCCCGGTTGGAGATGCCAGCAGACTGCGGCCCAAAGTGCCCTGAGCTCTGGGGAGAGGGAAGCCGGGCTGGCCGGCTGCCAGGCGGGCCTTCCAGCCGGGAGCCGCTGTGCCAAGCTGCGGGAGGGTCCAACCTCCGCCGCTCCTTCCCCTTCGCTGCCCTCCCTGCCTACTCTTTCTACCCAGTAGCTCTCCAGAGCGGAGCTCTCAAATTTCTCCTCCTCTCCCATCGCTAAAGTGCGTTCCTGCTCATTTTTAAGATCTCCACTTGCATTTGCTGCCTGTTCCCCACATTGAGTTCAAATCCAATCACTTTGGTGTGGTCCTACCTGCTACCCTCCCTCCAGTAGAGTGGCCTCTTATCCCATTCCTTTTTTCTCTCTTTTTTTCCCCTCCTTATTATTCACCTCATTTCATTTGCCTGTTGGCTACTCATCTTTCCTGCTGGCTCCCGTTCTTGCAGTGGTTTCTCTCTCCATGGACCCATCTTCAAATCCGTGCCTTAAAATTAATTTCTTTCATGCACGTTTCTCATGTATAACTCCAATATTATCTTTCCATTTGAATTACCGTCTCCTGTGTCACCTTTGTGCAACTAAATGGACAGTAGATTTCCCTTTGTAGAGTTCCTGTCCGTATTTGTAACGTGCTTTGTCTACTTAGAAAGCACGAGAATATTAAGTCAGCATTTGTTTCTATGTTGCTGTTCTATAAACTGGGTATCAGGTCAACAGGAATATTTTAAAAGTAGCCTAATTAAAAGTAAATCTGTTTCAATTCCTTTCTGAGCCACGATCTCTCCCTGAACTATTAAACAAACACGTTTGACAACCCTACTGCTAATTGCATGATAAAGTTGATATAAGGATAGCGCTTAGATCCTCGGGGCTTTTCCAGTGCAGTTTTGCTGAGAGAAACTGGAGGCAGAAAGAGGGACGAGCAGGGTCAGTTTTAGAGGCAGCAGTGGGGGTTTTTTTATTTCCTTTGTGTGGATCCTTCTCCTGTTTGATTTTCAGTGGGATATTTCACGTTCCCCAACTTAAGGAATAAGTGCTGCAGTGAAGAGTTGTGGAGAGAGAAGCTGGAGGCTGTTCCCCTTCTGGGAGATGAGCCCATATAATCTTTTAAAGTCAGCAGAGGCAGTCTGGCAGGAGTGGAGTGTAACCAGTCCTTGGCTGCGTGTCTGAGCCTTGCAGTGTCTGGTGGGCCCTGGGGACGGGGGATTGTAATGGACTTGATTTTGCACCAGGGCTGCATTTTGAACTGATGCTTGAGCTGAAGGTAGTTATTTTATTAACTGTAGGTGTTATTTTTGTCCTTTCCACCCCAGCAGCACACTGGAGGGTTTTAATCTAGCTGTGTGGGTTCTGCACTTTTTTTCAGGTTCTGTAAGTGTTCCCTGTGTATGAAAGGTATTTACAACCCTGACCTCCCCCTGCATGCTTTCTGAGATCTCAGAGAGCTGTGTAAACTCAGCGGATTAAGGCAGAGTTTGAGCTGGGCTGAGCAAACACAGTGATAACTCCAGCCAGCGGATGGCTGTGGATGTGAGCTTGCGCCGGGGTCCTCTAGGGCTCATCGTTATTTCCTGATCAAACAGACAATGTGGAGCCCACTGTGCACAAGTCTCTTGCTGTGGCATTTTAGGGGTAAGAACGGTCTCTTTCCAGAGCCGAGAGCCATGCACCCGCACTACTCATGGCTTTATTCATACACTGAGCAGTGTGCACCTTGAGTGTCTTTGGAGATTGCAGCTGCGCCTTGGTGACAGAAGAAAAATGGCTTTTCAGGAAGGACTGTTCCAAGCGATTAAGGATATCGCCAGCTCTGCTGCAAGCAGAGGTGCAGCTGAATAACTTTAACTAGCTTGGGCCTAAATATTGATGAAAAAAAAAAAAATTCACAGAGGTTTTTATTATGGACTTTCAAAGTCTGTTGCAGAGTCTAGGTTACATACTGGGGTTGCAAGCCTGTGCTGAGGTCTTTGCCAGTGGATCTTCACAGCTACTGGTGGGCCAGGTAGAGCTGGAGGAGGTACCACAATTACCTTTTCAGCTGAAGTGTTTTTGATATCTGTACATCCAAATAAGCAAATAGGGAGATAGAATCTGTATGTTTCATGAAGTAACTGCCAGGAAAGAGGCTCTAAAGAAAGGCCTAATTCTTCCTTATCTGTAACCATGCAGCCAATTAGAACCATCTGCTCTCCGTCTGCAGCCCAGACAGACGAGGGGCTACAGATGGAGAGGCTGTAGCCTGCCCTGGAAGGTGTGAGAGCGATTCCGAAGTGAGGACAGGTAGGAGATGCCCCTGGAAGCAGTGAGTAGTAAGGAACAAAATAGTTTTGTATATTCTGGAACAAGATTTGGCAGTCTCCTTTCTGGAACCAGGAAGAGAGAACAGGCCTGCATCCACCAGCCTTCCCTGCAGAAGGGGATTTACTGGCCCTGGCAGCAAAGGTAGCCAGGTCTGCTGACTCCTGGGTTGGGCAGAAACCCCAAGGCTAGAAATGAAGATCTTTTGACTTCAGGGTCTGACTTCAAACGTTGTCACTGTGTGAACACGTAGGCTTTACGTGACATGCAAATACCTGCTTGTCTGGGGGGAAGGCTCCAGTGGAGCAGTTTGTCAGAAGGCCAGTCTCACCTGCCGGCTGGGATTTCTGGATTGAAGTCAAGGTACATCAATAAACATCATTCACTGCAGCGATGGACTGTGTATTCTGTACATGCTTAATTTTTCCAGCAATTGCCTGTGCACAATCACAGATGCACATCCAAAAATAGTAAGCTCTTGTGCTAAGTGAGGTCCCCAACTTGGAGGTCATAAACTTTAGTAAAAGAGCAATCGCTGGAAGGCTCTTTTAGTAGAGTAAATAGAAAGGAAACAAAGGAGGCAAGAACAGAAACCCCATTAGCCCCCTCCTGCTCTCTGCCTGAGGCTGCGAAGAGGTCTGCATTTAGCAGCATAGAAAACAGCCCCGCTGTCACCCTCTGTCAGTAAGGAGAAGCTGAGTTCAGTGTCCTATGTTCCCAGAAAAAGCAAAGTCCTGTGAGCTGCATCCTCTGCTGAAGTGGGGAAGAACAGGACCGTGGGATGGGCTTTCTTGTTACGGGTCCAAGGAACTCGGCATCTTCCCCGCGGCTGCTCCAGACGTGCTGCGGAGCTGAGGATGCTTCCCTCTGCCTTCCTCCTGCTGGAGGCAAGCAGCAGCCTTGGCTACCAGGGCTTGGGTCTTAATTCACGGCTGTTTGGAAAGTGCTTGAGATTCTTGGACACAAGTGGCACTACAAGTGAATGCATTATTTCCTTGGCTTTGATCCAGCTATGACTGTATTCCCTGAATTAATTTTGCTAGTAGCTCAGTGATAAGACAAACCTTAAATCTCCAAAGAAAATGGGAGTAAAAAGCTAAATTTCTAAGTAGGGAGTTTTGTAGGATTCAGTAAGGGGGAAACCACAGATTTCCAGACTAGTTATGTGGTGAAGTGAATCGTCTAAAACCTGCAGTGAATGTGATGTGGGTACTGAGGGAAGACTTTCCCTAAGGCATTGACAGAGGCCCAATCCCCATGTGAAGCCAGCTAGAATTTAAACCGAAATGACGATTTACTGCTGAAAGCATCCGTTTAAAAGCAAATATTACACACTGAGCCAGGAGTGCATTATTTGCTGGTGCTTTCAGGTGGTGGCGTTCCCCTGCCACAGCCTCCTGTCTTCCCTCACCAGGGGCCCACGTCACCACGCAGCATCTTCCACGTGTCTGCTGTCACGATGCAGCTGCATCTGGCTTTATGAAGAAGTGCACGTTTTTGGTGACTTCTGTTTCTAATATTTTGCTGAGTATCAGTTAACTATTGCACTAGTTTCTGATCAGTTACTAAAGCTTTGCATTTTGATTTCTATCTCAGCAGCTTCCCAATAAATAGGACAATGTGACCTTCTTTAAGTGGCACCTCGAACTGCTGCTTTGGAGTGTTATCTTAAAACTAAAACCCAAAGTGTGCAACTAAATGCTAATTTTTATTCCTTGTTTTATCATGGAGAGTAATGCCAGACAATCATTTTCCTTGCTCTTTCAGTATTTTTGGACTTGGCAAGCTGAGCTGTATTCTGATGTGTTCTGCGCCTCTGAGACAACGCTACTTATTTTAATTTTGGGGAGGGGGGTTGTATCGTTGGGGGTTTTGCAACGTGCTGTATATATGTGTGCTTGAGGGAGCTTGCCAGCCACACAGGACCCCTGTGCAAAGTGTATAGAGATTGGGTGCTGGCTAATTGTCTTTGAGCCTGGGTTGGAATAGGAAACAGCTGTATATATTGTATTGTCGTGATTCAAATTTCAATGTGCGTGACCCTAAAGTGTCAGTGCATCATCTTGCTTCACAGGGAAGGGCAACTTTAAGCAGTGAGTGATTTGGAGTGGAATCAGCATGTTGCACAGCGAGGCAGTCAATTCACTAATTAAATGAGAGGGGGAGGAAGTAATCTAGAGCAATCAGCAGGGCATTTCATCCCAATTCCTAATTTTCTTTTTTGTTGGGCTTTAGTTTTTGAGAGACTAGAGAGCTAATGATTTTCATGAGCTCTTTTGCAGTACTGAAGGTGCGTGCGTTCACGTGAGCCAGTTGTGTTGTGAGCTCACGTAGCAGACAAATATCCGTGATGTAATTGCTTGAGTCAGAAGCGAGGCATTTGGAAAAGGAGGGATGAATCATGTAGAAAAATTTCTGTGGCTGAAGTTGGTGAATTTTGGCATGGTAAATAATGCTTTTTAAGGTATCTCCCAATCTGATGTATTTGCATAAAAAATTACTTGGGGTAAAGATTCTGCAAAACATTCCAAAAAGGGTTTAGTTAGAGCAGTTAATAAAAGGCATTGGGGAAAAATTTATCTAGCTGTAGTAAACTAATGTCATGGTGATCTGGCATATTATTTCTTAAACTCTTTTTCTGTGTGGTGTGTGTGTAGGGGGAGAGGTTGATGCATTGTCACCGAGAGTTTGGCTTTCAGTCCTCAAAGATGCCAGGGATTGCAGTAGCAATTCCCTTCTCTGTTCTCACTTCCTATGTTAATCATTATGACATGACATACCCACTTTTAAACTGTGCTTAGACTGTATGTTACAGTCCTGAATCAGGGCAGACACTTAACACATAGAAGTGTTCAACCTCTGTTATGTGTTTAGATCCCATTGATCTCGGCTTGCGTACTGAATGCATGGTAGGCTTTAGAAGTGCATTTCTCCATATGAATGCTACTGTGAATCAGAGACTGTCAGGCCCAGGGGGGTCTGATATGTTGCTTTCTGAGATCAGAAACAAGGCAACATAAACCCCACCTCTGTTCCAGTTGAACAGTTAAAGGCATTCCTTCAGGATGCTGATTTGTTCATGAGCTGGTTCCTGAATTAATCTGAAGCAGACTAATTTTCATAACCAGTTCCAGCACCTCTGAAATTAATCAAACACATAGTCTGGAGAGTATTTATCCTAATCTAATCTAAAATTACTGTTTGCATTGTGCGTGCCTATTTATTCATCTTAAGTCGTCTCTGGAAAGAACATGCTGTCTTGTTTGTGTTTTTATTCAATATTTATATGGCTTAATGCTTAAAAGTAGTCTGAAAGAACTTTTTTTTTTTTTTCTCCTTAACAGAAGGACATGTCGCTAAAGCCTCAGGAGCGGAAGGAGAAATGGGAGAGGCATCCAGGAAAGAAACCTAGAGAATCTGAAAACTGTGTATCTGCTGAGCCGAGTGAAAATGGCCATAACAATGATGCTGGGAGCTCCGAGAGAGAGGCAGAAAGAGGCAAAGAACGGATGAAGAAGAAACTCCCCTTGAAGCTATCCAAACAGGTAGGGAAATTATTTCTTATTTTAAGCAACTGTATCGTGGCATTGGCCACTGTGAAATGTTGTTCTGCTGTAGATTGGGGTTGTTAATGTAACTGGCTTCTCTGGTAACTTGTGGTGGTGGAAACAATGTGTCTTACAAGACTTATGGCCAAGTGCACAAATCCTGTGTTTTGGGCAAGTTTCATAAGCTAAAATAGAAGACCAGGTGTGGTGGGTAACGTAGGCAGGAAGGAGCAGACCTCCCTTGCATCCCGCAACTTTGAGACTGGTAATTCACACCATAGGCTTGTGGCTCTTACAGTCTTAGACACAAATAGAAATCATCAATCGGATCAAAGCCTTCTTTGGGGAAGACCTGCTTGTAATGTGCACCTGGAAGTTGCAAACATGAATATGTCCATCTCATGAATCAAGTTCATATGCCCCCAAACCAGTATGATGCAAAGGAGAGAATGTTCAAGTATTTTAGAAGTGGAAAGTCAATTTGGAGGAAGTTGTGCTCTGGGGAGTCTTTTCTCTGTGCCCTTCTAAGATGTGGTAGAGCATTAATGAATTAAGAGTTGTCATGCTGGAGGGGACGATTGCGGCGGAGAGTCCCATCTGAACCGCAGTGTGTACAGAGCTGGGAAGGTGACAAAGAAGAGGCACTATGGCTGGCAGGCTATTTATCACTTAACTGCTGCTCAGCAGGGAGATTTGTTGGTGACTCAGTGCTCATTCATCAGTTTGAAATCCACATGGCACAGCAGCCTATATCTATGAACAAAGACTTTCCCAGTTGTCCGTTAACATGGTGCCAAATGGCAGCCAGTGGGAAGACCGCTGTACTTGACCCTCCAGCATTTGTTCTGAGCTAAGAAGTACACTGCATGAAAGACTATTTTTTATTCTCTGTGATGCAGAGAAAAAGAGCTCTTTAACCTAAGCGCACCTTCTGTTCTGTGAAACTAGTTCTGTACGTGTGCCAGCCAACAGAAGATTGAATTGTCCAGTTATTGGAAGTGCTTTTTCACATTCAGTATTTTAGGATTTGAAAGGATCGTTAAGGTTATCTAATGTAACCTCCTGCATAACTTCTCCACTACACACAATCTTTTGTGATTGTGTTGTAGCATATTCGTTCAGAAGGGCTCATCGCATTTTACCTTAGAAATTCTAATGGTCTGCTCGTGGCCCCACTCTTCTGATGGCTAATTGTTCTCATTAACAAATTGGCAGACTTTTATTTTCTTCCTTTTCATTAAAAAAAATAGTTGGAATAATTCAGTACAAATAACTTCAGTAAAGATGTTAGTACTTTTCTGCTTGCAAACATTTAGGTAGCAAATCGTGTAACCATGCACTCCTAGTAAAATATTTGCCAGGTTTGTTTTCTTTTAACTCCCCAAAGTGATACCAAATGTTTTGGGTTTGGACTCGTAAGTGTGTACGTAGTTAAAACATATAGAGTTTCTTGTTTATTTTTGCTAGTAGTTGAGCGATAGGGTTTTAGTCCCCCTCTGGTTACAGGTGCCATGAATTTGTGCACAGCTATTCACTCTCTGCAAATTAAAATTACTTTTTATTATGGGTGGATAGATGCACGTTTTAGTTCTGATGAAAGTTTCAGCAGCTAGGATCCTTTTCTTAGCATCTAAGCCCACAAAATGCTAAGCAAGTATTTCACCAGAAGTCCCTGGCTTTGATATAAAATGTTTAGAAGCGGTAGTGCTGGATGGTATTCCTGCCTGCTGCTTACACCAGGGTTGCAGTATTGTGCTTCATCAGCTCCTCTGCCTTTGTAAAGCTGCTGTTGTGTCAGGTTTTTTTTATTTCCATGAAAAGGCCCCAACCGCCAGGCCAGAGACCCTTGCGAAGCATGCATAGAGCTGGCTCACTTTCCACTCTAGTCCCTGGAGTAACCTTACAAATGCTCGTGTTGATCCAACTAAGAGTGGTGCAATTGGAGTACGGAAACAAGGAGCACCGCAGGAGGTCATTAGGTCTCGATTGCCACCAAAATCTCTCTAACATGAAAGCCTGGCTTGAGTAAATACTGCCTTTCTGCGGGTTAGGGAGTTGTTCCTTTGGGTCTAAAATTACGCTGCAGTGAGTTCAGGGCGCTTCAGCTGTTGGCACCGTTGGATGTGTGGGGCCACGCTCAGGCGGGCAGCGGGGAGGTCCCCTCCTCCTGGAGGTGGGGTGAGCCGGTTCCTCACCCGCTGCAGAGGAAGAAAGGATTGTTAATAGTGACGGCATCTCCATGAAATTTAAAACTAAGTTTCAAGTAGTTGCGGCCACTAGGGATTTCATGATGCTTCCTTAGAAATCTTCGGGGTAAGAAGTTTTGTTGCGTTGGCCAAACTCTAGTTTCTGTAATTAGATGCTGCTGCTTTAGTTTACCAAACATTTAGATCATTTGTATTTCAGCTCTGAAAAATGAGGACACTGTTTCTTCTGACTAGTATTTGGCTGCTATCAGTGATGAAATAGGGCATTTGCTGCCACATTCATGAAAACCTGAATTCACCTTTCATTGTTTAATCTTTTTTTTCCCTGTTAAGTATAAGTAACAAACTCCAAAAAGAGCGAGGAGCTTGCACAAAGAGTATAAAATAAAACCTGTGATGAATGACTCATTAATGCTCTGTGCCTCTTTAAACAGGTCACACACATTTTTCATTGAAAGGGGAGTTATTTTAAAATACCTTTTATTATCCTAGCTGATACAGTTGTGAAAACCAGACAAGTTTTCAAGTCTGTAAGGTTGATGAAAGCAGCAGCAAAACCTAAGCTAGATAAACGAGGCTATTCTTAGTTCAAACTAATTATGCAAATGATATAGACAAGTTCAATAATTTTTCCTTTTTTTAATAACCACAAAGTTCACACCTAGAATTCTGGCATTTCCTGCCAAGCTGTCTAGACAAATTGGCTGTAATATTAAGTTTCCTGGAATTTGGGGGTGATTTTTGCATCTCAGGGTTGTATTAAACATAGGTTTATACCTAATTTGGAAAGCTTACTGTAATTAATGCTAATTATATTGAGATGTTGCTTAGAAATTCCCATTGAATGTGAAGCTTTCCTTATACTCTTATCCCCTTCTCTTCACAATGCTACTGAATTGTCATCTTTTCTGCCCAGCCTCCTCTAATGTATCAAATTGGGCATTATGATTATGGCATTCTGCTAATCCTTGTAGAGAGGTGCAAAGTGGTAAGCTGATTTGAGTGCCAGGTTGTCTGCTTTGTTTAGAAAATTAGATTAATATTTCACTCCTTTTGACAAAGCATTCAGGTTCCTATTTGCTCCTGAATATTTGGTGGTTCTGTACGTCAGGGGATGGGGAGAGGGTTGCAGGAGCCAGTCTGTCCTTTCCAGCGTGTTGCTCCAACTGTGTATAAAAATCATTCAAACACACTTATCTCCTGCTGTAACCAAGCAGAGGGGAAAAAGGGGCATTTCAAATAGATACAGGTCCTTTAGCTAAAGATTTGTCAGGGTTTGGGGCTGTTCTCAACACATACGTGCAGGCAAAGTGCTGACTTGAAACCGCTGCTCTCTGATGGGAACCAACAAAACCTCTCTCAGTCATCAGGGGTACACCAAGGAATGAGAAAGTGTTTAAAGCTGTGACGTATTTTAGTGTAACCAGAGTGGCCTGCAGTACAACTTACCCCTTGAAAGTGGGTAGGTGCCTCCGGCACAGGAACATTTGTTGGAAATTGAGCCATTGCCTTTTTTAAAAGCCACGTCCAAGACTAACCCAGTGGTTTGTGGAAGGGAATCCCAACCGCAGCTGCAGACAGTGCTGGTGGGGCAGAGGAGCCCATCACCTCTTTACAGGATTCTTCTATGGCTGGGTGTATAATTCACTTAGATGAAGTAAGAGGTAGATACAAGATGAAATTTACAGTTATGCTTCCTTGCATTGTCCTGAGCCATTCTTCTAGTTTTTGGAGAGTCGCCCTTTGAACCTTGAGTCTGTCCTTCACTAGCCCTAGCTGAGCTGTTTTGCTCCCTTCTGGGTTCGTTTTTGGAGTTGCTTATTCCTCTGAATGTCTGAGCAGGGTCACCCTACACGTGTTTTTTTTTTTCCTGAGCTTCAGGATCCATTGCCATTTCTGTACGTAGACTAAAAATGAGCTGGCCTCCTTCCAAGAAGAGTTTGGACTAATAGGAAAGAGTTTCTGATATTTCAAGTTAGCTTAACCTCAAGTTCTGTGGTTAGTCAGCTCTGGAGCATCACAGTGGGTTGAGTATGTTTAGATGTTAAATGCGGCTGTAATAACACTGTTCTGCAAATATTCATTTGTCATGAAGATGAGTGTCTTACACCTCCTCCTTCCTTTTCTCACCCACTGTTTAAATCATCCAAGATGAGGAAGAGTCTCAAAGAAGCTGAGAAGAACAGGGTGGTGTAGCACGTATTTAGTGCTCATAAATAGCGCGCTGGGTTTGCAGCCTGGGAGGAAGGGGCTAGGAAGCTAACGCTGTCATGTTGCTCTGGAGGTGTGACATCTCTGTGACTTCAGCAGAGCTCCCTGGAGGGAGGGAAAGTGGAGTTAATTCCCGTGTCTCATTCACTCCCCAGCCTTTGTCAAACTGCTGAGCGTTATTGATGATTAATGTATATTGTTGCTGTGGCTCTTGCTGGACTGGAACTGCTAAATTACATTAACATGTTTGATTACCTATTCATGTGATTTTTCTGTGATGCTCATCAGCTCGTTATCCAACATTCATTGATGAATGTAACACCCTGCCCTGCCCCCCCAGGAAAACGCCGCTCCTGCTGATCTGAGCTAAAGGTGATACGCTAAGTCATTTTCCATCCAGGATGCACGTTGTTTCTTCTGCTGCCCAGGTGACAAGTGATAGCTTGTCTTCAAACCAGTTACATTCCTTTGGCCCCATTCCGTATGTGGTGGTGATGCTGAAAGGCTATGGGGCTTTTCCCAAGGTAGAGGGAAACAGCCTAGAAACTCATCTGGCTAATGAAATACCTTGTGTAGAAAATTTCCTTTGACATCATACTGCTTGTGCTGATGGTTGGGCACTAGGAGCACATAACTGCTTGATTTTTATTTTTCCAGATAATGATAAATGGTAATCAAAAACTTGGATGTGCTTTTGGAGCCACTGGTGGGCTGGAGGCAGAGCGTTTGCTTAGTGATGCAGATTTCAGAGATTGAAACCTACCTTTCTTAGCTGAGGTTCAGCCGTCATGTAGGAGAGCGAGTCCAAAAAATAACCTTTGGAGTCTTTGTCTATAGGCCAGAGGACAGGTATGGATATGCTTGGCCTTCCATGTCTTAATAATGAAGCTGAATTGTGTCTAAGAGGGTCTAAATGTAATAGTAACTTATTCTATTACCTTCAGTATCTCAGACTATTAAAAGCAAATGAAAAAGCAGCCAACTTAAAAAAAAAAAAAAAAAAAAAAAAAAAAAAAAAAAA